>NC_042616.1:170469080-170820796 GCF_901001135.1 Rhinatrema bivittatum | reverse complement strand
CTATTTTCTCATACACCTTTTATGCTTATTCATCAAAAATACAATATAGTTAATTTATCACAAAAGATATATCTGAAACCTCCAAAATCTCTCGAAAAAACCAAAAAGCATTAATAGATATACACAACCTATTAAAACAAATCATACCACTCAATCAACTCACACATCTCTTCACCACATAACACACATCACGCTTACATCATCATACCAACCCCACCAAAAACATCTAGTCAATGCCCTTCTAAAATTCTCAGTATACAAAATAAGTCCATCTGTCAGCAATTAATAATTAAAAGCCTGTAAAAATAGCCAAGATTTCTCTTAGTGTCTAAAAGTAATCCACTGAAGGTAACTCTTGCAGAAGTGAATTCCACAAGTAAAGGACTGTTGAAGCATCCCAGTTAGCCTAATTTCAGAGCCCTAAAAGGGTTATAAAAAAACTTAAATGGTCCTTAAGGACAAGGGGCCTATTCTCTCAAGCCCTTAAAAGTAATAAATATTTTAAACTGCATTCCATAGCACACTGGTGACCAGTATAGTTTCTACAGTATAATATTTGTATGATCCCGCCATTTACAATTTTTGAGGTCTCTTGCCACAACATTCTGTATTCACTGAAGGCATTGTGAGCTCTTCAAAGGTAGCCTATTGAACAGTGAATAACTGATCTACCCAAGGTCTTAGCACATCATGAATTACATTGCTAACCTAGCTGTTTTCAGAAAAGGCTGTAGTCTACAAATTTGCGGCAGATGAAAGAATTAAAGTTTTTTGGTTTTTTTTAAATCAATGCTATTTGAGGTTCCATGATCAGTGCCTAGTCTAGGATTACTCTAAGACTGATGCCTGCATTTTTAACGGAAGTTCCCAGTCCCCAAAATAAAGTTTAAAATTGGGATTCAGGTTGGCTGATGTTGAAAGCCTAAGATTTCTGTTTATTTGGGTTCAGCTGTCAATTGTTTAGCTTTGCCTATTGTTCAGTAGCCACTAGGCAGTGGCTAATAGTCTTCTCATAGCAGATGCTTTATCCGGCACTAATGGGAGATGAAGTTGCATATCATCTGTGCAGATATAAAATTTAAAATCAAATAGGTGAATTTTTTTCACCAAGAGGCTTCAAATAGATGTTAAAAAAATGTTGGCAAGAAAATAGATTTTTGCAGAACTCACAGGCTATGAAAAAGAATAGAAGCCACCAAATCTTACATATTGGGCTGGATTTTAATACCTACACGCGGACGTAGATTTGTGCGCGCAACCTGGCGTGCACATGTTATAAAATCCGGGGTCGGCGCACACAAGGGGGTGCACACTTGTGCACCTTGCGCGAGCCAAGCCCTAGGGGAGCCCCGATGGCTTTCCCTGTTCCCTCCGCCCACGCCCCCCAGCCCTTCCTAACCCCCCCCCCCCAACGTTTATTCCATAAGTTGCGCCTGCCTCCGGGCACGGCCGCTGTGCCGGAGGTCTCGGTCCCGCCCCCGCCCCTTTCACAAAGCCCCGGGCCATACGCACGTCCCGGGGCTTGCGCGTGTCGCCTGGCCTATGCAAAATAGGCCCGGCGCGCGTAACTTCCCCCCTACACACCTAGGGCTTTTAAAATCTGCCCCATTGGGATCTGTTAGATAAAAATGAATGACACCATTTCAATGCAGTTTCTCCAACACCAAATTCCCTAGACAATTGAACAAAATGTGGAGGTCAACTTTTATCAAAAGCCACACAGAAAGTTGCCCACAAAGTTCCTCTACTTGGAAAGTTCAAGCCGTCTCTGTTCCACATCAATCAGGTCGGAAGCCCGATGGATTATGGATCTAACCAGTTTCAATTTTCTTTCTGACTTTGTTTTTATTGTTATTGTATTATCTTCATCATTATTAGACAATCATACAACGCCAACTCCAACAAAGATAAGAAAAATAAACAAGCCTCCTGGGGTTACAGAAACCACAGAGAGTCAAAGGATTGTTCAGAAAGCAAGAACATGGAAGGGGGGGGAAACAGTTCTACAAATTCAGGAAGTTCATATCGAGGGCAATTTTCATAGGCATTTCCATAAGTAAAAGAGTGCTTTGCCCATGGAATTGGCTTGTAATACTATTGCCTGCCTGATAGTGTGGGTAAACCTAGGCACTGGAATGGTAACTTTCAGACCGGCACGCAGGCGCTCTTTGGCGCATGTGCATCGGTGCGCACCCAGATACGTGGAGGTTTTATAACTTGCACGAGTACGTGCATGCATGTTATAAAATAGCCTCACTGTGCCGCATAAGTGCACTCAGTTTTAAGTGGGCGAGCACCTATGCGGGTAAATCCCGCTTCCACCACATAAGTCGGAATTTTTAAAGGGGTGCGCATCCACGCCATTGCCAGTTTCACCAGTTCATCCACCAGTTTGCCCAGTTAACAGCTAAGTCCTCCAATCTCCCCCCCCCCCCCCCCCCCCGGTTTGGTAGTCTGCGCTACCTCAGAAATTCTAGACTCCTTAAACCCTTGAGAAATGGCTCTTCTGTTTATTTTTTTTAACTTGCACCTCATCCCTAGCAGAAGTAAAACTTATGTGCCACTGGACCTGCATAAGTATTTATGTGCATTTCTCTTGGCCCTGCCCCAAAATGCCCATGCCCTGTCCAGACCATGCCCACATCCCGTCCCTTTTTGAAAGTTTTTGTGATTTGCGTGCATGGGAGATACACGCATATCTGAGCGGCTTTTAAAATTGGGTTGGCATATGCCAGCCTGACTTGTGTGCGCATACCCCGATTGATGTGGGCTTTTAAAATTCACATTATAAGATTACCCGGCCTGAGTGAAAGCATTTCCGGAGGTGGAGTTGGGGAGAAGCTTGCATTTACGTGCAGGCTTTTTTGTTTTCAAAAGTGTGCATTTAAATTTTAAAGAGAAATTTCTGCACACAAATTAGCAGGTGTAATTACGTGCAGGTAGTTTTGGTGGGATAATTTTGAAAGCAAACCTAAATACATAAGTTCGCTTTGAAGACTGGTATAATTTGTGCTTATGTTTGCTGTTAAGTTTATGCTGGCTGTTACAAAATTATAACTGTTATGTCCTGCACATAATTATATATCACCCAGGATCACTGTTAACAGTGTTCGTATCAGCATAATTCATCAATGTATATTAGGGTGGCCCTTAGTTGTATATGATTTTGTGAACTGAAATATTTTTCATCTTCCAATCTGTGTAAAAGTACTTTCTGTAAAATTTCAGCTGAATCAGATATTAAAATGGCCCCGAAGTTTCAGACTTTAACAAAATCTATATTTTTTATGTTAAACTGTTTTTACGTTTACATTTATTTTTATTTGAATTTATAAACTGCCTAACACTAAAAGGCCTTCGAAAGAAGTATAGAATATGATTGAAAGATAATTTAATTTGCAATAAAAAATGCTTCTGGAAGCTTATAGAAGGTTGTGGAAAGTTCGAGAACCTTCTACAAGATTCTACCACCATCAAGAAAGTTCTGAGGCCTTTATATAGATGGTGTCACTCAACAACTCTGTCAGTTCAACTCAAGTCTTACAGCCAGTAAGGTAATTTTCTAAGTTCAGACACAGATTTCAAGTTACAGTTCTATTCGTTAAGATTTTAGTAAGTTCTCATATTAGTGAGTTTGTGCTTTGAGAAGAGTAGTTCATTTGTGTGATGTAATGGCATCATCAGCATCAAAGTCCACTTCAAGACTTTTGTGCTACTTAAGGAAAGATTATGAATGTAGTCTCATCGGAAACATAACAAACAAAATTGTAGGAGTGAAACTACCTTCAAATCGGCAAGTACTCAGTGTTCTTTTCTTCAATTTACGTGTTGTTAAATTATCAATCAAAGAAAGTGTGACCTTAGTTGTAAAAGAAGTTCTTGTTTTTTGGGAAAAGGGATGAATAACCCCAAAATGAACTGATAATTTCATTGAAAAAGTTATATCACTACAAAAAGAATTGGGTAGACTTAGATGTGGAAGCGAAAAACAAACGAAATGTCTGGATAAATTAGATAATTTATTTGATGTTGCACATGAGAATGCATTAAACATCATTAAGAACGAAGAGGATAAGCAGTTTTTATTATTGCAACGCAAGAAAGAATGACCAGGTTCCATGGCTGGCATTGATCGCAAATTTAAAGCCAGTGAAGAAAAAAAAACAGGAATGCATAGAAAAGGAAACAGAGAAGAAAGAGAACTTACGAGGAAATAGAATGATCTTATAACATTTTTATTTTATTATTTCCATTTTAGATGTTATTTTGTGAAGTATGTATTTTTCTTTTGGTTTCAATTTTTGCTCAGTATCTTTGTTTATTTTTATTTCATGTAAATAACTATATGAAGAAAATAGTTATAAATAAAATTGTCTTTCAATTATGCTTGACTTATTTTCCTAAACAACGTTTGAAAATGAAATACTAAAGTTTTAAATAAATACTAATTTTTGGTGAAATTTGAAACCTTAAGGCCTTTGGGGGGGTCACCTTAAAATAGTTCAGTTGAGCTGAAATTTGGGAAGGAGCACTTTTTCATATGTTGGAGCAATAATAGGGGTTGGGAACAAAGAATTTCAAAAGTAGAAAAACAAGGGCCACCCTAATGTGTATTATTTAAGATTAAAAGAAATTAAGTCATCGTTTACCAAGGAAGTGAAATGCTCCATTTCCAGTATATGCCAAACCGTGGAGAACCAATTGGCTAAGGCTGATATATTTCCATTTGGAAGCTTTTGTAAGCCTAGCTGTTAGGAGCAGATAATTCTCTACGCTTCTTTTCTGAATAACAATATTGTTTGGTTCAAACCCACAATCCAATTTTAATAGAGGATTATCCAGTAGAAGATTTCTTCCTCTGATGATATGTATCTGATTTACTACCTCTCTCCAGAAGTTCTGAATTTTGCAGCAGTCCCTCTAACAGGCTGATGCAATATTGGCGTGTGGGAAAACGGGTGCTCATGATTGAGCGCCTGCTCTCCTAATATGTGCCGATCGACTTCTCCGGGGCGCACAATGCAGTATGCAAATGGGCTATGGTGGGGAAAAAAGGCACTAGAAGACATTGTGTGCCCCTACTGCCTCCTCGGCAGAGGATGCCCAGAAGAGGTGGCTGTTATCTGGTTAGGAAAACAGACGCTCAATTTTTCGAGCGTCTGTTTTCCTAACCTGTACACAGCCACAGGTTAGGAAAACGGACACACAATTGAGCGTCCCTTTTCCTAACCTGATCGCCTGCACCTTTTTGTTTTTTGGACAGTTCTAATTTTTCAGTTCCTCCGACTTAATATTGTCACAATATTAAGTCGGAGGAAGTACAGAAAAGCAATGGGCCGGATTTTAAAAAGGCTACTTGCGCCGGGCCTATTTTAAAAAGGCCCGGCGATACGCGTACAGCCCCGGGTCGCGTGTAAGTCCCGGGGCTTTACAAAAGGGGCGGTTTGGGGGCGGGGCTAGAGGCCTCCGATAGAGCGCTATTGCCGCTGTGTTGGAGGATTGCCTGCCGGTGCGCGCAACTTGCGCCTGCCCAGAGGCAGGCGTAAAAGGTAAGACAAAAGACGGGGGTTAGAGTAGGACTGGGAGGGGGAAAGGTTAGGGGAAGGGGTGGGAAAGTCAGGTTAGGGGGAAGGGAACGGGGGGAAGGCAGCGTGGCTTGGCGCATGCAAGGTGCATAATTGTGCACTCCCCTGTGCGCGTGCATGTTATAAAATCGGACATACATGTGCGCGCGCACATATAGTCCGCATGCGCTTCTTTTAAAATCTATCACAGTATTTTCTGCTTTTCTGAACACTTTTTGGGGCTCTGGGGCAGGTGTTAATTTTGGAGAGTAAAAATGTGCGCGTCGTGTACACATTTTATTTTTTGCATCGGTGGGGACTAGCTCATAGCATCATTAACATGAATTTACATGTGATAAGTGCTATTAGCTGCAAGAGCATTTTGGATGAGCTAACCCCTGTTTTGCATCTGGGGTTAGAGGCTCATGGGCATCAGCCTGTAAATATTTTAAAATGTACCTTTGAAAGTACAGCCTCTCCAACAGGTATCAGGAGTTTCAGGTTTTATGTAGCTTTGCTGGAATAAGATAAGACTGGTAGAGATTTTATATTGTGTGTCTATATGAGCGATACATATGGGCAGTTGACACTTCTTCTCCCTTTGGCTCATGTGATCAGTGACACCTTCTCTGTTTGGCTGCCTGGCTTGATTATTCCACCATCACTGAAACTGTTGATGCTGTCAGCATTTTAAGAGCTGCATTTTCAGGATCAGAGAATTGCATGCAGCTCATGAAATGCCGGTTGGCCACCCCTCGTCTAGATGTTCTTTCAGAGAAAACAGTAAATTACTCAAAGTATAAGGAGACATATAAGAATTCTCTATTTCCACCCAAAATTGATTAATATTGGAATACTACTAAGACATAACTCTCACCAGCTGTGCTGCTCAATTATACGTTTTAAAATTAAGTAATGGGAGCTGTCCCAAAGTATTTGGCGAAAATTGCAATGTAATCAAAACTCTCTGATGCTTGCCTTTTCAGATATATCTAGACTTTGCTGTATTCAAATTATCAAAAAAAAAAAGTCTGGGATTAGGATAACAATGTAAAAAAAAAGAAAAGTCTTGCGGCTTTATTAATTTTTATCACAATTCTTGTTTTAAGTGACACCCAACAAGTCCCCTTTGAAGTCAATGAAGTGATAAATTTTAACACAAGTATTTGATTTCAGCAGGGACGCTAATTCCTAATTGTTTATTTTTCTGTAGCTTAAAATTTCTAAGAATGATTAAATTTGCTGTTTGATGACTTTACCTGAAAAGGGAATGTTCCCAACTGACCTGAACTGATAATTCATCTTATTTAGGTCTTTTTAAGAAATGGCTGAACTATAGTTCTTTTTAAAGCAGCTGGCATAATTCCTCCTGATAGTGAAGCACTTGCTGTCATGGTGGTCCAATCTGATAGACTTTCTCTACTGGATTTCACCAATCATGTTGGATTGTGCCAGTGTGGATATGGCAGCCAATCAACCCATGGTGGAGGTCGGGGGGCAGAGGAAGGCAGCTCCGTGTGTATTTAAAATCACCCTTCACTAGTATTCTTGAGAAAATTAGCATACGGTCTTCAATTAGTTCTTGAAGATCTAACTAGGATTATCAACTGGCTCCATTTTTTCATGACAGGCTAGCCCAGTCCTGGTTTTATCCCACAGCATGCAAGGACCAGCAGCCCTGCTTTTTATAGGAAAATTAAAGGGGATATCAGAGCTACAAGTTAATGCGTGCATGAGGGTAAAATAACCTGTCTTGAAAAAAATGGAGTAATTTAGCAACCCTAAATCTAACAGTGTATGGTATAGAATAAACACTACAGTTCAGTTATTTGATCTGCAATTTTGGGGCAGATTTTAAAAGCCATACGTGCGCCGAGCCTATTCTGCATAGGCCCGGCGACGCACGCAAAGCCCCGGGACGCGCGAATGTCCCGGGGCTTGAAAAAAGGGGTGGGGCATGGGCGGTCTGGGGCAGGGATGTGGCCAGAGGCCTCCATAGGGCCGCTAGGCCGGGGGATCGTGCGCCGGCCGAGTGCCGGCACGTGCAACCTACGCCTACTCAGAGGCAGGCGTAACTTGTAAAACAAAGGTTAGAGAGGGTTTTAGTTAGGGTTGGGGGGCGGGTTAGGGAGGGGAAGGTGGGGAGGGGGCGGAAGAAAGTTCCCTCCGAGGCCGCTTCGATTTCGGAGCGGCCTCGCAGAGAACGGAGAAAGCCATTGGGGCTCCCCTAGGGCTCGGCGCGTGCAAGGTGCACTAGTGTGCACCCCCTTGCGCGCACCAACCCCGGATTTTATAACATGCGCGCGGCTGCACGCACATGTTATAAAATCAGGCGTACATTTGTGTGCACCGGGTCGCGTGCACAAATGTATGTCAGCGCATACGTCTTAAAATCCAGCCCCTAATATATTGTGGAAAGCAGTGATACAATTTTAAAATAAAGTTGTTTTCAAAGTACAATAACCTTTAATTATCATTCTTCTTTTTACTTAGAATTTCTGGTGTTTGTTCTTGCTGTTCTGTATGATGTACAAGTTAAAATGATGTTTTACATGCATATGTAGGCCTTTTGAAAATTACTTTGGGGGTTGTACATGAAAATATATGTGAGGAATCAATTTCATGCATACTTTTACTCATACTTGGAAGAGGCATTCCTGGGGGACTGAGTTAGGGTTAGGAAACCATTTTCACATGTACTTTCTAAAATTGAAAGTATGCATGTTATATACACATGAATATTTACATCCACTGTCATGCAGGCGTAAATGTGCACGTGTATGCCATGAAGGAGTTTGTGCAAATTTTTCAAAGCGGACTTGTGCGTGTAAATCTACTTTGAAAATTACGACCAGTTCTAAATGGTATATTATAAATTGGGCACTAAGATTTTCTGTGTATTAGAGTGTACAAGAGTACGGTGTCCACATGATGTAGGTTCATAAATACAGCAATTACTAAGAGTAATAAAATTACAAAAGAATCTGCCCATAAGCACTTTTCATAAGACTATTCTGTTTATAAGACACCTTTTTTAACGTTTTTTATGTCTTATTCTGGAATTAATTGTTAAATTCATTCTACATGGAAAGACATTGTCATATGCGTCCTTCAAAATGTTTTTGTAAAATTTAATTGCCATCATTCCATTTTATGTACAGTGGTCTCTGGTGAAATACACCTCCTGCTTTATCTTTATTCTCTGCTAGGGATGCTTATTCTCTGGTGAAAAGTATGTACTATCTTTCTTGCTACTGATTTCCTTGTTTCCTGCTGAGTGGAGGCGAGGCTAAAGGGTGAACAGGTAATTAACAAGCCCAAATTTACAAAGCAAGGTAGCTGAACTTTTTCTGTCTTTTTAGTATCTATCTATCTATCTATCTATCTATCTATCTATCTATCTATCTATCCATCTATTTATTTAGTGTTTTTCTATACCAGCATTCAAGATAGGAATCACATCATGCTGGTTTACATTTAACAGAGGGTGTAAAATGAAAATAAAATAAAACAGTAACTGGTGAAGAGAAACTATGAAGTTACAATAAAACAAGGATGTTCAAAACTGAGTGAAGAAGGAAAGGCTAAAGGAATTTAACAGAAAGAGCAATTATTTACAATGTTCTAGGAATGTCTGACTATGGTTGTCGTTGAATTGAGATACAGTTGGGGTCTGGAAAGGCTTGATTAAATTAATGTAGTACATACATTAATCATGGTTTATTTAGTTATTTATGTGATTTATATTCCACCATTTGGCACTTCAAAGTGCCAAATGGTGGAATAGGTACTATAGGTATTTCCCAGAGAATTTACAATTTAATATTATAACCTAGTGAGCTGCACAGAGCATGTGCTGTGAAATTTTGCCTATGAAAGTGCACTAAGCATAGTGCACATGTGGAATACCTAGAGCTAAAATGAATACATAGGCCCTGCATTATAAATGGTAAATTAAGGAGAGCTGTTGAGCCAGCTAGAAGATGGCTGCCTGATCTTTTAACTCCTCCCTACCCCGCACAAGAAAATGTTATATGAGTTTTTTGGACTTTTTTTAATTAAGCATCAGCGGGATTAGCTGTTTTAATATTGGAGGATTTGAACCAGTGAAGAAGATGGTGGTTTGTTTGTGTCATTCCTTTTTTTTTTCCAAAATTAGTTTTATTTTGTTATGGTAGAATACAACAAACTAGGCTGTTCTTAATCTTAATACGGTGTTTAACTGCAGAGAAAACGGTCCTCATACAATTAGAAATGAGAATATAAATTCCATGATTCCATTTTTTACATAATATCTCCGCTATTCCCCTTACCCATCTTATAGATCCCCCCCCCATCTCACCAGTCATTCCACAGACACACTCACTCATACCCCCTCTGTTGTTACATCTTTATCTTTTAGAGGTGAGGGATTCCCTTTCACATTTTTTCTTTAACTTCCACTCTGAAGAATACCCCAACTGGTCCAAATTATTATGCTCGTGTGCATTCAGGAAATTGTAAAAATGTTTTCTAGTCTGCTCAAACTCTACAGATATTTTCCTGCCAGAAGTTTGCATCAAATCTTTCTATTTGCATTAAAAAAAAAAATATTCTCTTGCCATATAGCAAATAAATGCATTTATTGGTCATTCATTCTCTGAGAATACATTTGTGTGCCACCATCAATGCCAAAGTAATAAATAATAGATGACCTGTCAAGATATCAGGGGCCATAGATTTTAGCATTCTCATATCTCCCAGAAGCAGGATATCTCCTCTAAACGGTAGAGCTATACCAGTGTGTTTATGCAGCCAATTCAGTATCTCCTTCCAGAATGTTGAAATTGTAGAACAAATGAGAAAGACATGCATAAAAGCACCTTTTTCAGTGTCATCAGTGCCTATTAGTTTCATTTTAAATAAGTGTAGTCTGTCCACTTGACAGCGATACAAAATTTTATATTGCATTTCCTTATAATTTACCACTATTGGCAGTATATGTATGTCCTGAAATAAACCACTAAGCTGGTCAAAAGTACAGGAAGTGCCCAATTCTTAGAACAATAACCCACCAAACCTTTTAACTCACCATGCCCCGTGTTTGATTTGCAGAAACTATACCACTGAGAAATAGACTTCTTCCCTCTTGCTATATGTTCGTTTCATTAGTGATTTCAACCTCCCTCTTCACCATTTCCGGAGGGATTGTGAAGCGAGAAATGTAATGTCAGATTTGCAGATAACCAAAAAAAAAATGCTTATATGGGATTTGAAAAGCTTCACGCAATTGCGCAAAACTTAACTTATGACCTGTTTCATCATCTATCAAATGACGGCGCCCTGAATGGGAGAAAGAAATGAGAACCCTGTGGGCAACCTGAGACTGTTGCTTGCGCCACGCTAAGGCCAATGATTACCATAGGATATTTTCCCATAAAATACATGAAATCTGTTTACTGAAAGAAGAATCAATCCCAAAGGAGCATGAGGTGAACTAATCTCCTCTAATAATTGTAAAGAATCATATTTAAATTTCCCATTGACATGTTCCCCAAGTTATCTTAAGTGGTAAGCACTGTTGATCAGCTTAAAATTAGGCGCATCTCAGGCTTTACTTTTAATTAACCTATCATGCGCTTATATTAGGTTGACACCCTCGCCATACAAATTTTATAAATGAAGATTTAAGAATAGCTAAATCTTCATTCTTCAGCATGGAAGCATTTGAATTTTGTATAATATCTTGGGCATCAACACCATTTTGAAAAGTGCACCATCTCTTCCACTACAGCTTTTATATTGAGTTTATAAAGCAAAGATAGGTAATTTGGGATCCACTCTCCTAAGTATTTGATTTTTTGGGAGCCCACCGTAAAGGAAACATACCCTCCCACATTTCAGGCATGCTCCGCAAAGAGACTTAAGATCGGCCAGTAAAGGCCTTTTGACAGTAACGACCATCAAATCGGCCTAGTTAAGCCAAATAAGGGAACGGGCAGTATCAATAGCTGGATCTAAACTTTGGAATGCTTTCCCCACGCATTTACGGTTACAAACAGATAAGAAAAAATTCAAAACCGAATTGAAAACTTGGCTTTTCAAATGTGCATTTGCAGAAAATGAATAGCAAAACTTATTAGTACAGCACAACTCTGTTTCTTAACCTCTTTTAGTGATATATTATTTTAATTTAGTTTGTCTTAAAATGGTTGTTATTATTGTTTTATTGTTTTGTTTATCAATTTTATTTTATCCATCACAAGATATTTTATGTTTTATTTTAATATGTATAATTGTTATGATTTCTGGCTTCCTAGACTATTAATATTTCAAAACTTTTATTGTTCTTAGCATTAAAATATATTTTATGTACTTTTAACGGATTTTAGATGCAACTATACTTGATAAATGTTTGTATTTCTTTTATGTTACACAATGTGAACCGTTGTGAAGGCCAGGCCGATGTGATGGTATATAAAACAATAAACCATAAAGTCTAAGATTTGTCATCATTTATGGTAAGGCCTGCAAAGGACTTAAGGCTGTGAAAATAGACATAATGGGTTTTATAGCTATTCTAGCATCTGCTAAAAACATCAGGGTGATATCTGCAAAGAGACACATCTTAATTTCTCTTTTCCCAAGCATTAAACTTCTTATTTCCAGGTTGTTTCTCACTTTAACCTCCAGCGCCTCCAGTGTCAATAGAAAAAGGAGTGGTGACATTAGGCATCCCTGACATGTACCCCCTTGTAAAGTAAATTCCCTAGATAGTGATCCATTCACCATAATGCACACTGTAGGGTCAGTATATAATAATCAAATCCAATCAACAAAATGCCCCTTAATCCCAAATTTGGCTAACATCCAAAACATATAAGACTAATTGACTTTGTCAAATGCCTTTTCCACATTTAAACTCAAAACCATGCTCCTATTCCCCTGCAATTTACAATTGGGCATTACTGATAATAGTTTGCGAACATTATTAATTCCATATCTCCCAGACATGCAGCTGGACTGATCAGACTCTACTAATAATGGCAAAACCTTGCTAGTCGATATGCCGGTATGGAAGCCAGTAATTTTGTATCCACATTGAGAAGTGAAATCATCCTGTAAGAATAAGGGGATCCTAAATCTCTTCCTTTTTATGTCAGTAATATTATAACTGCCTGATTATTATGGGCAGTATAAAAAACATGTGATAGTGCATAATTAAACATTTCCTTAAGCAGTCTCAGCAGCTGAAATTTCAAGATTTTATAAAATTCTTGCCCTAAGCCATCTACCCCTGGGGCTTTACCAATAACTTTTTTAAAATTTCCTCCTCAGAAATAGGGCTATTAAGTTTATCTAACAGATTCTCCTGTAATTCAGGAAGAGAAATATCCTCAAAAAAACTCCCTCTCATCGGGTCATTATTTACTCTCACAGAGTTCAAATCCTGGTAGAAAGACTGGAATATTTCCAGAATTTTATTTGTACCAATTAGTGGGATACCCTTTTCATCTCTCAACCTTTTGATGTAAGTTTTTTGCCTTATACCTTTAACTAAATGAGTCATCATTTTTCCAGCTTTATTTCCGAATTTGTGAAATTGGAAAGAATAATAATTAATTAAGCATACTTCTTTCACATGAAGCAAGTGATTCAACAGTGCCTTTTTTTTGTCCATGGTATTTTTAACCTCTCCAGATAAAGAAGAAATGTGTTCTCTTCAGAGTTTGCAACATTCTACTTAATTTCAAAATCTCTGACTCTCTCTGCTTTCTTTTTCTCACTACATAAGCCATTATCTCCCCTCTAATTACTGTTTTTCCTGCTCCCCATAAAAGTGTTGGAGAAACCTCAGGAGCCTGATTAAATTCTTTGTATTTCTTCCATTTTTGTCTCAGAAAATCATAGAGTTCCAAGTCTTTAAAAAGGCCCAGACTTATTCACCAGGAAAAATATTCCTTGCGTTCTTCATTGATTTTTAGAGCCAAAAATACAGGAGCATGTTCCGAGATAGTAAAGTTATCAATAGACGCATTTAAAACTTTAGGGAATAGTTGTTCCGAGATGAGAATGTAATCAATTCTAGAATAACTGGTGGGGATTGGCAGAATGATGAGTGGCGAAAAAAAAGGGCGGGGGCGATAGTGGGCAGCCGGCCATATGACAGCGGTGCATTTTCACCCACCATGGTTGCAGCCACGCTTCCCACTGTCACCCCCATAGCGTCACACCAAAAGGTGATGGTATTTACGGCTCTACTGCCGACGATAATGTGTAAGAGCCCTAATGCATTCGATAAAAGCCTATCGCGTTTTAAAGAATGACCCTATCTGTTTGCAACAAATGCATTGCCTGTAACATTCTTGTGGAGTGGAAGTTCTCGCTGGTCTACAATCCTCATCACTGTTAACTACAACATTTAAATCTCCCCTAATCACCAAGGAATAGTCTGGATATCCAAAAGAAGGTGATAACAGTTGAAAAATAATCTAGAGTAATATATATTTAGAGCATATAGATTGCCTATAATATATTTCCGTCCATATAGCTCTTCAATCAAAAAATACCGTCCTTCTGTGTCCTTTACCATCTTATCTATAGAAAAAGGACATCTTTATGATTGAGAATA
Organism: Rhinatrema bivittatum; assembly: GCF_901001135.1. Classification (NCBI taxonomy): domain Eukaryota; kingdom Metazoa; phylum Chordata; class Amphibia; order Gymnophiona; family Rhinatrematidae; genus Rhinatrema; species Rhinatrema bivittatum. Next base: position 170,806,621 of record NC_042616.1, on the reverse strand, counting down.
GCCGCTTTCTTTTGTCTCTGAGAAGATGAACCAAAATTGCAATTGTTCACCCAATCCTTTTTTAATGTACGATGTTCCTTATCTGACAGATGTATCTCTTGTAAACAAGCTATGTGAACTTCTTGTTATTTTCAACATAACTAATTTCATCCTTTTTATTGAGGAATGGTTTCTGTCAACATTCAAAGATACAATTTTTAGTTCACCCAGTATCCAAAGTTAGTATATGGTCAACCTTACAATCCGCTAAACGGATTGATGGAAATATCACCACATCAATACCCTGCGTCTCTCAGCCTAGACGCAGGGCATCCACTTCGTAGGAAATCCTTATGATCTCTTTCTTCCCAATTTTTAACATCTTTTCCCAAGATCCTTCATCTTCACAACTCCTGTCTGACCCCCAATCTCCCATCCCTCTTTTACCTCCCCCTCCCCCTTATCCATCTCCATGCATACATCATCCACACCACATTCAAACAAATCATCCCCCTCAATGTAGCTCCAAGGGATCTCCATCTTCCAACCTTTAGCATCCCCCTTCTTCCAGCCAGAATTCAGAAGATAGACCTATGGGACCCCCCCCACCCCCGCCTTGTCTTCTCATTACATATAACTACCTCAATTTTTTTTTCGTTTGCAACCGTATCAACCCACATTAGAGATGCCCATTTTCAAACAACAGTTCAGATAAAGAATGTCAACAGATTCTCAAAGACTTGCATTGGCTGCCAGTTCACTATAGAATCTTATATAAATCCATTACTACCATCTACAAAGCATTCCATCAACTCTCTCCGCTTAACCTCCAAATACCATTTAAAAAAACATACCTCCGCCAGACCAATCAGAGAGTCCTACAAAGATTCACTACAGGTTCCTCCTGCCAAAACCTTTCACCATATGACTCTTAGAGACAGGGCTTTTTCCACAGCAGGACCTACTTTGTGGAACTCCATCCCACCAGAACTGAGACAGGAACCCTGCCTTCCAACATTTAGAAAAAGACTTAAAACCTGGTTATTTATGAAAGCCTTTCCAGACACCAATGGAACCTAATTTCAACTTAATTAACTCTGACCACCCAACAGGGTATGCAACAACTTTGACAATTCCTTAATTTTTACAATCTCTTTTAAATTGGCAGGTTTATTCTTTTATTTTTCACTGTTAAATTACTATCACCTTCTCACCGTTCCAAGTTGTAATATGTCCCTGTTTTATTGTAACTGCTATTTTTTCTTTTTCTTTGAGCACTTGTTAATGTTCTTATGGTTATTTTCCTTGTGTCACACCTTGTTAATTGTAAACCGGCATGGTGCGATTCCCATCGCGAATGCCGGTATAGAAAAAACTCAAATAAATAAATAAATAAATAAAACAGTTTTAAATTTACTTAGGTCCTCATGATGCAGTTGTATAGGAGCCATCCACTCCTGCTGTTACAGTCCCGGACTCAACTGACTGTCAACTCTTACAGAACCTGATAGCTTCACTGATAAACATGGATTTTAAAGATGCCCATTTTCCAACAACATTTCAAAATAAAGAGTGTAACTCAGCAGTTATATTTCTTAACCAGCTCCCCTTAATTGCCTCTGCACATCTTCATGACTTTATACACCTCTTATTGCTTTAGATCTTGAAGAAACTTTTGCATCTGCTCCTTATCATTTAGAAAGAAAGTCTTACCCTCATGCTGTAATCTCAATTTAGCAGGGAAGAGCACTGAAAAACGTATTCCATGCTTCTGCAATTCCTTATATTGGGTCGCAACTTTAGCGGAATAGTCATTAAATGGTATTCTGGAGCCATTGTATTCAATGTTCCCTTTAGCTCAGTAGGCACTTAGGGCCGGATTTTAAAAGCCCTACGCGCTCTGGGCCTATTTTAAAAAGGCCCGGCGATGCGCATAAAGCCCCGGGACGCATGTAAGTCCTGGGGCTTCAAAAAGGGAAGGGGGCAGAGCTAGAGGCCTCCGACAGCCCAAGAGGCAGGCGCAAAAGGAATGATAAAACTTTTGGGGGGTTAGAGTAGGACTAGGGGGGGGAAAAGGTTAGGGGAAAGGGTGGGAAGGTCAGGCTAGGGGGGAGGGAACGGAGGAAGGCAGCGCACGCAAGGTGTACAATTGTGCACCCCCTTGCGCATGCCGTCCCTTGATTTTATAACTTGCGTGCGCAAGTTAAAAAATCAAGTGTACATGTGCACGTTCTGGGTAGCGCGCGCATACGTGTACACCCGCGAGCACCCTTTTAAAATCTACTCCTTAGGATTTTGGTTTTGTCTGCCCAATTTAAAATGCAAGCTATATTGGTCTCGGCCTATTGTTATTATCCCAGATGGGGGCAAATCTGAACTCGCTCACATGTGATAACACTCACCATGTCATTTAGGCCCAGAGCTTCCAGGAGCCATTTTTCAAATAATGATGGTAAATTTCTGTCTTTCACTTCTGCCAGAACCCCAATCATTCTTGTGTTAGTGTGGTGGTTCTTGTTTTCCTGATCCTCAGCTTTCGCCAGCAATGCTAGGGTACGAAATTCTACTGCAAACTCACCTACCGAGCGAATACCTTAATGAATACGAAGAATTTCTGTAGAAGTAGATGAAAAACGACTGGGCAGGTCAAAAATCAGGTGAAAATGTTGTATGACGTTATCCAAGTTCCTGAAAAGTAAGTCATCTTGCTCTCATAAGGGAGAAGCCCAGACAAGAGCAGGACTGTCGAACAGGGATAAGATATACGTAATCTTGACATAGAAAAAAAACGAGTTGGCTGTAACTCAAATTGCATCTTGTAAACAATCCTTAGGATCACCACTATACCTTGGAGGTGGTGGGAGTTGAATCATGGATTCCACAAGCTGGATAGGTGCCAGTGCAGAGATTGCCAGAACTGGAACTGGGACTAAAGCCGGATGTTGGGCTTGAATCATACTTACGCACTGGGACAAGGACAGTAATAATCCATTTACTTGATCAGGTTGCTGCTGGGCTTGCTATATGAACCTTTTCAGGAGACTATTTAATTTGGTCTTTTGATCCTGCATCTGGGAGGCCAAGGTAGCAATGGCCCGTCGGGACACATTCACCAAGCTCATGGCCTCAGCAACCTGTTGCGAAGGACATGTGCATGAGCCCCTCTTGCTGTGGCAATTGGCACAACCTCATGGGCTGGGCCCTAAGGTTTGTGCCGACGGTGGGTGAGCAAGTCATAGCATAGGCCAGGCTATGACAGAGTCCAAGAGGCTATGGCAGAAGCAAAAGCTGTGGCTGAAACTGAAGACTTGATGGAGACAAGAGTATGGCTGAAGGCAAAGCTGTGGCTGAAGCTGAAGACTTGACAGAGGCAAGGCTATGACCGAAGACTGGAGCAGAAGAAGTCCGGAAACTGAAGGCTGGAGTGGAGCAAGACTGAAGACTGGAGTAGAGCAAGGCTGAAGACTGGAGCGGATCAAAGCTGTGACTGAAGACTGGAGTGAAGCAAGGCTGAAAATTGAAGACTGGCACAGAACCAGGCTGGAGACAAGAACCAGGTTGGACACTTTCTTGCTGAGGCAGTGAAGAGATGTCAGAAGAGCCCTTTTATAGGGCAGAGGATCATGACGTCATCCAAGGGTGCCATGGGCCCTTGAAGAAGGCTGATTTCGAGTGTGCGTTAGCCTAGAAGAAAGTCCGGAGCATGGTGGCGTCCTGCCGTGTGTGCCACTTGGCGGCATCTCGTCATGGCCAGGCTCACCGGCAGGAAGGTGAGTGCAGCTGCTTGCATCCCATCTGCAGCAGAATGTAACACCATATAAGTAAAATCTGCTCAATAACAGGTCTAACTTAGTTAAGACTTATCTGGCTAAGTGGCAATTTTTTACATGGTCCCATGTAAGTTAACTGGATAAGTCTTATCTGGCTAACTTACGTAGATGGATATGTTTCAATATTGACTCCAATATGTCTAAAACTGAAATTCTAGATTTAAAGATTCGGGAAGAGGTAAAAAAGTAGCTTAGTTTCGTTCGTTCGTTTGTTCATTTATTTATTTATGTATTTATTTGTTTAAACTATTAATATTCTGCTTTTAATGGAGACCCATGCTAGGCGGATCACAACATAATTAAAACAATAAATCAATAAACATTATTAAATAAAACAATACAAAGCTACAATCATAATTATTAAAATAAAATAATCTTAGAAATTAAAATGTTGTTTCCCTGAGTAAATGCTGATACTTTTGAACAAACAAAAGAGTTTTTAGTTGCTTACGAAAAGTAAGAACATCGCCTATGTTTCTTAGCCAGTCTGGAAGGTTATTCCACATCCACAGACCCATGACATTAAAAGCCTGTTTTCTTGTTTCAACTAAATGTGCCTGCCTAATTGAGGGAAGCTGTAATAAGAGGTATCCTTTAGATAGTCAAAGGAAGAGATTAAGTATTTAGGGATTTATCTCTCTGGAAAATTAGAAAGCTTGTACTCTTTGAATTTTGATCCCTTCTTAAAACAGCTCAAGCAGGATCTGGCAATATGGTCCCTCTACTCCATCTCTGGATAATGAGGACAATTTCTGTAAAAATGAATATGCTACTCAGGATACTCTCTTTATTGAAAATGCTACCTATTAGAATTCCGAATATCTATTTTTCCAATTTAAACTGTATGATATCAAAGTTCATATGGAAAGCGATTAAGCTACACGGAGTGTACTGGCTGCTGCAAAACATAAGGGTTGCCTAAACCCTGATTTTAAATTATATCAATGAGCAGTACATATAAAGAGTATAATCCTGTGCCATACAAAACCAGCAAACAAAGAATGGGTGCTGTTGGAAATAGTGTGGTCTAAGAAACAGGGTTATCTATTATCTTCTTGGATATCTGCTAAAGGTCCAGTGGTTAATTGACAAACATCCTTTCATTGGTCATATTTTATCTTCTTGGAATAGAATAATCTCAGCTATTCAACTCTCATCAATACCATCACCTCTATCACGTCTATGGGGTAATCCAGATTTCCTGAGTCAGTTTAATTTACCAGATTTTCCTAAGTAGGAACATTTAAGGTGTCTAAGAGTAGGTCAGATGTTTGATGGAGGAGAAATAAAGACCCTTCACCAACTACAATGTATTGGAAACTGTGAGTTAAAGGATTTCCTGACAAACAAGTGATTATGACTTCTTGTGGTTGGAAACTTATCTTCTTGAACGTTTGGTTCTTACTCCCTATCTGGGTAGAGGCTTCATCTCCAAGCTTTTTTGTTTGTTGATCTCCAAAGTGGCAGATGCACTTAAGGCATTTTTTGTCGAATTACAATTGTGTTACGAATCAGGAAGCTGGCTATAAACTTTTATATCAACCCCATATATCTTAACCCAAGTTAATTCGACCTGTTCATTGTAAGACATTTACTTGTCATTGTTATTGTTGAGAATGTAAACCGAATTGATCAATAATTCTGTTATTGGAAAGTCGGTATAGAAAAATGCTAAATAAATAAATAAATAATATCACTGGTACTACACTTGCAATAGGTTAAAAAAGATAGGCCTTATGGGATGGTGATGACTGTTGGTGAGATTGTGGTGGGAAAGGATCCTGTCTTCATATTTGGTGGGAGTGCCCCAAAATACAGATGTACTCGATAGAAATTCTGTCGTGGATTTACCAATTCACAGGAACTGCTTTATCTCTGGACATACTAGTTGTTCTTCTGGGCATGCCATATGGGGTGTTTAATCCTGTTAAGAAAGGTACTATTAGTCTCATCAGTCATATGCTGGTTGCTGCTAGATATAATATTTATTCATGCTGATGCAATAAAGTGCACTTGGCTGAGCGCATGACTACAGACACTTGGACGCGCATTTTGGATACGTGTCCAAAACACTTCATGCAATAAAGGGATTAGCACGTCCAAAACGCGCATCCAAACCAGCACGAAGCTAATAGTGCTCATCACATGTAAATTCATGTTGATGAAGCTATTAGCTATTACCCCTAATGCAAAAAAAAAAAAAAGTGCACCCAACGCGCACATTTTTACTCTCAATAAAGTAATGCCTGCCCTGGAGCAGGCGTTAATTTTTGAGGAGCCCCAAAAGTTTACAGAAAATAAGAAAATGCTGCTTTTGTGTAGTTCCTCCAACAATATTGTGGCGATATTAAGTTGGAAGAACCAAAAAAAGGAGAACCGAAAAAAATAAAAAAGTGTCATTGGCAGTCAGATTAGGAAAACGGGCGCTCAATTAACGAGTGTCCGTTTTCCTAACCATTGACTGTGCACAGGTTAGGCAAATGGACCCTCATAAAATTGAGCGTCCATTTTCCTAACCCGCAGACAGCCACCTCTCCCGGGCGCCCAATGCCGCAGAGTCGCTAGGGATGCAAAATTTTCCCTAGCACCTCCTTTTTACCATGGCAGCCTATTTAAATATTAAATTGGGCACCCGGGAGAGGTGACTGTCAACAGGTTAAGAAAATCATGAGCACCCGTTTAACGTGCGCCAATTTTGCAGCGGCCTGATTCTCATTGGAGATCAACATCTGCTCCCCCTGTAGAAGAATGTTTGCATCTGTTTTGGCGTGTTACATAATGGAAGTTATTATTTATCAGCTATGGGATTTTTACTCAAATGTTTCAAAAATTTGGGAGTCCTTTCAGCATAAAAAAATAGACTCATTTTTTGAAAGACTGACAGCCTGACTAAAAATTGATATGAGAATCTATATTGATTTAGGTTACACTAGCATAGCTAAATAGCGGGGGGGTTTTTCTTTAGAATTCGGTTATTGTTTGACAAAGCATGTTAATTAACATGCTTGTTAATGGGGACATTAGCACAGGCATTAGTTTTAACGCACTTGTAAGTACATTATCCCCTTAGTAATAGAGAAAAGATCACAGCCTGTTATTGTTTGTAAGGTTTTGGGCGGACCCTTGGACACTGTGGCTGCTGACCACGCTCACGGGGAGAAGTCCCGTGAAGGGCCACAGGTCAGGCTCAGCTTTAGGACACACAACACAGATAGATCTTTTATTAACAGTATTGAGGAGCCACCAAAGGTGACAATAGTGAGCAGAGATGAAGCACTGCTGGGCTTGTAGTCCCTCAGGGCTCTGGAACTGCGATCCTACAATGAATGTGCTGTAGTGAAGAGAAACTGAGATAGTGAGTACAATGAAGTATATGCAGGGTTCTGGAATAGAGCCTCGTTGGTTGAGTACTCACACAGCGGTTTCTGTTGGTAGGAATCACAGGAGCTGGAGTAGAGGCAGGCCCTCGAAGAGCGAATACCTGGTTGGGGATGTTGAGGATGTTGGGGAGGTACCCGTAATGGAGAATGTTTTCATGGGTAATGATTCAGATGGACTGAGTCAAATCACGGTGAACCTAGAAGATGTGGTAGGCCTGATTGACAAACTGAAGAGTAGTAAATCACCTGGACTGGATGATATACACCCCAGAGTTCTGAAGGAACTAAAAAAATGAAATTTCAGACCTATTAGTAAAAATTTGTAACCTATCATTAAAATCATCCATTGTACCTGAAGACTGGAGGATAGCAAATGTAACCCCCAATATTTAAAAAGGGCTCCAGGGGTGATGCAGGAAACTACAGACCAGTTAGCCTGACTTCAGTGCCAGGAAAAATAGTGGAAAGTGTTCTAAATATCAAAATCACAGAACATATAGAAAGATATGGTTTAATGGAACAAAGTCAGCATGGCTTTACCCAGGGCAAGTCTTGCCTCACAAATCTGCTTCACTTTTTTGAAGGAGTTAATAAACATGTGGATAAAGGTGAACCGGTAGATGTAGTATACTTGGATTTTCAGAAGGCGTTTGACAAAGTTCCTCATGAGAGGCTTCTAGGAAAAGTAGAAAGTCATGGGATAGGTGGCGATGTCCTTTCGTGGATTGCAAACTGGCTAAAAGACAGGAAACAGAGAGTAGGATTAAATGGACAATTTTCTCAGTGGAAGGGTGTGGGCAGTGGAGTGCCTCAGGGATCTGTATTGGGACCCTTACTTTTCAATATATTTATAAATGATCTGGAAAGAAATATGACGAGTGAGATAATCAAATTTGCAGATGACACAAAATTGTTCAGAGTAGTTAAATCACAAGCAGATTGTGATAAATTGCAGGAAGACCTTGTGAGACTGGAAAATTGGGCATCCAAATGGCAGATGAAATCTAATGTGGATAGGTGCAAGGTGATGCATATAGGGAAAAATAACCCATGCTATAATTACACAATGTTAGGTTCCATATTAGGTGCTACAACCCAAGAAAGAGATCTAGGTGTCATAGTGGATAACACATTGAAATTGTCAGTTCAGTGTGCTGCGGCAGTCAAAAAAGCAAACAGAATGTTGGGAATTATTAGAAAGGGAATGGTGAATAAAACGGAAAATGTCATAATGCCTCTGTATCGCTCCATGGTGAGACAGCACCTTGAATACTGTGTACAATTCTGGTCGCCGCATATCAAAAAAGATATAATTGCGATGGAGAAGGTACAGAGAAGTGCAATCAAAATGATAAAGCAGATGGAACTGCTCCCCTATGAGGAAAGGCTAAAGAGGTTAGGACTTTTCAGCTTGGAGAAGAGACGGCTGAGGGGGGATATGATAGAGATGTTTAAAATCATGAGAGGTCTAGAACGGGTAGATGTGAATCGGTTATTTACTCTTTCGGATAGTAGAAAGACTAGGGGGCATTCCATGAAGTTAGCATGGGGCACATTTAAAACTAATCGGAGAAAGTTCTTTTATATTCAACGCACAATTAAACTCTGGAATTTGTTGCCAGAGGATGTGGTTAGTGCAGTTAGTATAGCTGTGTTTAAAAAAGGATTGGATAAGTTCTTGGAGGAGAAGTCCATTACCTGCTATTAAGTTCACTTGGAGAATAGCCACTGCCATTAGCAATGGTAACATGGAATAGACTTAGTTTTTGGGTACTTGCCAGGTTCTTATGGCCTGGATTGGCCACTGTTGGAAACAGGATGCTGGGTTTGATAGACCCTTGGTCTGACCCAGTATGGCATTTTCTTATGTTCTTATGTTCCAGGGAACAGCTCTGAGAGAAGTAGATAGTAACTCAGTGATGGTGTAGGCAGCGGTTTCTCACAGGACAAGCAAGATGGTAGTCCTCACATATGGGTGACATCACAGGATGGAGCCCAATCACGGAACACTTTTGTCAAAGTTTCTAGAACTTTGACTGGCCCCTACTGGGTATGCCCAGCATGGCACCAACCCTGCAACCAGCAGGGGTCCCTCTTCAGTCTTCTTTTTTCCGCGCAGCAGTAGCCATGCGGTTAAGGAACTCTGCAAGTATTCCTGACAGGAATTTTCCTTACGGAATTATTTAAAGTTAAATTGCCCCACAGGGGTCCCTCCGTTAACTTTTTTCAGTCCGCGGTACTCCGTTAAGTTTTTACCCGTTTTCCATCGATTACTGTCGAGTTTGGCCCTCACGGCCTACTGGCCGTCGACCATACTGCAGCTTGATTTTCTATGGCCATGGCATCGGGGTTCCGTCAGTGTCTGGACTGTACTCGTACTATGTCCATTATAGACCCACATAAAGTCTGTGTAATGTGTCTTGGACGAGAGCACGATGTCTTGACCTGCACCAAATGTGCCCTAGTGACACCAAAAAGTCGTAAGGCCAGAATGGAGAAGATGGGACTTCTCTTCCATGCTCAAACCCCGACTCCGTCCATTGCATTGACGTCATCTGAACTGGCACCGTCAACATCGCGTCAGCATCGACCACTGACCGGTGACTGCCCAGCGTCGATCACTTCCCGGCCTTCGACACCCTCTTCTCCCCCTCAGGACCAAGGGGATCGTAAGGAGAAACCGCCATCGGCACTGAAAGTCTCGGACCATTGAGGTATCGAAACCATCGACCTCGCCATCGTCCGAGCCGCCGCTGAAGAAACCCCGTCCAGAAAAGGCACCGACCTTTTCGGCGACCGGGTCACCGAGGCAATCCTCACCCGACAGGGCGTCGGAAGCCGCGACTCCGCCTCTAACGGTGGTCCCTCCGGCTATGCCTCTGCCTCCTTCTTCTGTTCCGGAGCCGGGGCTGCTTGCTCCAGGTCTCCGAGAAGAACTGGATCGGATGGTTCAGGAGGCCATCGACAAGGCGATGCATCGACTCCAAGTTCCCCCGGCACCGATATCTGTGCCGATAGTGGAACCGAGCACCGACCCGATTCCAGCAGCATTGGCACTGCTGCTATCGAGGATGGAAGCGCTTATTGCCGCTTTTCTACCGGTAGACCCCGGGTCACCGATGGCTCCGGTGCCCTCCCCGCTGACTTTAACATCGGGAGAAGAAACACCATTCTGCATCCCTCCATCGGGAGTTCTGCCTCAGCCATCGAGATTGATACCTCCATTGGCACCATCGAGCCATCCACCGATGCCATCGATGCCTGCACTAGGGCCTTCATTGCTTTCATCGGTGCCTCCGGTTATTCCTCCGATGCCTTCAGAGCCTAAACCGAGACCTTCAGGTATCCAACTCCCCCGTCCCTCTATAGTTCCTAGAGCGACAGGTGCCGATCCTTATGATACCTGGACTGATGATTCTTCACCAGACACCGATGACTTGCCTTCACCACCTTCACCCATTGAGAGTAGAAAGCGTTCTCCTTCAGAGGACCTTATTTTCATAAATTTTGTGAAGGACATGTCTGAATTGGTCCCTTTCCAGTAACTGACGGAACAGGGAGACAGACATCAAATGATTGGAGTTGCTTCAATTCCTGGACACACCCAAGGAAATCACCTCCATTCCCATCCATCAAGTTCTTCTTGACCTTCTCAAAAAGAACTGGGAGTATCCTGTCTCCATTGCACCAGTCCACAGGAAAACTGACTCTACCTATTTGGTGCAGTCAGCTCCAGGCTTTCGAAAGCCTCAGTTGGATCACCAGTCTGTGGTGGTTGAATCTGTGCAAAATAAAGCAAAAAGGTCGAAAACTCCTACTTCCTTTCCCCCTGGCAAGGAACAGAAGTTTTTGGATACCAATGCCGGGTCTTTCAAGGATCAATGCTGATCCTCTGAATTGCTGCTTGCCAACTATATATGACCCAATATAATAGGGTCATTTTTAAGCAACTACAAGTCTTGACGACCTCCATGCCTCAGTCAATTCCAGAAAACTTCCACACCCTACTTAATAAGGATTTGGAGGCAGGCAAACATGAGATTAGATCATGTTACGATGTTGACACTGCAACCAGATTGTCTGCAGCTGCTATTTCAGTAAGATGATGGGCTTGGCTCAAGTCTTCAGACCTTCGTCCGGAAGTACAAGAGCGATTGTCCGACCTCCCCTGCATAGGAGACAATCTCTTTGGCAAGCAGATTCAAAAGACAGAGGCTGAACTAAAGGACCATCATGAGACTCTCAGACAGCTCTCCCTGATTCCTTCGGATTATCCTTCTAAACAGCCTTTCCGGAAGGACTCTAAAAAGTCTTTTTATAGACCAAAGAAATCCTACCCGCTAGCAGCCAGATGCCGGTCTGCGAGACCATTCCTCAGATCACAGTCTCGTCAAACCCGAAAGCAAAAGCCACAGACAGCCCCCCAACCGGGCCCTGCTTCTGGTTTTTGACTCTCACATAGAGAGCAGCAGCCAGATTCCATTACCAAATGTCCCAGTGGGAGGCCGCTTGTGCCATTTCAACAACATATGGCAATCAATCACCTCTGACCACTGGGTCCTAGCAATAATTGCTCAAGGCTATCATCTCAGCTTTTTCTCCATTCCTCCGGATTCCCCACCTCTGATGACGTGGAAAACATCCGACCATTCATTGCTCTTGGAGCAGGAGGCCTCCCTCCTACTCCAGTCCAGAGCAATAGAACCAGTACCATTGCCTCAGCAAGGCCTCGGGTTCTATTCCCGGTACTTTCTAATCCCCAGAAGATCGGGAGGCGTCCGTCCAATTTTGGATCTACGAGCCCTCAACAAGTATCTTCAGAGAGAAAAGTTCAAGATGGTAACCTTAGGCTCTCTGCTTCATCTTCTTCAAAGAGGGGACTGGCTCTGCTTTCTCAACCTCCAGGACGCATACACTCATATTGCGATAACTCCATCTCATCGCAAATTCCTGAGGTTTCTCGTAGGCCCCAAGCACTATCAATACCGAGTGCTTCCATTCGGCCTAGCATCTGCACCACGAGTCATTACAAAATGCCTCGTCGTGGTTGCCGCCTTCCTCAGGACTCAAGGTGTTCACGTCTACCCTTATCTGGACGACTGGTTAATCAGGGCTCCGACTCAGCAATCCGCTCTGTCATCCCTACATCTCACCTTAAACACTCTACTTTCACTCGGATTTCTCGTCAACTACGACAAATCCTCCTTAGTCCCATCTCAAACCTTGTCGTTCATTGGGGCAGATTTGGACACCTTACAGGCAAAGGCTTTCCTGCCTCGACAATGAGCCCTCACTCTCGTGTCTCTGGCGCATCAGCTGCAGTCTCAACGCTCGACGACTGCTCATCATTTTCTCATCCTCCTAGGACACATGGCGTCCTCAGTTCAGGTCACACCAATGGCCTGCCTGGCCATGAGAGTCATGCAGTGGACTCTAAGGTTGCAATGGACACAGTCCCTTCAGCCCCTGTCGACCATTGTCCACTTCACCGACTCACTCCGTCTGTCTCTCGCCTGGTGGACGAATCACAACAATCTTCTACAGGGTTTGCCCTTTCAGGCGCCAAACCCTCAAATAACTCTAACCACTGATGCTTCCAACTTCGGGTGGGGAGCCCATGTGGCCAATCTCCAGACACAAGGTTCCTGGTCTCTAGAGGAAGCCAAACACCAAATAAATTTCCTGGAGTTACGAGCAATTCAATACACTCTCACAGTATTTCAGGATCGCCTGTCCAATCATGTCATCCTGATCCAAACGGACAACCAGGTGGCCATGTGGTACATCAACAAGCAGGGAGGGACAGGATCCTACCTTCTGTGTCAGGAAGCTGCACAGATATGGGCGGAGGCCCTCTCCCACTCAATGCACCTCAGGCCCACCTACTTGCCGGGACTGGACAACGTGTTGGCAGACAAGTTGAGTCGCAACTTCCAACTGCACGAGTGGTCTCTAAACCCCTCAGTAGCGAACTCCATCTTCCCAAAATGGGGTTATCCTCAAATAGACCTCTTTGCGTCACCCCAGAATCGCAAAGTAGGCAATTTCTGCTCTCCCACTCGCAGCCAACATTATTCACCAAGAGACGCGTTCTCCCTATCATGGTCAACCGCTCTCCTATACGCATTCCCTCAACTCCCACTTCTCTCGAAGATTCTCGTGAAGTTACGTCAGGACAAGGGAACAATGATCCTGATAGCACCCCACTGGCCCCGCCAAGTGTGGTTTCCAATTCTTCAGGATCTTTCCATTCGCAGGCACATTCCTCTGGGAACAGACCCGCTTCTAATCACTCAAAACGATGGTTGCCTTCGCCACCCCAATCTTCAGGCCCTGTCTCTGATAGCATGGATGTTCAAAGGTTAATCCTTCAGCCGCTTAACCTTTCTGATCCAGTCTCCCATGTCTTGATTGCTTCACGGAAGCCTTCCATGAGAAAATCGTATTCCTACAAATGGAACAGGTTCACGTCATGGTGCTCTTCTCAGGCCCTTGATTCCTTTACCTGTCCAGTCCCGAAGTTTCTAGACTACCTCTGGCACTTGTCAGAGTCAGGTCTTAAAACTTCCTCCATTAGAATGCATGTCAGTGCGGTAGCTGCCTTCCATAAAGGTATCAGGGATGTCCCTATCTCAGCACAACCCCTTGTCACACGATTTCTGAAAGGCTTGCTTCACCTCAAGCCTCCACTGCGTCCTCCGGCCCCTTCTTGGGACCTCAACCTGGTTTTAGGTCGGCTCATGAAACCACCATTTGAGCCTCTCCACTCCTGTGAACTTCGTTTCTCACATGGAAAGTGATTTTCCTTTTGGCAATCACTTCCGCTCACAGAGTTAGTGAATTACAGGCCCAAGTCACCTATCCGCCTAACACTAAATGTCTGCAGGACCGGGCAGAACTTCGCACTCACCCTAAATTCTTACCTAAGGTAGTATCAGAGTTTCATCTCAACCAATCCATTTTACTACCTACCTTCTTTCCCAGGCCCCATTCCAATCCAGAAGAGCAGGCTCTGCATACCCTTGACTGCAAACGGGCTCTAGCGTTCTACCTAGACAGTGCAGCTGCCCACAGAAAGAGCACTCAATTATTTGTGTCTTTCCATCCTAACAGTTTGGGGCAGCCTGTGGGTAAGCAGACTCTCTCCTCCTGGCTAGCGGACTGCATATCCTTTTGCTATTAGCAAGCGGGCATTCCATTTCAAGACCGTGTTAAAGCACACTCTGTGAGGGCCATGGCGACTTCAGTAGCACACCTCCGATCGATGCCGCTTCCTGACATTTGCAGGGCTGCCACTTGGAGTTCTCTCCATACTTTTACAGCCCACTATTGCTTAGACAAAGCCGGAAGACAAGATTCCATCTTCGGCCAGTCTGTCTTGTGTAACCTATTTATGACATAACGTACCAACACCCTTCCACCTGCCCGGTGGAGTTCAGGATGCCCTCTACCAAATTCTACCCCAGTTGTTGTGCCTGTTGCACGCCTTTGGGTATATTTGGTGCATGTTCGGACATCCTCAGCTCGGTACTCACCCACATATGAGGACTACCATCCTGCTTGTCCTGTGAGAAAGCAAATGTTGCTTACCTGTAACAGGTGTTCTCACAGGACAGCAGGATGTTAGTCCTCATAAAACCCGCCCACCACCCCGTGGTGTTGGGTTCGTTTTATTTTATTTGTGGGCACTACCTGTAGCTTTTAAATAAGACTGAAGAGGGACCCCTGCTGGCTGCAGGATTGGTGCCATGCTGGGCATGCCCAATAGGAGCCAGTCAAAGTTCTAGAAACTTTGACAAAAGTGTTCCGTGATTGGGCTCCATCCTGTGATGTCACCCATATGTGAGGACTAACATCCTGCTGTCCTGTGAGAACACCTGTTACAGGTAAGCAACATTTGCTATCTTCCAGGCAGAAGTGAAGTCCAGGCAGCAAATCTGGGAACATGGGCCCTCGAGCGAGTACCAGTTCCAGACAGCGACCTGAAAGAGAGGAGAGAGGCCCCCAAGGAGCAGGTACCCCAAATAGAGTAAGTCCAGTAATGGAGAGGCAGAGTAGCTAGGTACGGAGAGTGAATCCCATCTGAAAGAAGTACCAGTATGAATATCTGTTGCTAACTCGATTAGCTAGCAGTAGTGTAGGCCTTTTGTATCCAGGATGCGTGACGTCATCACAGGGGGACGCCCCTGAGGTTCGCGCCAAAGAAAATATTTGAAGCAGGGCCGCGCGGTGCGCGCACCCTAAGGCAGCTGGACAGCATGGCAGGAGGCAGTGCCCAAGCCGGACCGGGGACACTGGAGAGGACGGCAGGCAGACGCCGCGGCAGCCAAACGTCCATCAACCGTGGGAGGAGTCACCAGAGAGGTAAGAAGAGCAGAGTGGAGACGTCGGGCAGCAACGGTCATAACACAGCCTCATAGAAGGGATTTGCTCTGTGTACTATTCAAGTGCTTAGTTTAGAATTTTTTTGTAAAAGTGTCAGATATGGTGATTTACAAAAGATTAAGATGTTTTAGTTATGGATTTCCCTAGAGCTTAGGGTGGTGATCCACTTATTTATTGTACACATATTTCCTTCCCCAAAAGCCTTCCCCTGATCATACCAAAATAAAGAATCCAACATGTTTTTGTGTTAATCTGCAGATTTCTTACATTTTAGGGGCACATTTTGAGATCTTTGAATGTTTCTCCTCATGCATCTTTAAATTCTGGAGAAGTATAAAAACGGCGTGTAAAATATTTGAGATGATTTTGCTGGTTTATAATAAATAAGAATTTAGCAGTTGTCGCCAAGGTTCTTGTACCACATATCTAATTGATTGGGATTATGTGTTGTGCTGGAGGTGGACCCTTGGCCTGGTGCAGGATTTGTATGGCCCTCTGGTCGGACCCAGAGAGCGCCTGCCGCCAGGAGGCGGAGCACACGAGGAGACAGAGGCTAGCTGGAGCTTCGCCAATAACAGTCTGGGGTTTCCGCAGGTTGAGCCCTTGGGTACCACCTGGACTTAGGCGGGCCTCAAAAAGTCTCCCGCAGAGGTAGCGGAGAGATGTGCCCACCACGAGTAAGGGTGCGCGGCTGATGCAGAATGGATGGACCAGACCTGAACTGGAAGCTCCGGAGACCTCAGGGAGGTAACAGTTCAGGAAGGTTCTCCGGGCGGAAGAGGCAGCACCTGTGGGTCTGGTCGGATGAAGGCCGTGAGCAGAGTCCAAGCAGGTTGGTCTGGTGGTCACAGAAGGCGAGAAGAGAGTGAGTGAAGCGCAAGGGTCAAAGCCAGGGTATCCGTCCAGAAGTGGTCAGCCAAAGCAAGGGTCAGTTCCAAGGTCAGTCTGAGTGTAGTCAAGGCGAGGGTCAGTTCCAGGCAGCGGTCAACATGGTCAGAAGGCATGCAAAGGTCAGGTCCAGGCAGCGGGAAGTCTAGTCAGGCAAGCAGAGGTCAGTACCGAGAATCAGTCCGAAGGGTACTACCAGGGAACGCGGAGCAGGAACAAGACAGGCGCTGGAAGACACAGAGGACCACGGGAATACGGAGACGCTGGATCAAGGAGACACTGGAACTCAGGATTAGGCACAGGAACGAGGATCACGCAAATCTGAAACACCAGAGGTGTTGACCTGATTGCCAAGGCGAGGTCCTGGGGACAGGGCCTCGCTTTAAATAGGGCTTCTATGTGACATTATCGGGAGGCATCCGAGACGGTTTTCCCGTGCTGAGCCCTTTAAATAGAGAGACGTCGGCCGCACATGCGTGCCTAGGGGCGGGGCTGAGGAGGGAGGACACGGAGCCCCTACGGGAGCTCCGCCGCGAGGCCTGTGGTGTGGATGGAGGCAAGGACGCCTGAGGAGAGTGTCGGGGATGTCAGGAGCTGGCAGCCGCGGCAAGGCCGGAGCCAGTGGAGGGCAGCACGAGGTGAGCAGGCTCGGTCGCGCACCAACGTGGCCGGGACGCGTGACATTATGGAGTTGGTGAACATATGGGCTAAATTTTAAAGTAGTAGTATCGTGCTTTATCTGTCAGTTTGTATTTCTGGCTAAGTAGAAATATGATCACTGTTACTTTTTCGTTGCAAGGTTTAGGAAAAAAATAACATCCATGATTTAAATATATATATACACACACACATTCATACATACAGAGTAGAGAACTGAGGAAGAGGTCACTGAAAACAGCACCAATTCAAAACAAGGCAATTAAGACGAGTTACATTAGACACCAATAGTACTTAATATGTGTTTTCTTAAGCAAACAGGGATGCAACTTGAGGGCTCTAATGGCGTGTCTCTGGCTCATAGCCCTGTGATAATAAATCCCAAGAGCCTCGAGCAGAGTCTTTGGCCCTATGGTCAGTGGTTTGTCTGATCCAGTTTTTTTCTCTTTCTGTTTGCTCGGTTTTTCTTTTATTTTCTCTAGCCCCGCTCTACATGCAGACAGCGTTCTGCTTGTTAGCCTTATCAGTTTTCTGCTCGGGGATTTCTGCTTTAAATCAAGCAAATGCAGTCTCATTTAAAAGATTAGTAGATTTTCTTCTTATTTATGGTGGAATTGTGGAATTGGTTCAGAGCCTTTCATGAAGAAAGGTGCAGTGTTCTGGACTTTTCCAAAATTATTTCATTTTTTATGAGAAAATAAGAGTTCTTCATGTGATGAGAATGGGAAACCTAGATGACTGGCCTGCTTATATTGGTGTCTAAAATAATATGCATGCTTAGATAATTTACTAATGAAATAATATACAGAAAAATAGAAGAAAAAGACCACTTGGTCCATCCAGTCTGCCTGTTCTGCTGCCAAGGATCTTACTTGATCCATGGTCTTCTCCCTCCCTCTGCCACTATGATCCCTTAGTGTCTGTCCCATACATACCTGAATTCTGCCACTGTCTTGACTCCTATGGTTTGCTGTGGACGTCTGTTGCTATAGTGCCATTTATTTTGTTGTAGTAAGCTAATTCTGCCACTGTAGGTTAAGTTAATGGGTAATACTCTCAGAAGTCCTTTTTCCCTATAAGGGAATCTCTCTCTCTCTCTCTCTCTCTATATATATATATATATATAAAATTACACTTTGAAATTAGATATGTAAAGTTTCTAATATCAATAGGTTTTATCTACTCTAAATGAATAGTGCATACACCCTGAGTTGTAGAAAGAGCAGTCAGCAAGCTTGTTACAGGTGACATATGTATGATTTCTGGATTAGTTCAGCTAAAACAGTGTTCACTGTTAGCTGGAAAGATTTTCAGATACAGAGAGCAGAAAGTCTGCTCGTAGGCTTACATAACACTGTGCACTTTGTGATTGATCCACCTCCATTGTTGCGTAGGAGGTGGATCCTTGCGCTGAGGTGGGGTTGATGCAACCCATAGCCGAGGGCCTACGGGTCCCCACCGTCAGACGCAGGCAGAGTGGGCTGAAGCTGGAGGCCACTGGAGCTTCACCTATACCAGCCCACGTTCCCCTACGGTTGAGCCTTTGGGTGCCGGGGCCAACAGGACTTAGGCGAGCCTCGAGGTTGGGTATCAGTAGTAGCTGGTTCAGCCCAGAGACAGCAGCCAGCAGGTGGCGTGATCCTATCCCGGACAGGATGCGGAACGGAAACCCAAGCACCAGGGAACAGGAGGATACTGAAAGTGCCTGAGCAGAGGAAGGCTGAAGCCTTAATAGTCCTTGTCCAGAGGATAGGGACAGAGGCGTCACTGTCAAACTGGAGTAGAAGCGGGCGGCACTTGGAAGGTGTAGCAAGCAATGTGGAACTCTGGACTCAAGGGAGTCTGAGGTGAAGTCGTGCGTAGCAAAGTTCAAGGCATGGAGAAAACAAGCGTGGTCAGACGTAGCAATGGTCAGGGCACGGAGAAGGCAGGCATGGTCAGACATAGCAATGATCAAGGTACAGAGAAGGCAGGCATGGTCAGGCATAACAATGGTCAAGGCACGGAGAAGGCAGGCGTAGTCAAACATAGCATAGGTCATGCTTGGAGAAGGCAGGCGTGGTCAGGCATAGCAGAGGTCAGGCTTGGAGAAGGCAGGTAAGCGAAGTCAGGCGAAGCAGTGGTCAAATCCAGGAAGACAATCAAACACAAGACGAGATGAACAGTGGAACAGGGACCGGGAACTTGAAGAATCAGGAATCTACAGATTGAGGTCGAGACTCGCGGTCTACTGCCGCCAGCAACGAGGAGCTGGAGCCTGAAGCTTGTGCAGAGAGGTGAGAGGACTGCACTGCAGGGCTGCTGCGGGCGGCAAGCGTAACACCCATTCCTTTTCTTCTCTGGAGGGTGAATAACTCTGGATACTTGGGTTTTGGTGAATAGCAATAATTGGGGCAGGGAGGGTGGTGAAAGAAATGTTTGGCAGAGCTTTGGAGGACCAGCACATCATGATGCAATCGAACAAGTAAAAATGCTGTTAAGAAATTGTGTGCAGCAGACTTCCAGCACGGAGCAAAACTGGGCACCGAAAATGTAAAGCAAGAGTGTCACCAATAAACATAGAATTTGATGACAAATTGGGGGAATGTTTTAAAGCTGTGCAGGCAGGTGTTGCATTCGTGCCTGTTCGCGCCCTCGCTCCACCCTCCCTACCTTGGTGGCGACTCCCTTCGGGTCTGATGGACAGATGCTGCTGCGGCTTCTCCTCGCCACTTCTCCCCGGAATCCCCGGGCTGGCCTGACGCTGCGGATCCACCATGTTTCTGATGATGTAAGGGCGTGCGTGCTCCAGAGTTTGTACCGGCAAGGGCACGAACCTCGGAGGCGTCCCCCCTTGGTGAAGTCATCCGCTTCCAACTTAAAAGATCTTTGCTTGCAACTACGAATCGAGTTAGCAAGGGAGGTAAATCTCTCTGCTGCTCTGCCTCCACAAACTTACCTAGGGCTACCCGCTCCTCAGGGGCCCCGCTCTCTCTTCTTCTTTTCAGATTGCTAAGACGGGACCCGGTACTCACTCTTCGAGGGCCTACGTCCCTGAATGCTCAGAAGACTCCTTCTACCTGGAAGCGATCGCAGACGTGAACACTGTGAGTTCTTTTACAGATAGGAATTGTACTCGCTCCACGAGGGCCTATGTTCCTAAAACCCTTCAAAAACTCTCTTCTATCTCAGAAGCTATCGCATACCTATATCTGGTGCATTACTATTTCATATTGCAGATAGGAACTGGTACTCGCTCCACGAGGGCCCATGTTCCTAAAACTCTCCAAAGACTCTCTTCTATTCCAGAAGCCATCTCATACACAGATATTGTGAGTTCTTATTCCAGACTGCATATAGGAACCAGTACTCGCCTACGGCTCCTGTTCCTGAATATACTGCAGACTCTCTGTTGCATAGAAGCCATTACAGATATCTGCAATTGTGAGTGTATCATCTACTACTGGTTATGTATCCAGCTTACCCTGTCTACTCACTACCTATAGTCTCTCTCTACAGCTCAGCAACCCAGAGATCACAATTCCAGTATCTGAGGGACTTCAGCCCTGCCGTGCACATCAGCTCACTACTGCCACCTCTGGTGGTTCTACTTCCTGTCTAATAAAGAACTATCTGTGTTTGTCTCCATACTCCAGCCTAGCCAGTGGTCCCTCTCAGAATATCCTCCTGGGGGCGCTGTCATCTGCCATCGGCCCAAGGATTCACCAATTTACATTAAAGTGTTCATTCCTTACACTGTTAGAGCGGTATCATAACAGACTGCCACTCTGTGGGGAACCAACCCACAACAGATCACGAACTCCGTCTACGGAGTACAATGGACTGCTGGCTACTCTCCTCGGGGGAGCAGATTCCATAACAGATTGCTACTCCTCCTCTCTGGAGGAACAGATCTACATCAGGTTGCTAACTCCTCTCCTTTGGAGGAGCTGATTACTAACAGTCTGCTAACTCCTCCCCTCTGGGGAAGCAGATCCATAACAGATTGCTACTCGTCCCCTCGGGAGGAGCTAATCGATAACAGATTGCCAGCTCCTCCCCTCTAGGGGAGCAGATCCATAACATTCCACCTGCACTTTGTACCAATTCTCTTTTCTTAAAATATGCACATGTTCTTCCTTGCAAAATTATCCAAGATTTGCACCTCTTTTTTTTCTGCTGGTAGTTTTTCTGGCCGAAACCAAGTGCATAGCTTTGAAAATGCAAAACTATGCATTGTGTTGCCTCCCCCAGCCTACCGTCCCCCCTCCCAGAGAATGCTGCCATGAAAATTCAGGTAAGAGTGTGCGGGATGTGGAACAATGCATGCGTCTTTCCTTGCATACAGATTGGGCAATTTTCAAAAAGAACGTTTTGCCCTGGTAAATAGCCATTTAAAGAGGTAAATCACATTTGAAAATTCCCCTCATATGGGGCTTTTCTGTAACATCGAGGATAAATTAGCCAGCAAATAGGCATATAAATTACACCTCTTTTCAAAGTGCGTTCACATGGACGTATCCCTTGGAGGGGGGGGGGGGTGGAATTTTATCAGTTATCCGTGGCGACGCTATTGGGCTTTTTTTTCCAGTTTCCTACCCCCCTACCTAACCTTCCTCCCTTTTCCCCTCTCCACCCCGACCTCTAAATCTACCCTAGCTAACTCTTTTTTTGTTTGTTTTTTTAACTTACCTGCTCTGATGAATTTTATGCATGCCGGCCGGCTGCCGGTGCATGCTTCCCCCAGGACAGCGTCTAATGATGCTGTCCCTGCTTAATTGTTTTGAATTATTCTTTTTATTGGTTTGGTTTTACTAATTTTGTTTTATGAGGAATGGTAATGTTTCTGTTTTTTTACATTGTTGCAGCGCATACAGAATTTGGCTTGTTGCAGTTTCCAGTTCAGTTTTTGTCTGTACATTTCTGTTTATACTGTATGGTCTCTTTATTCTGTATTTGAGGATCTATCTGTGTTTTGCATGTGTGACTGAAGTGAGTCATTCTATTAGTATGTAATTTCTATGGAGGGATCTATAGCAGCTTGGATTGTTCTGTTTTCCTAATAGGGGGTTTATTAGTATTTTAGGCCTGGTGCAATATTTATAGTATTAACTTTCATAGGTAGGGTTGTTGCTGTTTGAGTGGCTCTCTGAGGGTCATGGCCATGCCCAAGATGCATTACAGTAGGCTTAATACCATATAGGGTCCATGGTGCAAGAATCACTTGCTTTTTTGCAGGGTTTTCTGGTTGGCACCTCAGCAGGGCATGTAAATATAATATACATATTGTAAGTGATATTTTTACCCCAGAAGACTGTTCTTTGAATGTTCTTTTTCATGTAAAATCTGTTATAAATGCATAATTTTAATTGTGTGTGAAGAGGGTGTGATGGAGTGGGGGGTGCAAAGCTATAATGTTTTCCTAGGCATCTAATACCCTTGCACTGGCCATGGGCATTGCTGTACAAACATTGAACAGAGTCTCCCAACTCTTGGTGTCATGTATTGTGTAATGGGTGAGGGCGCAGTTTTTCAGTTGGCCATAGGTGCCAAATTACCTCGCTACGGCTCTGCTTATTCATATCCTTTTACACTTGCTAATTGACTGGTGGAAGTTCCATTGGACTTGTCTATTGTTTGCAGTGTTTGGGTGGGAGGTCTGGATGTACTGGGGGGTGTTCAGGTCTAGATGAACTGGAGAAGGACTGGGAGAACCGGTGGGCAATCTGGTGATTCCAAGCATGCGCAAGTAAGTATTTTTAAAATGGTATATCCGTATACTTTATGAAACACCTGTCTCTGTTTTTAATTCTGGATTTTATTCATGCAGTGTCACAATTATTTTGTGCAATAAATATATGCACATATGTTTATAAAATGAGTAGAAAAAGTTTGTGTTTTCTTGTATTCGAAATAAACATGTATACTTACAGAGCACAAATATGCAGTATTTTATAAACATACAACTCTCACTGTGCAATAAATAAAATGCTAGCATTAATCTTCGTGTATCCACTTATGCACACAAATGCTGGCATATGGATAGGATTGAAAATTAGGCTCCCTGTGTCTATATAGCGCTGCTTGTTAGGGATGTGCATTTGTTGCTCCATTTATTTCTTTTACTTTGGCAGTATGTGATTATCTCACGAATGGATACTAGATGCGCAAAAATGGATGGTATGTGTGTATGTAATGGTACGTACATATGCGCACACCATCTGTTTTTGCGTGCCTACTATAATGAAATGAATGGAGCAGCGATTGCATATCCTTCTGCTTGTTACTGCAGTGCATTCTGATTGGCCAAGTCTTTGTTAATTGAAACACTGTCCCAACATTTTGGCACAAAGATGAAAAGATGAAAAGATGATTCTAGCTAACTGTACCTTTTTTTAGAGTAATATGCCATGTTTTATATGGACTAAGATGGCCCATTTCCTATGGCTGTGTAGTATATTTCATATCTCTGGCTAATATACAGATTTTAAAACATTTTTGGTTATGCTCAGCCTGATAGCCCATAGCTGCCATGTTGGACACTTGTGTTGGACCTGACTCTCCTTCTCAGCAGGGGTAATAGCACGTCCAAAACGCGCGTCCAACCCCCCCGAACCTAATAGCGCCCGCAACATGCAAATGCATGTTGATGGCCCTATTAGGTATTCTCGCGCGATTCAGAAAGCAAAATGTGCAGCCAAGCCGCACATTTTGCTTTCAGAAATTAGCGCCTACCCAAAGATAGGCGCTAATTTCTCTGGGCACCGGGAAAGTGTACAGAAAAGCAGTAAAAACTGCTTTTCTGTGCACCTTCCGACTTAATATCTTGGCGATATTAAGTCGGAAGTCCCGAAAGTTTAAAAAAGTAAAAAATTAAAAAAAATTAAATTAAATTAAAAATGGGCCCGTGGCTGTCGGGTCGAAAACTGGACGCTCAATTTTTCCGGTTTCCGGTTTCCGAGCCCTTGGCTGTCAGCGGGCTTGAGAACCGATGCCGGCAACATTGAGCGTCGGCTGTCAAACCTGCTGACAGCCGCCGCTTCCATAAAAAAAAAGAGGCGCTAGGGACACTAGCGTGTCCCTAGCGCCTCTTTTTACCGCTGGGCCTAATTTTAAATAAATTAAGATACTGTATCGCGCGCACTGGAGTGTGGCCTTTGCGCGCTCCGGGAGAGCGGGCATTCGCCCGTTCTCCCGCGTTTTTACTGTATTGGCCCATGTAGAAGCAGTGATCATGAACCCCAGAGTGAGAGAAAAGGAGGAGTCCTAGTCATCATGCAATACTGACACCTTCTGGAGAGATTTGGGATACACATTTATTCCGTATGGAAGAAAACCAAAGTTTTTGGCCCCTGCCTTTTGCTTCAGACATCCAAGCCCTCAGATTGTAAACATCAATGAGCAGGACTGGGTTATTTATTTATTTATTTATTTATTGGAGAGGGAGTTTTCCTCCTATTCCTTTGGGCTTCCAGCTGAACCAGAAGTAGGACCAGGATCTGGTGTCATGATCCTTCCTTTGCAAGTTCCTAGGAATGTTTTCCTCCTGTTTTATATCCTCTCCCATCTCGCTTTGCCTAGTCATCACAGCAGTGGTCCTTAGCACCATAGACTCCCTCCAGAACTCTGCAATCATGGGCCTTGAATCCGTTCATCAGAGTGTCACCACTGAGTGACCCGTATGACTCACTCCCTACCCCCGCCACACCATCTCCACCTGTTCCAGGGAACAAAAATGGACTGAACTTGGGGATGGATCGGGAGTCCTTCCAAAGACCTGCCATCAAGGCAGTTCATACAGGAACCATCGCTTACGCTTTACCCATCTAACTAACTGGAAATAAAAAACTGCCACGCTGTGGTTGGTGTGTGTATTTTTGGAGATATTTCCCACGTGTTACGGTTTAATGAGCTCTCTGTATATAAATGAATCACTACAAGCTGAAATGTGTGCACTCTGGGATTACTCAACGCTCAATGTGCTGAAATGTTTTGACAGAGACAGAAAAGCGAGCAGCGAGATGGGTTCGAGTGATTTTCTTATTTTCTGAGAAGTTTCGACTAGTCCTGATAGTTTGCCTTGTTGAGGCGTTGGTTACAAGAAGGAATGAATCAGGGGTATTTTTTCATTGCTCTGCTGCTTAGCATGTGCAGGGAGCTTTCCCCTATCCCTGCCCATCCCACTTTTCCTTCAGAGCCCTTCTAACCAAATTATTCACTAATCGTTTCAGTTCATTGTGCATAATTTGTACAGTCTCTGGATTTCTGGGAGCTTTCTCTGAATGTACTGTAGTCCTTCGTTGTGTCGACGCCTTTGTTTCTCTTGTGCTTTGTAGCTGGCGCTGTACTGTAAGGATAGTATTCTGTCATTTTTTTTTTTTTTTTACACATTTGAGGTGGTAGTTTGCATACAGCTGCAGAGTAGACAGTTACCTTTGAAAGGAACATTTGGCTGGTTTAATTTGATTAGGGAAAACCACCTCAATCATTTCTAAACTAAGAGCGTTTTCATTTTCACTTGGCAGTGGGAGAAGATAATGTACTGCCCACTCTCAGATCTCTGCTGGGGGGGGGGGGGGGGGGGGAAGAATCAGAACTTATAGCTCAAACAAAATGAGCTTTTTTTTACAAATTCTTTCTTCCAAAAAAAAAATAGGCAAGAACATTTTCTACCGTAGACTTTTGGGTGAAAGCATGTCATACACACGTGTAATGCAGGAATTAGGGGAATGAATGAGACCTTGAATGTTTTCTATAGTATGGAAATCTACTGCTATTATTACTGCTACTGTTTATCATTTTTAAAGCGCTACTAGCCATACATAGAGCTGTTAATTTGATTTCAGAGTGGTTGTTTGTTAAGAGGGTCATTTTATAACCATCCGCGCACACGTTGAAAATTATCTGAAATAATGCTCACAAACTGATCTTCACAAGAGTCACACCTGCTTGTGTGGGATAACTTATGCACATAAATCTGAACTCTGTCCTGGCTTGGCCCACTGGAGTACCTGAATTTTGCATGCGTAAAACTGAGTTCTGTGCATTATTTTATGTGCGTAACACACAAGCACTTCTGTAACCAGCCATTTACTTGCATAAATCCTTGTTTTATTCACAGAAGTGGGATTGAAAATTATCTCCCTAAAAATACCGTTTGCTGTCAGGTTCTGTGTTCCATTTCCCAGTGGTCAGATGTTCTTCGTCACCAGTGCGTTTTTTCTCATGCCCGGAATTTGTGATGGGCCGCATGACCCCCTGTCAGGAGCAATCATTCCTGTTTCCAGGCTTCTGTTGGTCTTTTGCAGGGAAGGACCACAGCTCATTAGCTCTCATGGAGCAGCTGCTGCTGCTAATGCTGTTGCTCAGAGGAGAGAAGTAGTGGGAGCTGTGCAACTGCAAACAAAAGTAAAACTGTTCAGGTCTGAGTGCCTCCAGAGGCAAATAAAAAGTGTGTGCATATTTGGGTGAATCAGTGTGGGAGGAGTGGAGGCCTGCAATGGCTCCCTCCTCGTGCTGTCTCCAAATATCTTATTTTTAGTCTTTAATAAATATATACATTTTTTGGATGAAGTCCTCTTTAAATAGCTAGTTTTATAGAAACATAGAAATGACTGCAGATAAAGACCAATTGGCCCATCCAGTCTGCCCAGCAAGCTCCCACACTTATTTTCCCATACTTATCTTTTTCACCAACCACCAAGTTCAGGGCCTATGTTGGTAACTGTTTGATTCAAATTTCCTGTCATCCCCTGCCCTAGATGCAGAGAGTAATGTTGGAGTTGCATCAAAGGTGAGCATAAGGCTTAATGGTTAAGGGTAGTAGCCACCGCATCAAGCAAATTACCCCGATGCTTGTTTACACAGACTGCACAGATCAATGCTTTATTGGATGTTGTCTGAATGTAAATCCTGTTTTCCACATTTCCCCCTGCCGTTGAAGCAGAGAGCAACGCTTTATATGCATTCAAAGTGATGTATCAGGCTTAATTGGTTTAGGGTAGTAACCGCCGTAATAAGCAAGCTACCCCCACGTTTATTTGTTTACCCAGATTGTGAAGTTCAGTCCTCATTGGTTGTTATCTGAATGCAAATCTTCTTTTCCACATTTCCCCTTGCCGTTGAAGCAGAGAGCAATGTTGGAGTTGCATTAACCGTGCGAAGGATTATTGAGTAAGGGTAGTAATCACCAGGTAGCCTCCACTCCAGTAATCCACCCCCATGGCTCTTCTCTTCATTCCCATCCTCTAGCCTTTATGGATCCACAGTGTTTATCCCATGCCCCTTTGAAATCCTTCACAGTTTTAGTCTTCACCACTTCCTCCAGAAGGGCATTCCAGGCATCCACCACCCTCTCCGTGAAGAAATACTTCCTGACATTGGTTCTGAGTCTTCCTCCCTGGAGCTTCAAATCGTGACCCCTAGTTCTACTGATTTTTTTCCAACGTAAAAGGTTTGTTGTTGACCATGGATCATTAAAACCTTTCAAGTATCTGAAAGTATGTATCGTATCACCCCTGCGCCTCCTCTCCTCTAGGGTATACATATTTAGGTTCTTCAATCTCTCCTCATAAGTCATTTTATGAAGACCATCCACCTTTTTGGTCGCCCTTCTCTGGACCATCTCCATCCTGTCTCTGTCCCTTTGGAGATATGGTCCCCCAGAACTAAACACAGTACTCCAGGTGAGGCCTTACCAAAGCCCTGTACAAGGGGGATCATTACTTCCTTTCTCTTACTAGATATTCCTCTCTCTTATGCAGTCCAGCATTCTTCTGGCTTTAGCTATCGCCTTGTCACATTGTTTCACCGATTTTAGATCGTTAGACACTATCACCCCAAGGTCTCTCTCCTGCTCCATGCACATCAGCCCTTCACCCCCCCATCAAATACAGTTCTTTCAGATTTCCACACCCCATATGCATGACTGTACTTCTTGGCATTGAATCTCAGCTGCCATATCTTCAACCACTCTTCCAGCTTCCTTAAATCCCATCTCATTCTCTCCACTCCTTCTGGCGTGTCCACTCTGTTGCAGATCTTAGTATCATCGGCAAAAAGCAAACCTTACCTTCTATCCCGTCCGCAATGTCGCTCACAAAGATATTAAACAGGACTAGTCCCAACACCGATCCTTGCGGAACTCCGCTTAACACCGCTCTCTCTTCAGAGTAATTTCCATTTACCATCACACATTGTCTTCTGTCTGTCAACCAGTTTGCAATCCAGGCCACCACCTTGGCACTCACTCCTAAGCTTCTCATTTTATTCACAAGCCTTCTATGCGGGAACGTATCAAAAGCTTTGCTGAAATCCAAGTAGATGTCATCGAGCGCTCTTCCTCGATCTAATTCCCTAGTCACCCAATCAAAAAAGTCAATCAGATTTGTTTGACAGGACCTTCCCCTGGTGAATCCATGCTACCTCTGGTCCAGCAATTCTTCCAGCTGTAGATAGTTCACTATTCTTTCTTTCAGCAGCGACTCCATTACTTTTCCTACCACCAAGGTGAGGCTAACTGGCCTGTAATTTCTAGCCTCCTGTCTGCTCCCACTCTTGTGAAGCAGGACCACCACTGCTCTTCTCCAATCACTCGGCACCACTGCCATTTCTAGAGATCTATTGAACAGGTTATGCAGCGGACCCGCCAGCACATCTCTGAGCTCCCTCAGTACCTGGGATGAACCTCATCAGGCCCCATGGCTTTGTTCACTTTTAGTTTTCCTAGCTCTTCCCATACATTCTCTTCTGTAAACTGAGTTACATCTACTCCACTCCCAGTTTCTTGTTAACTAGCGACAGTCCTTCTCCAGGGTCCTCTTTAGTGAACACCGAACTGAAGTATTCGTTTAATATTTCTGCCATTTCTTCATCTCTCTCCACACATTGATCCTTTTCACCTTTCAATTTCACTATATCACTTTGAACTTTTCTCCTTTCTCTGATGTATCTGAAAAATGTTTTGTCACCTCGCTTTACTTCTTTGGCAGTCCTTTCTTCAGCTTGACTTTTTGCTGTCTTGATTACTTTCTTTGTCTCCCTCAGTTCCACCAGATAGTCTTCCTTGTCCTTCTCCCTTTGGGATCCTTTATATTTCTTGAATGCTGTTCTTTTAGCTTTTATTTTGTCAGCCACCTCCTTTGAGAACCAGATAGGTTTCATTTTTCTAACATATAGATTAGTTGCCTTGGTAATTGCTCCTTTTAGTTTGGTCCATTGTTGTTCCACATCTCCCAGCCTTCTAGTTCTTCATCCAGGTACTTCCCCACTTCATCAAAGTCTGTGTTTTTCAACTGCAAAACTCGGGTCTTCGTGCTTCTTCTCCATATCCTATTTGTGATATGAAACCATACCGTTTAATGATCACTGGTACTGAGGTGGGCACCCACCTGGACATTAGAGACATTATCTCCATTAGTGAGCACTAAATCGAGTATGGCTCCCTCCCTCATGGTTTCCATTACCATTTGTTTGAACAGAGCCCCTTGCAGGGCATCCACTATCTCTCTACTACTGTTAGATTCTGCAGAAGGGATTCTCCAGTCTACATCCGGCAGATTAAAATCTCTAACAATCACCACTTCTCCCTTCCATTTAATTTGGAGGCATGTAAACCACTCCAATAAAAATGGATGTTCCATCATCTTTTTTTTAGATTGGCCCATAGTGCTTCTTCTTTGCCCCATCTTCCTTGCAGCTCTGATGCTTGGATATTGTTTCTGATATAAAGAGCCACTCCTCTCCCTTTCCTGTCCTCTCTGCCCTCCCTTAAGTTATAGCCCGGTATTGCCGTATCCCAGTCATGAGATTCCGTTAACCATGTCTCCGTGACAGCAACAACGTCCAAGTCCACTTCCACCATTAGGGCTTGCAGATCTGGAATTTTATTGCCCAAACTACGAACATTTGTGCTCATAGCTTTCCAGCTTTTCTCGTTCAGGTTATTGCTTTTCTTCGACTCCTTTTGTGACTTATTTAGTTGAGTTTTGTTATCCACTTCACCCTTTTCCATTGCATTTGTATTTGGGAGGTGACATTTTAATTTATTTCTGCCACCCCCGGCATCTAGTTTAAATGCCTTATGACAGAGGATTTGAATTTATCTCTTAGGATCCTTTTTCCTGCCACAGACAGATGTCTTTGACAAAGAGCTTTTTACTGTTCCAAATACGGCCCCAGACCCCAATAAATCCAAAACTTTGTTCCTTACACCAGGATTTGAGCCATATATTGAAGTTATTAATATGGCTTAGCCTCTCCTTTCCCTTTCCATGAACAGGTAACACTTTTGAAAAGGCAATGGTTGTCGCCATGTAACTAATCTGCTTTGCTAGAGACTGGAAATCTCTCTGTACCGCTTGGATGCTGTTTCTAGCAAGGTCGTTGGTTCCCAGATAGATGATAATATCAGCTTTAGAGTCTTTGCTTTCTTCTTTGATCACTTTGATTATTTGAATAGCATTTCTGCTGGCCGATGATCCTGGGAGGCTTTTAACTGTAGTGTTTCCCTTGCTAAGAGTTTCCAGATTAGTGCCTCTGATGACAGTCACCCAGCACAATGAGCTTTTCCTTTGATTATTGATTCTATTATGGAATTTCTGTATGCATTGGGTTTCTTCTTTCTTTTCAGATAACAGTTCAATCTCTTTTGCAAGAGCTTCTTCATTATCTAATACAGAGAAGGCGTTTGTACTTGTGTCACTTGATACAGCGTGTGTCTCCGCATCGCAGGTCTAATTCTACCAGAGCCCACTGTAATCCTGTTGTTTTTTGAGTTCCTTAATGCCCTGTGTGAGTGAGAGGGTAGATTTGTGGGCTGCACAGCTGTCAAGAATGGGTGTCTGTGGGTCACAGGTCTTATCCTACCTGAGCCCACTGTAAACCCCTTTTTCCTTGACTTTTGGTTTTTCTGTGGTAATGGGGAATTAATTCCTGAATAATGTAAAGTGGATGAAACGTTCTTTATGGCAGCTAATTCAGCTTTAACTTCAGCCAGCTCCTTTTTCAAGGAAGAGAGTTCTGGACAAATGGGCAAGCCCTAAGTTTCCAGATGATTTCCCTCAGAATAAAGGCTCCACAATAGTTACATTGGATAGTCCTCATTTTGGTAAATTTATTTGATGGATAACACCTAAGAAATACCAAAATTCTAATTTATCTTGTTGCCAATTATGTATTTAGGCAGACTATATCAGAAAAACAAACCTAGGGGTGGGAGGGTGGGAGGGAGTTAAATAGTTAACACTTGGCCAGGGCTGTTCACTGGATACTGTATCTGCTATTGATTTTGAACAGACCCTCCCCTAGATTTGGCTAGCTAATTTAAGCTTTTTCCTTAGCTCTCCCCAAGAATTTGTATTTCTGGCTGTCTCCTTGAAGTTCAAAGCAGACTGAGGACTTGATTGCTCCCTGCAATGCACTGAGTCAGCTGCCCAAAGCTGTTTAGCCAATCCCTTTTTGTATATATATATATTTTTTTTGCTTAAACAAACACACAGCAATTTAATGCAGCAATATCAATATCTAGAAAAATATACAGATAAGGCTAGCACTACACAAAAACCAGAAAAATATAACAAGCCCTCTAAAATAAGGATAAATTAAACTTATTCCTTAGCTCTCCCCAAGAATTTGTACTTCTGGCTGTCTCCTTCAAGTTCAAAGCAGACTGAGGACTTGATTGCCCCCCGCAATGCACTGGGTCAGCTGCCCAAAGCTGTTTAGCTGTGGGCAGCTGATAGTATAACCATTGATATTTAATCTTTCTTTTCCCAAAAAAATTTGCCCTGCACAAGACAGAGAAAATTTGGATGACTCAAGCCCATTATTCTTTCTCTGATCTGCCCAGTGCATCTACAGGATCCGTAGATCTCTGTAACCAGAAAGAGAAAAACACCCCAAAAACTGAAAATAAAATAAAACAGAAGGGAAAATAATGAAAGTTGTTGGTACTTTATAAAAGTTCTTTGCACCCCATTGTCTCTCTCTTTTTTCGTCTTTTTAATAACCATTTGTACAGCACATTCTAGATGTTCACATCGTACAGATCCACTTAACTTTTTCGGATGATTTGGCAAACCTGGATGTCAGCTTGCTAAGGACTAGAAGGGGGGGCTCCTTTGAGCCCCAGTGCATCAGTGCTGCTCTAATGCCAGCAGGGGTCACTCTTATAGTGGCAGTTCTCTCTCCAATTCAGAGTCAGAATGCACTTCTTTCAGGACATGGAGAAGAGAGAATTTTTGTTTATTGTCTTCTAGAAAGCATTGCTGTTTATCAGAGATGAGGGTTTTCCAGAACTGGAAAATTTACCCATGCAATTTTTTTTTTCATTTGCATAAAATATTTTCTGAGAAGATTTTACTACTCAAATCTTTTGTTGCTCTAAAATGATTTGTGGTCTGATTTGGCATGCTATTTGACCTATATATATTTAAAGGCAAATTTTCAAATGTTGCATACACATGTAAGTATGGGTCTGCAAATAAATTAACACATGTAAAAAAGGGGTGGGCCAGGGGCGTTCTGAGAAGGGAGCAAAATTTATGTGAGTTGCTATTTTATAAGCAATTTACACATGAAAATGTGGTACCTTACATGCTTATATTTACTCCTGTTCCATATCAAGAGTAAGTGATCGTAAACATCTTAAAAGTGAAAACATGACTGGGTGAGAGGACTGGGTGAAATCGGGGGACTTCAGGCTGAAGACCCAGGAGGGTCTTCACAAGTTGTACATGGACTGGGCAAACTTGTAGACTAATTGGTGAAACTGGTTATTTCTTTGCCGTGCACATGTTAGAAAATCCCACGATTTACACGTGTGAAAGCCAACTTACGGGGGAGGTGGGTAAATGCATCTATATAGCACAGGTAAAATATACTCACGCATCCTTTTAAAATTTGAAATACAAAAATATGCAAGTTTTGCCGCTACTTAGATGGACAAATTTGAACTTATCTAGATAAGTGGCGACACTTATCTGCTCTGTTACAATTTACCTGTCTAATTAGCAGCAGGTGCTGCCAGATAAGTCTAAAAAAAAAAACCCCCGCTACTTAGCCGGCTAAGTCTGAATATGCTACTGTCCGGCTACTTCAGATAGTCAGATAAGTCTAAAAGCGCTACATGGCGCTTTTTAGACTTATTCAGCTATCTGACTTACTTCCTCATTCACTAAGGGGTAGATTTTCAAAAAACGCGAATAGGCGTACTTTTGCTGGTGCATCAGGCGCAAGCAAAAGTACGCTGGATTTTAGTAGATACGCGCGGAGCCTCGCGTATCCACTAAAATCCTGGATCGGCGCGCGCAAGGCTATGAATTCTGTATAGCCGGCGCGCGCCGAGCCGCGCTGCCTACCCCCGTTCCCTCCAAGGCCGCTCCGAAATCGGAGCGGCCTTGGAGGGAATCCTCTAACGCCCTCCCCTCATCTTCCCCTCCCTTCCTCTATCTAACCCGCCCGCCCGGCCCTGTCTACACCCCCCCCTTACCTTTCTCCGGGGATTTACGCCTCCCGGAGGGAGAAGTAAATCCCCGCGCGCCAGCGGGCCTCCTGCGCACCGGGCCGCAACCTGGAGGCGGGTACGGAGGGCGCGGCCACGCCCCCGGACCGCCCCGGGCCGTAGCCACGCCCCCGTACCCGCCCCCAAAACGCTGCCGACACGCCCCCGAAACGCCGCGACAACCGGGCCCGCCCCCCAACACGCCCCCGAAACGCCCCCCTCGGAGAACCCCGGGACTTACGCGAGTCCCGGGGCTCTGCGCGCGCCGGTAGGCCTATGTAAAATAGGCTCACCGGCACGCAGGGCCCTGCTCGCCTAAATCCGCCCGGTTTTGGGCGGATTTAGGCGAGCAGGGCTCTGAAAATCCGCCCCTAAGGCTTTTCTCCCATTCTGTGCCTTGATGAATCAAGCCCTTAGCCGGATAAATAGTGTTCTAAGACTTATCTGGCTAAGTAGCACTTTTTAGACTTAGCCAGTTATCTTAAATACCCAAATACGTCCGAAAAGCGCTTCTTAGATGGACAAGTAGCTGCTTTCATATTTATCTGGCGAAATGCAGCTACTGCTTATCTGGATAAGTCTGAACTTGTGTGGCTCACGGTTTTTACATACACAAACATGTTTGTGCGCATATGTTCTTGTATTTTATAACCTGCACATATCATTTGTGTGCAGGTTATAAAATATTGTAGCAACTTTGCGTGCGCCCATATACACAGTAAATGGGCGCACGTGTACAGGTTTGAAATTTATCCTATTAGCTTCAAAAATGTATATTAATTTCTCACACTGTATCTTTAAAGTGCTTCAAACAGCCAAGTAGTTGAACTGAAATATTTGGGGGCAATAAATCAATAAAGATAGTTTGAGGGTAATTTTCTAACTGCCCTTGTAGATTATATCAGTTTTCAGAAGGCAAGCATGTCTTACTTTCTCTTTGACAATTATCCCACAAAAACTACCTGCACACATTTACACTTTCTAATTTGTGGAGAAAAGGACATGTATGCTTTGAAAATGCAAAAATATGTACGGAACTGCAAAACTCCTTTCCATCCCTACCTCTGGGAATGCCACTGCTCACTACAGATAAGAATGTGCATATAAAGGTCCAGTAGTGTGGACTTAAGAACATAAGAAATTGCATACTGGGTCAGACCAAGGGCCCAGCATCCTGTTTCCAACAGTGGTCAATCCAGGCTACAAGTACTTGGCAAGTACCCAAAAACTAAGTATATCCCAGGCTACTGATGCTAGTAATAGCAGTGTCTTATTTTCTAAGTCACCTTGATTAATAGCAGGTAATGGACTTCTCCTCCAAGAAGTTATCCAAACCTTTTTTAAACCCAGCTATACTAACTGCACTAACCACATCCTCTGGCAATAAATTCCAGAGTTTAATTGTGCGTTGAGTGAAAAATAATTTTCTCTGATTAGTTTTAAATGTACTACATGCAAACTTTATGGAGTGCCCCCTAGTCCTTCTATTGTCAGAGTAAATAACCGATTCACATTTACTTGTTCTAATCTTCTCATGATTTTAAAGACCTCTATCATATCCCCCCTCAGCTGTCTCTTCACCAAGCTGAACAGCCTTAACCTCTTTAGCCTTTCCTCATAGGGGAGCAGTTCCATCCCCTTTATCATTTTGGTCGCCCTTCTTTGTACCTTCTCCATCGCAACTATATCTTTCTTGAGCTGTGGCGACCAGAATTGTACACAGTACTCAAGGTGCGGTCTCACCATGGAATGATACAAAGGCATTATGACATCCTCCATTTTATTCACCATTCCCTTCCTAATAATTCCTAGCATTCTGTTTGCTATTTTGATTGCCACAGCACACTGAGCCGACGATTTCCAAGAATTATCAACTATGACACCTAGATCTCTTTCCTGGGCGGTAGCCCCTAATATGGAACCTAACATCGTCTAACTACAGCATGGGTTATTTTTCCCTATATGCATCACCTTGCACTTATGCACATTAAATTTCATCTGCCATTTGGATGCCCAGTTTTCCAGTCTCACAAGGTCCTCCTGCAATTTATCCCAGTCAGCTTGCAAATTTGATTACCTCACTTGTCCGTATTCCTTTCCAGATCATTTATTAATATATTGAAAAGCACGGGTCCTAGTACAGATCCTTGAGGCACTGCACTGTATACCCTTTTCCACTGAGAAAATTGTCCATTTAATCCTACTCTCTGTTTCCTGAATTTGAAACCAGTTTGTAATCCACGAAAGGACATCACCACCTATCCCATGACTTTTTACTTTTCTTAGAAGCCTCTCATGAGAAACTTTGTCAAATGCCTTCTGAAAATCCAAATACACTACATCCAACGGTTCACCTATAAATACATGTTTATTAACCCCTTCAAAAAAGTGAAGCAGATTTATGAGGCAAGACTTGCCTTGGGTAAAGCATTGTTGACTTTGTTCTATTAACCATGTCTTTTTATTTGTTCTGTGACTTTGATCTTTAGAACACTTTCCACTGTTTTTCCTGGCACTGAAGTCAGACTGACTGGTCTGTAGTTTCCTGGATCACCCCTGGAGCCCTTTTTAAATATTGGGGTTACATTAGCCACCCTCCAGTCTTCGGGTACCATGGATGATTTTAATGATAGCTTACAAATTTTAACTAATAGATCTGAAATTTCATTTTTGAGTTCCTTCAGAACTCTGGGGTGTATACCATCCGGTCCAGGTGATTTACTACACTTCAGTTTGTCAATCAGGCCTACCACATCTTCTAGTTTCACCGTGATTTGGTTCAGTTCATCTGAATCATTACCCTTGAAAACCTCCGGAATGGGTATTTCTCCAATAGCCTCTTCAGTAAACACCGAAGCAAAGAAATCGTTTAATCTTTCCGTGATGGCCTTATCTTCTCTAAGTGCCCCTTTAACCCCTCAATCATCTAACGGTCCAACTGACTCCCTCGCAGGCTTTCTGCTTCGGATATATTTTAAAAAGTTTTTACTGTGAGTTTTTGCCTCTATGGCCAATTTGTTTTCAAATTCTCTCTTAGCCTGTCTTATCAGTGTCTTACATTTAACTTGCCCGTGCTTATGCTTTACCCTATTTTCTTCTGTTGGATCCTTCTTCCAATTTTTGAATGAAGATCTTTTGACTAAAATAGCCTCATTCACCTCACCTTGTAACCATGCTGGTAATCATTTTGCCTTCCTTCCACCTTTCTTAATGTGTTGAATACATTTGGACTGTGCTTCTAGGATGGTATTTTTTAACAATGTCCATGCTTCTTGCTTACCCTTTACCTTTGTAGCTGCTCCTTTCAGTTTTTTCTAACTATTTTTCTCATTTTATCAAAGTTTCCCTTTTGAAAGTTTAGTGCTAGAGCCGTAGATTTACTTACTGTCTCCCTTCCTGTCATTAATTCAAATTTGATCATATTATGATCACTATTGCCAAGCGGCCCCACCACCTCTCACCAAATCCTGTGCTCCACTAAGAATTAGATCTAAAATTGCTCCCTCTCTTGTCGGTTCCAGAACCAATTGCTCCATAAAACTTTCATTTATTCCATCCAGGAATTTTATCTCTCTAGCATGTCCTGATGTTACATTTACCCAGTCAATATTGGGGTAATTGAACTCTCCCATTATTACTGCACTACCAATTTGGTTAGCTTCCCTAATTTCTCTTAGCATTTCACTATCTGTCTCACCATCTTGGCCAGTTGGACGGTAGTATACTTCTATCACTATACTTTTCCCCAACACACAAGGGATTTCTACCCATAAAGGTGCATTCTCTGTACATACTGGATCAGTCCAGACTCCTGGGTTATGCCTCCGCACCAGCAGGTGGAAACAGAGCAAAACGTGAAAGGCTCTGCCATATATATTGGTGGTATGGGTGCATAGCTCACAGCCTGGTTTAAAAAAAAATATAGAAAGAGAAGGTTTTGGCTAAGGGAAATTCAGAATAGATGGTCAGTGTACTTTTTCTCCCTTATTCCTTTCAATTAAGTTAACAAAAAAAAAAAAAAGAACGCTCTACTTTTCTGTTTGTTTTTCTCACAGGTTAGTAGAGGAACGGTCTGTGCTCCCAGGGCCAGGGCCATCCCCCCTGGTCAAGCAGATCGCTGGGGCTAGGGGTTGAGGATCTCACCGATCCAAGCCCAGCCGGGGTGATACCAGGGAGCCCGGCTCACTCACCCCAGCCGGACCGATCCAGCACTAGTCAGGGGACAGCGCCGATGAGGTAAAAAAACATATATATATTGAATTCTTTTGCGGCGAACCTCCGAACTCGGTGCAGCGGCGATTTTTTTTTTTTACCCAATCTCCCCCCACAAACTACCGGCGAGCGTTTTTTCTGGTTTTTCGGGTTTTTGTCAGGCTTAGAAGGAGCAGGCATGCCACGTGGCACGGCCTGCGGATCCGGGAGCGCTCGCCTCTTGCGGGATGGGCTGTGTTCAGCCTGCATCCCGGGAGGCGAGGGATCGTCGGGGGCGATTCGGGGAGTATTAGTTAGGCGGACGTCGTTGGCGATCGCGGTGGGAACGCGATCCTCGCCGGTCTCCAAGCCCACCAGGAGAAGCGCGGGAAACCCCGCCATTTTACCGCCAGAACCCGTTGTTGCGCCGTCTGTGGAGAGGCCCAGGGACCCCCCTCCCTCTCCCCGCAACGTCCGGCTTCACGACCTCCTTCCCCTTCAGCGGCCGCAGGGAGGGGGACGGCGCAGGATATGGACACGGATTCGGAGGGCTCCTACACCTCGTTTTCATCGGGGTTCATACTAGCCATGCATAGGGCTTTTCAAGCCCGCAAAGCTCTTAAGAGGTGCCCGCCTCTGCCCGAGCCCCAGGGGACACCACCCTCAGCGCCCAAGGCTCGCCCACCACCGAAGGACATAGCGGGACCCTCCAAGGCTAAGCGGCCACTGCGGGCTTTTCCATCCCGGGAGGATACGGATCCTTCAGACGCTTTGGAGGACACTGAGGGTCAGGAGGCTCCCTCCCCGCCCCCCAGGGGGGCTGAGGGAGATGGCACTCCCCGCGCAGGGGGCGGTGCGACAAGGCCAGAACTCGGAGGGAGACGACCCGAGAGTCATACGCCTCTTTCGCCGAGATGAGTTGGGCCCCCTTATTCCTGCCATCTTGGAGGAGTTGGGGATAGCGACACCTCCTGAGGAGACTCGGCTCCATGGATCCAGTGTTGTTGGGCCTGAGTGGTCCCCCCACAAGCTTCCCCTTTCATTTCCTCGACGGACTTGCTCTTTCGAGAGTGGGATACTCCGGATCTGGGGCTGAAGGTGACGAAGGCCATGGATAAGCTTTATCCCTTGCCGGAGGAAGTGCTAGAGGTTCTGAGAGTACCGAAGGTGGACGCAGCGGTTTCGGCGGTGACGAAGCGGACAACCATTCCAGTTACGGGTACCATGGTGCTGAAGGACCTTCAGGATCGGAAGTTGGAAATCCAGTTGAAGAAGATTTTCGAAGTCTCTGCGCTGGGGGCCCGTGGCGGCGATCTGCAGTAAACTTCGCCTGCGGGCCGGCCTGGGTTGGGTCCAACAGCTTCTAGCCAATGAGGGCCTCTCTGAGGAGGAAGCCAGACAGGCTGGGTGTCTGGAGGCGGTGGTTGCCTACAGTGCGGACGCTCTGCATGACCTCCTCCGCACTTCGGCTCGTTCTGTGGTGTCCGTGGTCTTGGCCAGACGTCTTTTGTGGTTAAGGAACTGGTTGGCAGACGGGGCCTCCAAGTCTCGTCTGGGTTCCCTTCCCTTTAAGGGCAAACTGCTCTTTGGTAAGGAACTGGATGAAATGATCCAGCTATTGGGCGAGAATAAAGGGTACCGTCTGCCGGAGGACAGGTCAAGGTCTAAGGGATCCTTTTCATCTTGTTCCAGGTTTCGGAGCAGTCGTAAACCTCGGTCCTCTCAGCCCACTACCCCTTCTTCCTCCTTTCGTTTGGGAGACGGTAGGCAGCAGTCTGTCCTTTCGAGGAAGGCGCTTCAGTAGACCTGCTTCCACCTCTTCAGCTCCGAGCGGTAAGTCGACTCAATGATGGCCTGCCGGTCTATCCCTCGGTCCCGAAGGTAGGGGGCAGGCTGTCCCTCTTTTATGAGGCTTGGACCACAATCACAACAGACCAGTGGGTACTATCAGTGATAGAAGACGGCTACGCTTTAGATTTTGCTCACCTTCCCCACCCGAGATTTTTCCCCTCCCCATGCAAACACGCAGTCAAGCGGGAAGCGGTTCATCAGACGTTGGTCTGGTTGTCAGAGCTGGGGGGCTATTGTCCCAGTTCCCGCCTTGGAGCAACGAAGAGGACACTACTCCATATACTTCGTTGTTCCAAAGAAAGAAGGCTCTTTCCGGCCCATTCTCTATCTGAAGGAGGTCTTTCGTCTCCGGAATCCACGCTTCCGCATGGAGACCCTGAGATACGTGATTGCGTCAGTACGATCGGGAGAGTTTCTGGCTTCGCTGGATCTCACGGAGGCATATCTGCTCATCGGGATCCGGAAGGAGCATCAGAAGTACCTTCGATTCTTTGTGCTGGGGAAACACTATCAGTTCCAAGCGTTACCGTTCAGGCTTGCAATGGCTCCCAGAACTTTCACCAAGATAATGGTGGTGGTGGCGGCCCAATTGCGCCGGGAGGGACTGTTAGTCCATCCGTACCTGGATGATTGGCTGATCCGTGCAAAGTCAGAGGAGTTGTGCCGGGCGGCAATTCGACAAGTCCTACAACTGTTGCACTCGCTCGGCTGGGTAGTCAGTATGACCAAAAGTCACCTCCAACCCTCACAGTCACTGGCGTTTTTGGGAGCATTATTCAACACGCGACAAGGTAAGGTTTTCCTCTCTGTGGACCGCTGTCACAAGTTACGAGGACAGGTTATGGCCCTTCTGCAAATGCAGCCACCGACAGTCTGGGACTACCTACAGTTGATTGGTTCCATGGCCTCTACACTGGAATTGGTTCCGTGGGCTTTTGAGCACATGCGTCCCTTGCAGTCGGCGTTACTTTCCCGCTGGAGCCCGGTATCCGAGCAGTTCCAGCTTCCCTTA
This sequence comes from Rhinatrema bivittatum, assembly GCF_901001135.1. Taxonomy (NCBI): domain Eukaryota; kingdom Metazoa; phylum Chordata; class Amphibia; order Gymnophiona; family Rhinatrematidae; genus Rhinatrema; species Rhinatrema bivittatum. Next base: position 170,765,968 of record NC_042616.1, on the reverse strand, counting down.
CCTCTGACGGCCGCGGCACGTTCCAGTCTGAGTTGGTGGTTGCAACCAGACAATCTGCTACAGGGGGTCTCGATTGTGGCCCCGGAATGGACAGTGGTCACCACAGGTGCGAGCCTCTCCAGCTGGGGGGGCAGTATGCTCCTGGACTGCTGCCTTCATCTCAAATTTATTGAGTTCCTAGTTTAGTTTTAGGTTGCTATGGGAATAGGAATGTGTCTAATTAGGGTCCTTTAAATGTATTAATGTATTCACTATATATCTGGTAGTGGCCTACAAGGGAATGATCAAACTCTCAATTAGATGTGGGGAATGTGTGTGAAAGTGGCACCTGCCTATAAATTAAAGGATAAGCTAGGGCTGGATGGGAGAGGGCTGGGAAACAAAAACAGTAACTTGTCTATTAGCTGCTTTACTGACTTAAAAAAAAACAGAAAACAAAACAACAAGCACTATTTAAAAAACAAACATTAACTTCTGTTTATAAGCTGTTTACTATTTAAAAAACAAACACACTAATTAATATACCCCAATAGTTTACTTCTCCCCAATACTTTTAAGAAATTTCCCAAGCAGAACTTACTGATTCCTTTCAGCTACCAGCAAGGTCATCCTCTCCTCTCAGTGCTCCCACTTTTACCCACACATCGGGTGGGCAGTTTTATAAAGACCATTTCTGTGGTTCAGGCACTGTTTTACCCATGGAAATGGCTTTGAAAATTACCCTCTTGACTTTCAGAATTAAACGGGTAATTTCAAACTTCCCATCTTGATACAAAGTCCTTGGGTAGCATACATTTTACCTACAGGTTTCGCTCTAGTTTAAAAGGAAAAGTACATGCCTGCCTTCTCTTTGGAAACCACTCCCTGAAAAAGGTTCCTGCAGATGCTGGTACTTGCTTTTTCTGTGGGTACTTTTTCTATAGAAACCAACATGCACAGATTGGAAAAATGCAATCCCCACTGTTATTTTTCTCCTCTGAGGAACTCCTCCTCTCAAAAGGATGCAGATAGATGGTGGAGCAATGTGCATCCTTTTTAGCCTAGTAGAGACAGGGCAGTTTTTACTCAGCTCTTCTGCCTGGGTAAATGACTTTTCAAAATTGTCTTCCTCATGTTCTCCCTAAACAAATTCAAAGATTTTTATGTAGAAATAAATTATTTTTATTTGAATAATAGTAAAGCATAAATATAGTACACAATGGCATGTACTTCTCTTTCATTGTTTAAAAAATGAAGGCATTAGGAATGTGCATTTGTTTTAAACAAAATAGACAGTGGCAACAAAATTGTCCATTTTATCTTGTTTTGGGAGTGCCATGAAAAGAAAGAAAAAATGACAAAATTTTGTAAACATTGGTATGTAATGTTAGTGCACAGTAATGGAAGTTAGTGGGTGCTAACTGAAAATGCTACTGATAAGTTAAAAAGCGTCAATTGGGGAAGCAATTCATTAGCTAGAGGTATGATTCTCCATTCTCATTGGCTGTCTCCTTAGTTACTTATTTGTGTTGCCAATGTTGTAAAGTGGTGTCTGGGGGTATAGCCAAGCCTGGTAACAAATGTAAACAAACAAGTGATATAATAATATCATTAAGTTCTAGTCAGCAAAAGTATGTAATGCAAATGTATATTTTGAATTTGCCAATCCCTTTCTATTTTAGGAAAGGGGCCCTTGCATTTTGGGATATGCATTCTTTTAATTCCCCTAATGGTTGTGGGGCTGGCTGGTGAGAGGTTTAGTGACTGGGATGATTGTATGGGGTGATGGGTGGGAGAGAGACTAGTTAGAGTGGTGAGAAGTGACTGGTGAGAGAGAGGCAGCCTGGTGTGCATGGGGTGTGACTGAGGTGACTGAATGGGATGATAGGAAGGAGCGAGACTGATTAAAGAGGTGACTGGTGAGAGAAAGGCAGCTTGGTATGTGTTGGGGTGACTGGTGAGAGGGTGTGTGACTGGAATGACTGATTGGGGTGACAGGAAGGAGAGAGACTAATTGAGGTGGTGAGTGGTGAGAGAAAGGCAGGCTAGCTTGTGTTGGGGTGACTGGGATGACTGTATGGGGTGATGGATGAGAGAGAGACTGGTCACCACCAGCCACCACCTCAACCAGTCTTTCTTCCACTTGTCACCCTATATATTTACCCCAGTTATTTTCCCTGTTATCAGTCACCCCTCGCCTCAAACACACAGCCACTCACAAGGAGAATTAAAAGTATGCATATCCTAAAATGCCAGGGCCCCTTTCCTAAAATACAAAGCTTTGGCAAATTCAAAATATGCATTTGCATTACATGCTTCTGCTTTTTCTGTTTAGAAATTGATGCTATTATTATATAACTTGTTTTGTTTATACTTGTTATCAAGCACTGGTCATTCCCCCCACAACCACCACCTTCCAAGTTTGGCAACACAAAGAAGTAACTAAGGAGACAGCCAATGGGAATGCAGAATCATACCTCTAGCTAATGAACTGCTCCCCCAATGGACACTTTTTAACATATCGATAATACTTTCAGTTAGTACGCACTAACTGCGTGCTACCATCCAGTTAGCGCACACTAAGTCCCATTAGTACACACTCTGAAAATAGGGAAACCTGTAATAAACACCCCCCCCCCCACACCGAATCATTTAAAAAATGAAATCATACAGATAATGACCTGAAACGAAAACGACACATACAAAAACAAAGCACACCTCTAGAAGGCACTGAAAACTGCTGGCATTCAGTACATTCAAAAAATCTCGACATGATATGCCATAATTGTCCATGCATCTGCTTCAAGTTTAACTCTTCACTGAGGTTATTGCAGCACCTCAGTTTCATTGTTGCTTTCTGCAGAATCTCTGGAATTACTTATTCCATTTCAGAACCAATTTGAGGCAAATCTCAACAACTTGAACCGCATTCTCTTTCACTACACAATGATTTTACCAGTGAGTCTATGGGCAAGGGGAACATGTCATCACTCTGCATCTTCTTCACTAATTGTGCTTTTGATTAGATCTCCAGAGGCAAGAGATTCTGAGAAAGAGAATCTAATTAAGCAGCACTGTCTTGATTGAACTGAAAGCCTTCCAATTCCATTCATAAGAAGCTGCTGTTGGTGGAATGCTTGGGATCGTTAGAGTAATCATAGACAGAAGATGGGTATTACAGTAGTCCTTATACTATGCGATCGGAAACATATTCTCTGCTCCTGCCAGGATGTCTTTGCTCCTAAATTTTTCTTTTGCTTGGTACTTTGCAATGTCTGCCATCACTGCTGTTTTGTCAGTGTTGAGGGACATGCTTTGCAACTTTCATTATTATATCATGTTGTGCTGGAGGTGGACCCTTGGGTCGAGGTGGGGTTGACGCTACTCGTAGGAGGGATCCTACGGGACCCCACTGTCGGCAGGCAGAGAAGGCTGATGGATGGATGCCGGCTGCTGCTTCACCAGTACCAACCCTTGTTCCCCGCGAGTTGAGCCTTTGGGTGCCAGGGCCGGCTGGACTTAGGTGGCCTCCATCAGTGGTTGTCAATGGGTGGATCGAGGTTAGCCCAGAGGCAGCAACTAGTGTAGGTATCAGTCTGTACTGGACGAGGCGGAGTCCCAGAGACCCAGGCGCCAATAGGAACACAGTTTGATAGAAGGTGCCCAAGCAAGAGCAGGCCGAAGCCTGACTGAACCATGTCCAGGACAAAAGCAGAAGAGGTGTTTTTAAGCAAGCTGGGATCAGGGCTGGTGGCAATCTGGAAGCAGTGGCATGCAAGGCTGAGGTCTAGACGAGGAGAGAGTCAAAAGGATGGTCAGACAAAGTAGAAATCAGGGCTGGAGAGAAGCAACGGCGTAGTTGGGCAATGCAGAGGTCCGGGGCTGGAGAGAGGCAACGGAGTAGTCAGGCAATGCAGAGGTCAAACCAGCAATCCGAAGGAGAGACGAAAGAACTGGAACACAGGAACAAGGAAACAGGAACGAAGGCAATCAGGATCGGGAACCAGGAACTGAAGAAGCAACGAGTACTCTACTAGTGAGGGGACCTGTTGCAAAGGCAATTTGAGAGAGCGGAGCCCAGGCTTATATACCAAAACTCTGCTGACATCATCATCCGGGGCTGCGGCCAGGTTCCCACCACAGGCCCTATTTAAAGACTAACTGTGTGCGCGCGCGCCTTGGGAGGGGCGTGGCGCTGGTCGGGAAGGTGTCTCTCCGCGGGCCATGCGGAGAGGCCCGATGCGGAGCATCAGGAGCTGCAGCAGAGCTTGGAGGCACCAGGGGCGGCCCGAGGATGGAGCTGGCAGCCCACAGCCGCCAGAGACGAGGGACCAGATGCTGGATTACTTTGAAAGAGGTGAGGGGGCCGAGCCGCGGGTCTGCTGTGGCTGGCGCGCGTTCACATCGAGAGCAGTAGACAATTCATAATCTGTTAAATTTTGTCCTTACTGTTCAGGATCCAAAAGGTTTGCTGCCAGATGAACTGGATGAGAGTAAAACTCAAATTTCTTAGTAAACATCTGTTTTACTTCTTCCTTTTGTATAGAGGTGAAGAAAGCAAAAGCTTGATTACATTTTCATTCAGTGTCTGAATATCTGTAAAATATTTGAAAGGCTTGGCATATCTTCTTCAAATCTTTTGATAGCCACTGAAATTAGTAATAGCAAATTGAATATTTATTGTACTTGAAATCAGAACATATTAAGAATCTGCTTCCGAATGTTGAAGGGAGTAATCTGAGATACTGCATCTTCTACTTAAGCACACACGCAGCAAACTATATAAACAATTTGTAGCCGAACCTCATCTCATCATCATTATTGTTTATTTACGACATGCTTTTCCAACCGAGGAATTCAAAACAGAGCTGCTTTATATGGGGCAATGCATTAATTCACACTGGCTAATACATCAGGAGTGGTGCATTTATTTTTATTTATACCAAGCTTATTTTCCACATCTTCAAATATTTGTCCAAGGCAGATTACAATTTAAAACATTCACAATTGAACACACATGTTATAAACAAAATAGCAACCAACAATTAAAAACACACAAAGGACATGGGTACTTTTAAATATCATGAACATTATTATCAGTCTTGAAGTAAAAGCTTCTTTAAAAAAATAAAGTCTTAAGTCTTTTTCTAAATTCCTTTATATCTCTAATTTCTCTTATCTTAATTGGCAAAATGTTCCATAGCATTGGGGCAACATAAGCAAACATTTGCACATGGGTGGACTTCAACTTTGTAGTACGCAAAGATGGGACTGATAATAAGTTTTTTTTCCAGTAGAGCGTAGTGTTCTCCTTGACACACATAATGAAAGGGTATTTACAAGTATACACTTAATTTCAGAGTACAAGAGTTTGTGAACTATTATCAGTAACTTAAAACTGACTCTCCATTTGACTGGGAGCCAATGTAGAGTACTCAAAATCAGTGTAATGTGTTCAAATGGTGGAACTCTCATCAATAGCCTTGCAATGGCATTCTGTACCAATTGTAGTGTTGAAGGTGATCCCACAAACAAACTGTTACAAAATCAATTTGAGAGAATACTAACACCTGAAGAATTATTTTAAAGTAGTCTTGAGGTAAACATTTCTTAATGATTTTAACAATATCAACTGTAAAAAGCTTTTCTTCTTGTACTCTTCAAATATGCTTTCATGGACAGTTTGCTGTCCAAGATAACACCTAGTTTCCAAAACTACTGGTAAGGAAGTCTTATCAAACATAACTGAATTGGGTACATTAGATGGTATATTTTTCCTCACCCACATCATGGTGGTTTTGGCCACATTCAACGATAACATTTTTTCAGTTGACCAATCAAAGATCACTTGCATAATTCTTTGAAAATCATTTTTGGGAAAACTTTCTGATGTTGCAGATGATATAAAAAAATATGTCATCTGCATACATAAAGTGAGGCAAACTCATTCTTTCAAGTAACTTTGCCAGTGGGCTTATGTAAATGCTAAACATTACAGCAGATAATGCTGAACCTTGGGACACCTGACACAATTCTTGTCCAACTGCAATAACAGTTTTCCGAGAATACTTGCTATGGCAATCTGATAAAAAAAGATCTAAACTTTGATAAAACAGATCCTATCAGCCCCACTTTCTACAGGTGTACAAGCATGATTGCATGGATTTAGGTATCAAATATGGAACTTATATCTAATTGCACCAGTATGCCCGTGTTACTAAGATCAAGAATGGTATGTAATGTATTCATTAGGTAACAGCTCCACACTATGAGCCTTTCTAAAACCATACTAGTGACTAGCAAGAACAGCATTATTCTCAATATAATCATCTAGTTGTTGTAAACATACTTTTCTATTACTTTGCCTAACATTTTCAAATTGGAGATAGGGCGATAATTATTAACATCGTCTGCAAGTAATGTGCTGTTTTTCTAGACTGGGCATACCACTGTTTTCTTTTAACAAACTTAGGCCTAGATTAATTTTGCTATAAATATCACAAAAATATCACCCACAGTAAAAAAAAAAAAAAAGGGGGGGCGTGGTTAGACTAATTTTCCTGGTACCCCATCGCATAGCTATTTTTTCTCAATGCCAGTTAAATTTATCGCACCACATTTTGAGCAGTTGACTAGAGAGAGAGAAGGAGAGAGACTCTGTAGAGGCTTACCAAAAAGTTAACTATTTATACCACTGTAAGAGGGGGCACTAGTAATTTGGGCTGAGGTTTGGGGGGGTGAGTTGGGGTTTGGGGAGCAGTTTTATATGCATAGTAATATGTATGAACAGCACAGTTACCATCAGTGAAGATTTAATGTGATTTGGAGGGATGAAAGGTAAAAGAAAAGTAAAATTTTACACTTTACTTTCTACCTAGCTTGATGCTCTATCTACCTAACTGCAATCGAGGTAGGTAAAGAGTAAAGTGTAAAAATCTGCTTTTCTTTTACCTTTCATCCCTCCAAATCACATTAAATCTTCACTGACGGTAACTGTGTTGCTTGTACGTATGACTGTGCATGTAAAATTGCCCTCCAGAAATCACCCCAACTCACCCCCCACAAACCTCACCCCGAGTTCATAATGCCCCCTCTTACAGTGGTATAAAAAGGTCAATTATAAGTCACCCTCCTCAGAGGCTCTCTCTCCCTCTCTCTCCCTCTTCCCTCCCGAAATAGGATTTGCGATAAATCCTGTTTCAGCCGTAATGCACAGCTATCACAGGCATAATGCTAAGAAAAATGGTGTCGTTATTTCTGGCGTTAAATCCCGCGATAGTGTGCATTACGTTATTGCACGCAGTGTTAACCAGCCCTCATTTCCATTTACTCCGCCCAAACTCCTCCCTACTTGACTACTAATTTTAAATTTGCAATGGTATGCATTATGGAATTATCGCGGACATTAGGGCCCTAATATGTGTGTGATAATGCCCTAAATTGTTTTGATAAATGACCCGGTTAGCTTCTTACCCTCTGCTAGTGTTCTATTTACAATAAGTTGAATAACTTTATATGCTGGTTCCTGGAATTCCTTAATAACGAGAAAAAGGCATGGGTCAAATCGACAGTAAGTATTACGAAGTTTTGCAATTACAGATGTTATTTCATTTAAAGTGACAAAACTGAACTCAGACCAAGGTGGCATACGTTCCATACTTTCTCCTCCTTGATGCGTTTTAAGATTTAGAAATTGTTTGCGAGCATTTAATACTTTGTCTTCAAAATGTGCCACAAATGGAGGGGGATCCAAGATGGCGATGTAGCAGCACCACAGAAGCGTCGCTCTTCAATTGTGGTTTTGAAATTCTGTTTTCCTCTTGAAAAATGCCGCATTCGGCCCGGAAAAGAAGGGCTAAGGAGAGGGACTCGGTAGAGAACCCTCCAGGAACCCCAAAAACCGGACCGATGGACGCCCACATGGTGCTTGGACTTACCATGCCGGGAGGACGCCCGCAGGAGTTGGTTCAGGAGAGCCCTTTTGCAGCGGAACCGCTCCGGGACTTAGAGATCTCAATGTCCCCGGTGATTAGAACACCGCCAGCGAACCCCGCGGACGTCAGGGAGGCTCATCGGGAGTCAACTCCGACGCGACCCGATGATGTCACCAACCCCGGAAGTACGGGGGGAGACCTAACAGCAGACGCCGCGGTGGAGCCCGAGGCTATCGGAGGAGCTGAGCGGATTACAGCGCGAGGAGAGAAGATGACATCAGGGGATAATAATGTGGAGAAAGAATTGAAACTACGAAGAAATCTTATTCCATTGGTGAGACCTCCTGATATAACTTTAAGTACAATTTGGGAGACGTTAGTAGTTTTGAATGAAAATATTTTCCTTCATTTAAATCCTGTAGTAACTAAAGTGGAAGATCTGGGTTTGCAAGTTAAAGTCCTACAAGAAGAAAAAGTTAAACAACAATGTGTAATGGACTCGATGCAACAAAACATAGGGAATTTAAAAGATTTGTATTCAAATTTGATTAAAGAAAACCAACTTCTAGACAAAAGGCTTGAGAATATGGAGAACCAAGCACGGGGGGAAACTCTAAGACTGATTAATTTTCCAAAAGTTCCTTTGGTCTCAGCAAGAGATATGTGGGTGAAATATGCACAAGAAATATTGAAATTTTCAGATCAGACAATGCCACCATTAACAAAAATCCATTATGTGATACCTTGGAAAGAAAAACCTGTTGAAGGCCAGGAATTTCGAGTTCTTTCCCCCTTAAATATTTCAGAGTTGCTTGAGACGTCAGACACAAATTTGGCCCAACCTGCAACATTAATTGTTTCTTTCCTGTTGGATTCAGATAGGGATCTTGTGATGAAAATGTATTTTAGAAATATAAAAGAATTATTTCTTCAGTTGAAAGTACAAATTTTTCCTGACGTTGCGAAGAAAACACAGGAAAGAAGGAAACAATTTTTGTTAATGAGACCTCAGGTTTTAAATATGGGAGCAAAATTTAAGCTAAAATTCCCATGTAAATGTAATATAAGGTACCAGGAAGTTAACTTTATATTTTACACTCCATCTCAATTGTTAAAATTTATATCAGATAGAGTGACTCCCAATACAGAAACAACTGCCCCTGATATGTCTATACCTTAGTAGCTAATGTTCTATTAATTAAGTAGTAAGTCCAACTACTATTTTCTTCTGTAATGTTATAGTATGATTTTGCTCTCACGAGAATTGGAACCCCTCATCTTGAGAACTAGGATGTTAGTCAGTAATTTGGATGGAATATATTTGTGTTTAGTTATAATACTGATATTTGGAGGAAGGCTAACTTTTTGTTTCCTGTTCAGTCATGTTTATTCTGATTGTTAAATGTAATAATATCATAAATAAAAAATTTAAAAAAAAAAAAAGGGCCACAAATGTGTTGCTGCTTGGTAGGCTGATCATATAAGAATCAATTCTTGTGGTCAGTTTTCTAACAATGGAAAACAGTTCCTGTGGTCGATTCAAAGAATGGTCTATTTTCTTACTAATGTAAATCTTTTTCTTGTAAATATAGTCGGCCCTATAATTTCTTAATTTATTCAAATAGAGGCATTTAACTGTTTCTGCGCTAGATTTCTTCCATGCTCTTTCTATTTTTTGTACTTCCTTTTTTTTTGTCTTTTAATTCTTTACTAAACCAAGGTTCATGTTTTTACGAACATTTGGTTTTAATTTCCTTTTCAGGGTCAAGATTGTTATATATTCCAGAAAAAGTGGAATCCCATAGTTGTACTAATGTTTCATGACCTGTAGATTCATTTTCCTCTAAAGACGCTCTAATCAATGTAGAGTTTTTCTTTCACAGGGAAACTTTCCCCTGATAGAGGCCACCCAGAATAAAAATAGAAAATGGTCAGACCATAATAAATCAAGTATTCTTTGTATATCTACTTCATCCTTCCATCTTTCATGTGTTAATAATATATCTAATGTATGTCTGGCCTTCTGCGTCACTGCAGACGTTTATTGCGGACATTATTGATATTAATTCTACAGCATGAGACATCATCCACATGGATGTTAAAATCACCTACTGTGATCAGTTGTTCATACTGTAATTGTAAAAGGGCTAAGTACTCTGTAATTTTAACAATCTCTGACATCACCACCCCCTGGTGGCTAGTATACCAGACAAATTACCCAGCTAAAAACTCTAATAAGTAGTGCGTTTATTGGTGAAAAAAATTTGAGGCTTAAGCATTGTACTGGTATTGAACTGCAGTGTATGATAAGAACACCACTGTCACGTCCTTGAATATGAGCCTGTTCTATATATGAATATCCTGGTGGAGTACTGTCTAGATATGTGTTACAGATAGAACTGTTAACTATGGTGGTATTCTAGTTTAGCATAGTTAGTTGCTTACAGTAGAGATAATAGTTATAAATCAACCTGTCAGTGCAGTGGTTAAATACAAGATTCCATGGGTGAAGGGGTGATCGGTGGTGGGGGTTGTTAGGGGAAGATCGGAGGAGGTTGATGAAAACAAACTTTTTGTCATTATGTGATGATGTTTGATAGTGTCTTGGTTGATTCTTGTTTTTTCAATATTTTTCTTTTAGGCTGAGTAAGTAGATAGTTTGAGTGGATTAATATTGTACAATGGTATATTAGGGGCTATGTATAAAGTTTTAGCAGTTTTCACCAGTCTTCTGAAGGAGAGTACGTTTGGGGCAAGTCTGATGTGGGTGGTATAGGGTGCCACAGAGTTGGGACCAGTCCTGCAAAGAGTCTCTTACTTGTGTTTATGAAGAGCAATGTTCTGGGGTCTGGCACTACTAGGCGACTCTGTGCCAGCAAATGTAAGGAGTGAGTGGGTATGTATGGGCTTAGAGATCATTGAGGTAGGTGGGTTCTAGGCCTTTGAGGATTTTGTTCAGCATTTGAATTTGGTGGAGTAGTGTGTTGGGAGCCAATATATGTTTTTTAGGATAGGCGCTATGTATTAAAATTTATTTACATTCATTGTCAAATGGGTTGCAGCATTTTGTATGAACTGTAGTTAGTGGTTAAGGGTGTTAGGGATAGTAGCATAGAGCAAGTTGTAGTACTCTAAGTGGGAGATTACAGTGGCTTAAATAGCAGTTACAAAGGCTGTTTCTCCTGACAAGAAAAGTGCGATTTCTTACCCCTGTTTCTCTTTCTATACTTCAAAGTGACTTTAGCAACATGATAGTTGTTCAATACCTTCACAATTGCTGTGCAGTTAGCCAATATTGTCTTTAGTTTATTCACACTTACAATGTCCTTTGCCAGAAGATTTAACCAAAGACAACCAAATTAAACTTATCCTATTAAACCCGCAGTAGTAATACTTGATACCCAATGGGAGCTAACTGTGGGGCTCGCACAGGCTATAAAAAGCTGTAATATAAGAATCAATATGCCTACTAACTCTCAGGTCAAGGACCATGAGGAATCTTTGAAAAATGTACAATTTTCAGTTGGAAAATTGGAAGGAGACATACAGGAAATGCAAAAGTTCAGAGAGGCAACTATCAAAGATAGAACTGCATTATCCAGAAGGGTTGAGAGTTTGTAAAATCAGAATCATCATCTAAATGTTAGACTTGTCAAGTTTCCTAGAATTATGGGGGAACATCCTATGTTTACTTTCAAGAGATATCTGCATGAAGTTCTTCTTTTACCTGAAGCTGAGTTTCCTTCTATCATTAAGGTTTATTTTTTGCTGGGTGCTTTGGGAGAAAGGCATCTCCCTTTGGATTCTAATGAAGTTCCCCTGGGTATGCAAAATTCAACCTATTTTCTTGAACAATCTGGACCAGAAGTTATAGATCAATCTACCCTACTTGTTTCCTTAATAGCGGAGCAAGATATTGGCAAATTAATGTCTCACTATTTCCGAAATTTAAACTCCTCTTTTCATGGGTCTACTGTAAGAATGTTCCCTGATATTTCCAAAATAACTGAGGAAAGGAGGAAAGGGTTTCTTTCAGTGAGACAGGAATCCATTTTCTTTGGTGCAACTTTTCTTTTAAGATATCCCTGCAAATGTGTTATCAAAAAAGAAAATGATTGTTATATTTTCTTTATTCCAGAACAACTAAGAGCTTTTTTAGATTCTAGAGCCCAATTGTAGTGACTACTATTGGTTCATTGTATCTAGTAGTTAATTAGATAACAGTGCAATACAGGTTAATCCTTTTCATTAATATGTTTCCTTTTTGGTATGCTTACCTCTTAGTTGTATTATTAACCATGTCTTGTGCCAACACACTGAAGTTATTTGTTTAAAATCTTTTTTTAATTTTTTCTTTCTTTTTTGAATATTTCAGTTTGTTCATACAGTATTTCTTGTTTCTGAATGATGTGATATTTGTACGCATTGGAAAATTCAATAAATACAAAATTAAAATTAAAAAAAAGACATGTACGCGCATACCTTTTTCCAAATTAGTCACGTAGTTTTACACTTGCTGGCATATCTGGCTTAGATGATAATAAATGTGTTTATTGTGTAGTACTGACTGAGGGCAGGTCCGGGTAAACTCAGGGGAGTTCAAGCTGAAGAACCAGGAGAATCTTGATGACCTGGAAAAGGACTGGCTGAATGGTAGACTAATTGGTAAAATTGGAAATTTCCTTGATGTGCACCAGTTATAAAATTGGCTGAGTTATGCGTGCAAATATGGACTTAAGCGAGTAAGGCCTCATTTATTTTCACACATAAATGATATGCACATATATGTTTGAAATAGGTGGGTTCACTGCACTGAAATACGTGGTTTCAATGCATCATATGTATTTACGTGTAGGCCTTCATCCATGCATGTTATATAGCAAGCATAAAGTATTTTATAATATGTCTGTATGTGAAATATACGTTATAAAATACTATAGTAAAATTGTGTGCACCCATACACGTGTATATGGGCGCGTGCACACGCATATTTCAAAGTTATCCTGTTAGTGTACATTAGATTGAATAGAGAAAGCCAAGTAAATTCTTAGTGTATGTTAGATTTAATAGGGAAAGCTAGATAAATTCATTGGGTGAATTTTAAAAGCGTTGCTCGCGTTAAAAGGCACATATATGCTAGTATACGGGCCACGCATGAGCAGTGTGTATTTTAAAAGCCACAGACTACTTGCGTATATATGCGCGAGCGAGAGTAAAAATAAAGGGGTGGAGGGGAGTTGGGTTGTGTCAGTGCGTTCTGGGGCAAGGCCAAAATTTGCTTTTGTAAATCTGTATTTTAAATCCGGTGGCCGCAGTACGCGATGGGCAGTTAGCTGCGCATGTTTATTTCTGTTTTTGATGAAGTGTAAGTCTGCATAGATCTCTGTTAAGGCTTAAAACAACTGGGTGAGAGCTCTGGGTCAACTGGGGTAAGTGCAGGCGGAAGAACCAGAGGGTCTGATGACCTCAAGATGTACTTGGCAAACTGATAGACTATTTGCTAAAACTGGGAATGTCCTTCACATGAGCATGATTTAAAATCTGCTTACCTGCATGCATTAAAGCTGGCAAAATCCTAAGAAAGATACACTTTTGTTTGAGTAACCACTTAAAATTAGGAGCTCACATACATATGGTAGGCATATTTTAAATCATATACATGCAAATGTGTGCACGATTTAAAATTTCAGCATTGAGCTCTTGCATGTTCATATGCGCATGTGTGGGCACTCGCACACTTGTTTTAAAGTTACCATCCTTCAGGCCTATACATTTGGGCGTGCATTTTAGACGCGCTATTATTACCCCTTATACTATAAGGGGTAATAATAGCTCGTGGAAAACGTGTGGCCAACCCCCACCCCCCCTCCAAAACTAACAGCGCTCATCACATGCAAATGCTTGTTGATGAGCCTATTAGTTATTCTCCCAGAATACTGAAAGCCGCACATTTTACTCTCAGAAATTAACGCCTGGCCAAGGGCAGGCGTTAACTTCAAAGCACTGGGAAAGCAGCAGAAAATGTGTACAGAAAAGCAGAAAAAACTGCTTTTCTGTACACCCTCCGACTTATTATCATAGCGCTATTAAGTCGGATGCCCCCAAAATACAAAAACAAAAAAACTGCCCACCGGTTGGTGGGTTTGAAAACAGATGCTCAATTTTGCCAGCATCTGTTTTCCAGACCCATGGATGTCAGCGGGTTCGAAAACCAACATCAGTAAAATTAAGCGTCAGTTGTCTGATCCACTGACAGCTGCCGCCTCCTTATTGGCGTGCGTCCTAATTTGAATACAAAATCGAGCGCCCAGGAGAGGTGCCTGGATGCGCGTTGGGAGAGCGGGCGCTTGCCTCGGAGCGCCCGCTCTCCTGCACATTTTATTGTATCGGTCTGTTAATGTCTTATTAGAGTGAATAGATAAAGCTAGGTAAAATCTTAGGAAGTAATTTTTAAAGGAAGTATGCATGTAAATGTAATGTACTATCGTAGCAATTTTCAAAAGCCCATTTACATGCTTAAACTATATTTACGTGTATAAAATCTGTTGAACAATCAATGGCACATATTGTAGCAATTTTCAAAAGCCCACTTATACACATAAAGTGGATTTACACAAACTGTATAAAACACAGTTTTAAGCATGTGCATCTTTTTGAAAATTTTCTCCTTAGGGATACATTTTTAAAGGCCTGCGCAGGCGTCCATGTGTGTGCAGTTCCTGGCGTGTGCACTTGGACGTGCACGTTATAAAATCCAATACCCCCGCACACATGCACACCCGATTTTGGGTTGGGGGGGGAGGGAGTTTTTTAACTGACGCACGGCAACACGAGTGGGCCTTTGCCCAGTTTCCTTTCAATTTGCTCCAATTAAGGAGCGGACTGGGAGGGAACTTCCCTAACTACCCTTCCCCTCTCCACCCCGACCCCTAAATATCACCTAACTACTCTATCTTTTTTATTTTAAAACTTTTATCTGCTTCTTTGAGCAGAAGTAAGTTGCATATCCCGACCGGCTGCTTGCATGCGCTTCACCGGAACAGTGCAAAATAGCGCTGTCCCAGCCGGCCCCTGCCCTGGCCCGCCCCTTTCCCACAACCCAGCACTTCCGTGCACACCGGTAGATATGCGTGCGGCCGAACCGCTAGGAAACTGCGCTCAGGTCGCGTGCGGCCCGGCCACTCAAGTGTCTGCCGCCGTTGGTGCATGCCAAACTTTGAAAATCCCCCCCATTAGTGTTTGTTGGATTTAATAGGGAGAGCTATGTAAATTCTTAAAGGTGGGTTTTAAAAGCCCAGCACGTGCATCCATTAGGGGACGTGCGAATATGTTGGGCTTGCACGCACCGAACAGATTTTAAAAGCTGCCTTGATAAGCGCCTATCTCCTGGAGTGCGCACGTCTCGAAGGTTTTCAAAAAGTGGTGGTGCATGGGCGTGATCTGGGTAGGGAAATGGGTGCTTCGGGGCGTGTACCTGAGATAGGGCTCATAAATATTTATTCGTCCTGGTGCGCCCCGGGTCCCCATCATGTAACTTTACTTCTGCTATGGCTGACGTGTAAGTGATAAAATAAAGAAAATTAGGCAGATGAGCAGAGTTTTAAGGGTCTGAACTAACTGGGGGTAAGAAAGGCTATTAAACTAGGGGGGGTTTGGAAGACCTATCTCTTAACTGGGCGAACTGGGAACAAACTGGTTTTAGTTGCAGTGGTGTCGACATGCACCTCTTTTAAAATCTCCCCAGTCATGCTGTGGAAGCGGCATTTGCGCACACAGGCGCGTGGCCACTTTAAATTGGGTGCACATGTGCGCGTGGCCAGCCTATTTTATTACATGCGCACATATGCGCATGTATGTTATAAAATGACCGTGTTCCTGGGCACAGGCCGACACACGAGCGACCATGTGCGTCCACATGCTGGTTTTAAAATCCGCCTTTTAGTATGTCTTAGATTTAATAAGATAAGCTCGGTATTTTTTAAAAGTGATTTTTCTAAAGTTGCACGTATACAAAATAACACTTAATGCAGATAAAATAGTATATCCACACGCATGTGCTGTTTTAAAAACCTCAACGTACACGCATAAGTCAGAGTTTACAAGTAAATTTACACATGTAAAAAAGGGGTGTTCCAGGGAGGGGGGCCAGCATTTATGTTTATAAGTTGCTATTTTATAAGCAATTTATGCATGTAAATGTGGCACCTTACTCGCGTTTATTTATTCGTGGTCAATATCAGGAGTAAGTGATCCTACACATCTTGGGGCCGATGCAAAAAAAAAAAAAAGCGTGGAAAGCGGGCACTGAAAAGTCAGCGCTCGCTTTCTTAACGTGCGCATGGCACCCAGAAGGGGGGCGCCATGCTGTGTTATAATTAGGGGGTCGCGGTTACCAGCGGTCTGCCAGTTATGAAAACCGACGCTGACCATATCGGCGTCTGTGTTCTTAATGCAGCCGGCTAAGTTGGGGTTTTTTTTTTTTTTTGTAACTTTTAAAAGAAGTACAGAAAAGCAGTTTTTTCTGCTTTTCTGTACTTCTATTCAATGCGCTGAGCTATTTACGCCTGCTCCAGGCAGGAGTTAATAGCGGATCAATAAATGTGCGTCTTAGACGCACATTTATTTTTTTGCATTTGGAGTGAATGAGTAATAGCCTCATTCACATGCATTTGCATGTGTTGAGCGCTATCCCATTCACTCCGCCTCAGACGCGTGTTAAATAGGCGCTAATCCCCTTATTGCATTAGGGGGTGGATTAGCGCCTATTTAACCCATATCTGACTGCGGGTTATACAGTGCACTTGACTGAGCGCACTGTATTGCATTGGCCCCTTAAAAGTGAAAAAATGATTGGGTAGGGGGTCTAGATGAAATGGGGGTACTTCAGGCCAAAGAGCCAAGAGGGTCTTCATGAGCTGCAAATAGACTGGGTGATTTGGTACAAGTGTAAATGCACTTTAACCATGTAAGTGGGCTTTGAAAATTGCTACTATATATGCCATTCAGGTGTTCATAGGATATTCACGTATAACTGCATTTTACGTGTGTACATATTTTTTTTAAATTGCTACGATAGTATGTCACATTTACATGTGTAACTCCTTTAAAAATTACCTTCTGTGCATGTAATTTTACATGTACTCAGCCTCGGGCTATTTTAGTACAGCCATTTACAAACATAATACCATGGAAATGATGTTTAAAATTATCCCTTTAGAAATGTTGACGCTTGGGGGGAAACCCAGAAAGAACATTTGAAAATGTAGAAAAAAACCATCCATAGAGTTGAAATGGCACTGTTATAGCCATTCAAGACAGATTTACCTTTGTCTTAGGTAGGAGTACATTTATCTGGGTATGGGGACTCTGAGACTGGTGCAAATTGCATATATTTATTTGGATGAATTCATCCTATGCAGTAGATTTTGGGGAAGAATTTAGAGCATCTGTGCAATGTCTGTAGTAGTCCATTTTCACTCATTACAGATTTCTTTTTTAAACCTTTTTTTTCTTGCATTTTAAATTATCTTCTTTTTTGACAGTTGATAATAGGCAGCACTAGAAATTTGCTACTATTTGTTCTTTGGAGACCAAAAATGCTTTTCATATATTGAGCCAACAGTATGTAAGTGGATAGATGGTTAGTGTAGTGTAGGAGTTTACTGTAAGTGCATGAGACCCGCCCCCTTGTGATGTCATCCAGCCCAGCGTCGAGCCGGTAAACGGCGCCATTCCACCTGGCACTGAGGCGGAGGGGGCTGCCCACCAGCACCAGGCACTTTTGAGATGCTTCACTGAAGAGAAAAGCTCAAAAAAAATGAAAAAAATCAGCTTTAAAATGTGAATGGAGATCGCTATGAAGAAAAACAGTGAGCATGAGACTCGCCCCCTTGTGATGTCATTCAGCCCAGCGTCGAGCCCGTAAACGGCGCCATTCCACCTAGCGTCACGCACCGGGCGTTGCGCGCCGAAGGGGCACTCCCCTTTGTGCACCCCTTCGTGCAACCCTTGGTGCTACCTTTTTTCATTTTTTTCTTTAACTTCTATGTTTCTTCCACTTTTGTTTACCTTTCTCTTTTTTCATAGTTGTTATCCCTTGTTAACAATTTTCATTGTTATTAATGTTAAATGTATTTGACAAAGGTAACTTTTTTCCTGCATCTCCTGTTTTAATGTAAACCGGTATGATTTGTATATTATACAAGAATGTCGGTATATAAAAATTAAAAATAAATAAATATAAATAAGTAAGAGATCATGTCGATTGAATGACAGATCGTCATAAGATAGCTGTTTTTACTTGCTGAATAAATGTTGAGACTTTTGGTAGTCTGTACAAACAGACTAAGAGATGTCATGCTGAGTCACATCAAGATCCATCAAGCCAGGCATCCTGACTCTGACAGTGACTGTATTACGTTTGCCAGTCACCAGGTCCACCTGTGATCGTCAGTACTTACCCTCGAGGCCAGCAAATTTCGATGCAGCAGGATGCTGCCACTCTCCTCCATTGCGGCAGAGATACCACCATGCCACTGTTCCTGCAGAGCCCTTTAAAGACCCTGCAGCGGGAATCTGGTCTGCTAGCGCCCTTGAATGACATCACACATCTGGGCACATGAGCCCCAGCCGTGCACCCTAACTTCACCTCAGCAACGGATCTCCTGCCTAGTGCAGAATATGTAGTTTCTGCGTTCCTGTATTCTAGCCTGTCTCATCTAACCTAGTCTTGCCCAGCCTGTCTCGTCCAGTCTTGCCTTGCCCAGCCCATCTCACATTGTGTACGTGTAGTTGGGATTATTTTTCCCATGTGTGCATCATTTTGCACTTTTGCACATTAAATTTTATTTTCCTTGCCGCTGCCCAGTATCACAAGGTTTTTCTGCAGTTCTTCGCAATCCATTGCTGTTTTAACAAATTTGAATAATTTTATGTCATCTGCAAATTTGATCATCTCACTTGTTCCCTTTTCCAGATCATTGATGAATATGTTAAATTTCACAGGTCCCAGTACCAATCCCTATGCTACTCCACTAACAGCCTTTCTCCATTTGGGAAACTAGCCATTTATTTCTACCTTCTGTTTCTAGCCTTTTAACTAGTTACTAATCCACAATAGGCTCCTCTCTCATGATTTAGTAATTTCCTGAGGAGTCTCTCATGAGAAACGTTGTCAAATACCTTCTGAAAATCTAAATATACTATATCAAACCTGCTCCACTTTAAATGTCATCTGGTCCTGGTAATTTGTTACTCTTTAGTTTGTCAGTTTGATCTATTGCATCCTCCATTGTCACAGATATTTGTTTTAGTTGATCAGAATATCCACCATTAAAAGAATGTTTCAGAAGTGGGTGTGTTCCCAGATGGCTTTGTTACACTTTCACAAGAGATAGATCAGATGGACTCTTCACTTCAGTTTTACAATTTAGTGTTTCCTGGAATGCTGGTATGCTTTTTCATCAATTAAGTAGTTTGACTACTGAACCTCTTATTTCTCCCCTTAATTTCCAGTTCTCTTTAACCCTCTTTCTTTCTATTGATAATGCCACCACAAAACATATCTTTCTTCCTCAGAACCTCAGTGTTATCTTCCACTCCTCTCTCATTCTCCAAACTCCACCCATATCCACTCTGCTAATGAAAACTGCCACTTTCTTCTTGCAGTATTGCTAAGATAAAACTTCCTTTCTTCTGTGACTTCCAAAAGCTGATGTATGCCCTTATCTCTGCCTTATTTGTGGCAGACCTTTCTTCAGCGCCTTCTTTTCTTTTTTTTGTAGGCTGCACTTATGATACATTTTCATGTATTGTATATGAACACTGACTTATGTGTTATCCTGTTCAAAAATATAACTTTATATAGTTTCACAGAAAAATTCAAAAGTCAGGTAAAACTGTTGAATTTTTCTGTGAAACTATATAAAGTTATGTTAATGAACAGAGGAACTGGTGGACTCTAAGATTTATTTCTTGACCTTTTATGACTGTGCTTTGTTGTGGCTCAGGACTTCCAACCCTGTTGTGTGTGTGTGTGTTAACCTTATGTGACCTGGTAATATACGCACAGCACAGTGAAGTACGGTGTAATATTGCCCCCTGCTCCTCCTGCCTCTTCAGGTTGATTGGTTGGGTGGTTCTAGGTCTGCTTGCTAACTGCAGGCTGAAAGGGAAAATTGTTTCCCAGCTGAACTGGTCATTGTTCCACTTTTGCTAGAAAGGTTTGCCCAGGGACCTAAGAGCGCTACTAGAGAAGCATGCTGCTGGCATTCATCAGAGCATGTATGCTCTGCCACAGTGCACAGTACCTCAGTCTGAGTCACAGGATTGCATACACTTTTTTGTAAAGACCATAACTAGTACAATGGAAGTTCATGTGTGAATCAGACCACGAGTTCTGTTTAATGGTTTGTTTTTTTTAATCTCAAAAATCTTTATTGAATATTACAAAGAAAACAAACCACTATTGCAAGCACAGTTATGATACAAAAACAGAAGAATCTAAAAAAAAAAAAGGAAGACTGAATCCATCTTTGAACAAAGATAAACAAAAAAATATTATTCAGTAAGAACAAAACATGACTGTCCAAGAAAAAGACAAAACCCAGCAAAACAATTAGCAAATATATGAAACAAACATGATAGCCTCATACCATCCTGAAGAGGACCCTCATAGCGAAAAAAAAAAAGAAAACAGGGGCTGGGGGAAGAAAAGAGAAAAGAAAAAAAACCCCTCCCACTTCCAGAGTCCAAACTTAAAAGATTACAGTAGAAAGAAAAACCATAAAGTGTGAGCATTAGCACACAGAATCAGCGTCACAGGACCCAATGTGACACTAAAGGCTTATACCTCTATAAAGCAACATCTACTCATACTTCCAGGCAAGAAAAGGGTTCCAGATAGCAGTAAACCTCTTAACTTAGCCCGCAATTCCCAAGTCATTTACTCCATGCTAACAAAGTCGCACACTTGATTCAACCATTCAGTCTTCATAGGATGGTAGGGTCTCTTCCAA
Source organism: Rhinatrema bivittatum (assembly GCF_901001135.1). Taxonomy (NCBI): domain Eukaryota; kingdom Metazoa; phylum Chordata; class Amphibia; order Gymnophiona; family Rhinatrematidae; genus Rhinatrema; species Rhinatrema bivittatum. Next base: position 170,745,039 of record NC_042616.1, on the reverse strand, counting down.
TATCTTGCTAGTACACTTCATGCTGCCAGTAATAAGCTCTGAATTAGATGGCATCAGTTTTTAGGAAAAGTACCTTGGAGCTCCTCCCCTAACAAGAATTCATAGATTGTACAGGGCATATCCAGAGTCATGATCTTAGAGGGGCAGCAATGCTCCTCCTGCCAGTAACCCTGAATCTGAGGACGTTTCTACCACAGATGTAAAAATGAACCGCCTGACCAAAATTCATCCAGCAAAGTGGGGAAACAGAAGAATCCCATTTATTCAATCTGTATGGAATGAAAAAAGAACTAAATAGAATCTGCACCCGAGTATTGATAGAACATCAAAATGTATACTTCCAGATTGCAGCCCAAAAGGTATAGAGATTTGCGAACCCAATACTTCCTTCTACCTTCCACTTTATCCGGCTAAGTGGCAGTGTCTGAATATCTGATTACATTCAGTGGCCACCACTTAGCCAGATAAATACTCATCTGGCTAACTGGCTAGCCAGCTAAGTGGTGAGCAGGATGGGTTCATAACGGGGAGGAGCTACCTTTCCAGCTAACTTACATGGTCATTCATCAAATTGCATTAGAGCCTCATCACAAAATAAAACATAGAAACATAGAAATGACGGCAGAAGAAGACCAAATAGTCCATCCAGTCTGCCCAGCAAGCTTTCACACTTATTATTTTTGTTTTCATACTTATCTGTTACTCTTGACCCTTGTAAGTAACTTTTTGGTTCTGTTTCCCTTCCACCTACGCCATCGATCTTTTTCCCTTCCACCCCTGCCATCGATGTAGTTAGCAGTGCTGGAGCTGCATCTAAGTGAAGTATCTAGCTAATTGGTTAGGGGTAGTAACCGCCGTCATAGCAAGCTACTCCCACGCATGTTTATCCAGCCTGTGCAAATCAGTCCTTGTTGGTTGTTGTCCGAATATAAATCATCTTTTCATCATTCCCCCTGCCGTTGAAGCAGAGAACTATGCTGGATATCATTGAAAGTGAAGTATCAGGCTTATTTGGTTTGGGGTAGTAACCACCGTATCAAGCAATCTACTCCCCTGCTTTTTTGTGGTTACAAATCCTTTTTTTTTCACATTTCCTCTTGCCGTTGAAGCATAGAGCAATGTTGGAGTCACATTAACTGTGTGTATGTGTATTGAATAAGGATATTAATCTCCAGGTAGAAGCCACCATTCCCGCAAGCCGCCCCCATGCCTCTTTATTTCATTCACATCCTCTAGACTTTATGGATCCACAGTGTTTATCCCACGCCCCTTTGAAATCCTTCACAGTTTTGGTCTTCACCACTTCCTCCGGAAGGGCGTTCCAGGCATCCGCCACCCTCTCCGTGAAGAAATACTTCCTGACATTGGTTCTGAGTCTTCCTCCCTGGAGTTTTAAATCGTGACCCCTGGTTCTGCTGATTTTTTTGCAACAGAAAAGGTTTGTCGTCGTCTTTGGGTCATTAAAACCTTTCAAGTATCTGAAAGTCTGTATCATATCACCTCTGCCCCTCCTTTCCTCCAGGGTGTACATATTTAGATTCTTCAATATCCCCTCATAAGTCATTTGAGAAAGACACTCCACCTTTTTGGACCGCCTCCATCCTGTCTCTGTCCCTTCAGAGATACGGTCTCCAGAACTGAACACAGTACTCCAGGTGAGGCCTCACCAAGGACCTTTACAAGGGGATAATCCCTTTTCTTACTCGATATTCCTCTCTCTAAGCAGCCCAGCATTCTTCTGGCTTTAGCTATTGCCTTGTCACATTGTTTCGCTGACTTCAGATCATTAGACACCATCACCCAAGGTCTCTCTCCTGCTCCGTGCACATCAGCCCTTCTCCCCCCATCGAATACAGTTCTTTCGGATTTCCACACCCCATATGCATGACTCTGCACTTCTTGACATTGAATCAACTGCCATATCTTCGACCATTCTTCCAGTTTCCTTAAATCCCGTCTCATTCTCTCCACTCCTTCCAGCATTTCCACTCTGTTGCAGATCTTAGTGTCATCCGCAAAAAGACAAACCTTACCTTCTATCCCATCCGCAATGTCGCTCACAAAGATATTGAAAGGGCTCTAATGTGCGATAAATGCGTGATCTTTATCATGTTGCGCGTTTGCATGCAAATTTTATAATGAGTATACAAAAGCTATCTTTTTATGTGAATGAGGGACTCTTACCGACTGTTGTGAAAATTTATCACACACTAATGTGGGATTTAACCTGGGAAATAACAGTACCTTTTTTTGGTGTGGAAGAGGGGAAAAATATTTAGCGCGGGATAGCTGCTGTTATCGTGTGTCAGGGCTATTATCGTGACCGATAAAATGGGGGCTTTTCTCACAGACACCTACTCAGCCCTGCTGGACCAAAAAAAAATTCCTTTTTTTCCCTGTCATGTCTTCCTAAATCTTCTGTGTTAGGGGGAAGTGTACTAGTACTTGGCTACTGGCCAGTTTACTGGCCCACTTTCAGGATGGAAGCGGGTTTTGCGTGTACATTACAAATAGGGCACATATGTGCGCGCAAAACCTTCCATCCCGTAAGTGGGAGGATTTTAAAAGGGGACGTTGCTGGTGCCGTTGCCAATTTCACCAGTTTGTTCCCAGTTCCCACAGGCAAAGGATTGGACTTCCTAGTTTATATATCTTCCTTTCCCCCTGTTAGCCCCAACCCGTAGGAACACGTTGACTAGCCTATTAGGTTTTCTTTGAGGACGTACATACCAGTAGTAAAGTTACGAGGAAGGGGACCACAGCGCACCGTTTTGGCCTCTCTCACATGTGCGCACAGCGGGAGATATGCATATACTCGGCTGGCATACAAAAATGTTTTTGCAATTATCAGTCTCCCGGTTTGGGTGCTCGATGCGCTAATGCGTCGAACACCACAATAGACCGTTCCGTGATATAATTGCAAGGCATGTTAGAGATTGTGTTAAAAAAAAAGGGGCATGGCTATGCAAATTTTAGAGATGCTGTATGATACAGAAAAATGTGTTATGCAAATTTTAGAGATGCTATATTATACAGCATCTCTAAAATTTGCATAACCATGCCCCTTTTTTAATGCAACCTCTAACTTGCAATATTCCTGTGATATTTATAGCAACTTGATGAATCTAGGCCTTAGCTGGATAAGTCAGACCTGCTATTGAGCAGGTCTAAAGTTAGCTGGATAAACTTATCCTGCTCAGCAAAAGTTAGCTAGGTTTATTCAGCAGTTAAGCCGTGCCACTGAATATCACAGGCAAAAGCAGATTTGTGTTTGCATGATCAATCATTTGGTCACAAAGCCAACCTTTAGCAATTAATTTGATTATCTAATTAATCAGAGCCAAACGTTTTCGTAAACAGAGCTTTTACATATTTCCTAAAGCAATGAATATAGCTTTCATTATGTGCGCGCAAGGAGGTGTAGGACTTCAGCAAATTTTGCATGGCGACGCATCCCGGCTTCCCCCTGTTCCCTCCCAGTCCTTATTTAAAGAAAGTTTTTAATTGCATAATAGATAACAATACAAAAATAATTAATCTGTTATATAGAGCAAAGCGGTATTTGGCTGTCCAATGAGTTTGTACCTTTTGAATGGTCATTTCCCAGGGTAAGCAATGCCGGACATAAGTTTATCAGCTCATATAATTGTTTATCCCTGTTTGTTTTTTGATACATCTAGACTTGACTAAATAACTTGTTCAGCTAACTCTATAGATAGATTATAATTATTCCGCTAAGTCAGTTCGGCCCCAGAACATCCCTGAACCACCTATGGGTTATCCAGATAAAATGTATCTGGATAAGTGACAAAGATATTCAAAATCTGGCAATTATGTAGGTAACTTAAAAGTTATCTGGATAAAGCCCTTTGAACATGGACCTTTATGTGCATAGTTTTCTCTCCCCCCACCCCAAGCTTTCTCTGGGAATGCCTCCACTTCAGTGTGAGTAAAATACACATATTGGGGGAACTATGTGCATGCTTTTACCTGCATAAAGGCATGCAGGGCAGGCAATTTTCAGACAGTTGAATAAAGTGAGTAAAAGCCCTTTGAAACTTGTCCTCTGGGAGTAATTTTCAAAGGGACTTCTGTGGGTAAAACAGTCTTTTATGTGCAATAGTAGCCTTTTGCAAAATTGCCTGCCTGCCTGCCTGCTATACGAGCAAATGTAATGGGGTAGATTTTTAAAGAAATACGCGCCAATTTTATAACATACGCGCACCGGCTCACACATTATTAAATCGGCGGGCCGCATGCAATATGCATGCCGGATTTTGTAATCCACGCGCATAGGTGCGGGCGGCGCACACGAGGGGGCTAAACCAGCAGATTTTGCACGGCGACGCATCCTGGCCTTCCCCTCTCCTCCCCAACCCCTAAATCCTACCTTTCTTCATTTTTTTTTTTTGTCTTCCAACTTACTTCAGGGCTTGACCTGAAGTAAGTTGCACTTGCCGACAGCCGGCCAGCGAGCGCTCAACGGCGCTGTCCCGGCCCACCCCTTGCAGGAAGGCCGGCACTTATGCGCATACCTGCCCTTTACGCCCCCTGGCCGGGCCTTTTTTGAAAATAGGCTCGGCGCGCGCAAGGTCTGGCCAGGTGCGTAAAGGCCGGATTTTACGCGCGTAGCCGATTTTAAAATCTACCCGAATGCACATATATCATGCTCATGTGCATTTTTTCCTGAACTGAGTGGATTCGCTCCTGGGAATGGAGTTGAGGCAGGGTTTTGTACTTACATGCATACTTTGTAAAAATGTAGCTGTATGTGTAAAAGTTTCAAAAAAAGGTTTGTGCATAATACATAGGAGGTGTAACTTGTGCAGGGGGAAGAGCTGATGGGAAAATTTTCAAAGCAGACTCATACGTATAAGTTCATTTAAAAAATTGATGTGGCTTTTATGCCTATTCGCAGCATAAGTTTTGTGGGATGTTTAAAGATTACCCTGTCGATGTATAAAGGGACCTCTGTTACTTCAAAAGCTCAAGCACATCATCATCTTTGAATAGTTTGACTGTTGGTCAAATAAGATATATCATTACCTGCAAAGATTCCAGTTTCTCCAGCATTAATTATGGCTATTAATATCTTGAATTGGAAGGGATTGTAAAGTGAGGTTTGGATGGTACAGTTCAATGTGATTGAGTTTTGATGTGCTTTGAGAAAGAATCTACAACAGGGAAAGTTATTAGTTTTACTCCAGTGTCCGTATTGCTCCAGTGCTTTTTCCTGTTAATAATACTGGGATATTTTCATTAATAAATCTGGAGCAATTGTGGTACTGGAACAAAACGAAAAAATGTTTGGTCAGCATGTGCCTTTGTACTCATACATGATGATATATTCCAGTCTGGGAAAGATTCTACGATCCACAATGCTTTTTTGATTCAAAACACTGTCTAACTCATCATCCTGTCTCTTAACAGTGGCAAGAAGAGGGCGCTTAGAGGAAGTGTTTAAAAAATAGCATATGTACAGGCCGATGCAATACCATGTGCTGAGCCTAGCGCACAGGTTAATGAGCGCTTGGATGTGTGTTTTGGACATGCGTCCATGCAATAAAGGGATCGGTGCATCCAAAATGTGCATCCAAACTCACGTGTAGCTCATAGCACTTATCACATGGACATTCCGTGTAGATGAGGATATTGCCTATTACCCCGCAATGAAAAACATCCCTGTGAGCCTGTGATGCACTTTTTAACTCGTCAAATTTTACACCTGCTGTGGGCCTGCTCTTCTTCTTAGTATCATCACGATACTAAGTAGGAAGAACCACAGAAAGTAGCACCATGCAAAAAAAAGTATTGACGTAAAAAAAAAAAAAATTTCGGGCGCACAATATGCACCCACAATATACACGCTTAGGGCTGTGAATATTGTACGTGCATGTTGTGCCAGTAAATTAGCTGTACCGGGATAAAACACGACACTCATAAATTGAGCATCCATTTTTGTAACCTGCACACACAGGGCACTTAATTTATTCACTGCTTCATTTAATACTGATTGGTCCTTTCACTGTCATGTCAGTGAGGGGACCAGTCCCCTTTCAGAAGGTTCTCTTGAAAGGGTATTGGTCCAGTGAAAAGGACCAACCAGGAACAGCCCTGCCCGGGGGGGGGGGGGGGGGAGGAGAGAGAGCTCCGGCTAGGCTGTTGTGGATACACAGCCACTTCTCCTGGGCATCCGATGCAGAGCGCCAGGGATGCACAAATTATCCATTGCATGTCCCTTTTAGCACGGCAGCTCATTTGCGTATTGCATCGAGTGCCCAGGAGAGGTGTATGTGCATCCACTTTGGACGCACGTTTTTTACATGCATGATATTGTATTTGCCTGGTAGAGTGGTCTGTTGCCTGTCCTACCTTCCAGTTTCTGGCAGCCTAATTCTGTGCTGTGTACGGATCTTGTTCCGTCTCTACCTCTCCCTCTTTGTGTATGTACAGATGTGCAGCACTTACATCCATTTCAACTCTTGCCACAGCTTATTTAAAAATAAACACAGAAACTTCCTTTAGCTGATCCTTCTGCAGTCTCTGGAAACAATGCAGACGTTTTCCTGTTGAAGTACAACAGAAATGAAGAGATTCGTGTTTACATAGTGTTCTGTATGGAAATCCTATGTTACCTGGCCTACCTTTATTCTATTAAAAGTGTCTGGATAAACTGTAAACATTACAGTAAAAGGCTACATGTTTCAGCCTGTGTTAAGGACTCCGTATTACAAAAGAAAAAGATTAACGCCAACAAAAAAGCTTATAGATGGTATGAGGTAATTAAGGTTAGCTACAGTATGTTTTTTCAGTGAGTAATCATTTCCGTTTTTTATTACCTGCTAGTTTTCATATGACTGCATCAATGTTCATTTTCTTTTCGGCTTTACACTTATACCTATTTAATGATCTGTTTTTACACTATGTGGGCCAGATGGACTAAAGGGGTTTTCCCATTTTTTTGTCTATAGGAAAAATGCTTCCTCTGTGCAGTCTGAATTTAGATTTTGGGCAGTGGCTATGGGGTGTTTTTTTTGGTTTTTTTTTTTAATTTAACTTTATTTTACTTTCCACCTTCTTTCATCTTCAGAAAAAACTGGAACACACTAAGGACCTGATTCATTAAGCATTTTTCCCCCATAGGTACAGAATGAGAGAAAAGCCTTACTGGTAGATTTTAAATCCCCTAAGCGCCGAAGCCGGGAGATAGGTGCGAGTCGACGCAGTGCATAGTGAGCAGATTTTAAAACCTGCGTTGGGTACACATGTACCTCCTGGTACACACACAACATTTTTTTCACCAAAAGGGGCGGGGAAAGGGCATGGTCTGCACGAGGCATAGGCGGGCTGGAACTATACCATGAAGCCAGCGTGAGTGTTTATGCGCACAAGCACGCGCTGGGGGTCATCTACTGCATAACTTCTGCTATGGACGGCATGTAAGTCATGTAACAAAAAACTAGCCTTGGGGCTGACAGGGTAAAGGGGAAGCAAGTTAGCTAGGGGGGGGGGGGGTTTAGGAAGTCCTCTCCTTTACTGGGGCGACCTGGGAACAAACTGGGGGAAACAGGTAATTGCGTTGGCGTGCGTATCTACTATAATTCCACCCACTCATGCGCGTATGTGCACTCATGTTATAAAATTGCTTGGCCGCATACACACGCGTGCGCCAAATTTTAAGTGGGCACGTGCATGGGCGCACAAATTCCACTTCTACCATGTAAATTGGGGAATTTTAAAAGAGGCACGTGCAACGCCATTCCCAGTTTTACCAGTCCGTCCCCAGTTCACACAGTTAAGAGAGAGATCCTCCACCCCCCAGTTTGATAGCCTTCACCCCCCAGTTAGCCCTGACTCTTAAACCTGGCAGATCTGCCTAGTTTTTTTTTTTTACATTTTTTTTTTTAACTTACACGTCATCCGTAGCAGGGGACCTTGGTGCTCCCCGGGACGCATGGGTATTTACGCGCACATCTCAGGTTCATGCCCAAAAACGCCATGCCCTGCCCAGACCATGCCCAAGCCTTGCCCCTTTTTTGAAAACTTTCTAGATGTGCGTGCTCCTGGGAGATGCGCGCTCCAGGAGGTTCTCAGTGGCTTTAAAAATCTGCCTAGCGTTTGCGAGCCACCTTATTTGTGCATCCTTTAATTAATGCCCGCACCTGGCTTTTAAAATTCACCTTTAAATATCCTATCACTCACCTGACGGATTGTTTGGCGGGCTTTGGAGTTAATCCAAGGCTGTTATTTGTAGTGCGGCTTTAACATTATCGGTCAGGAGCCTAATCTCTGTCTGATATTATTGAGAAATTTTAATGTTTTTTTGTTTTTTTTTTTAAACTGAATTTTAGTTTGTCACTTTCTGTGTGAGAAAACAGAGGCTGTGCCCCAACCAACATACAGTACAGTATAGATTTAAAAATATACACATATTTTAGCAGGGTTGTGTCGTTGTAATTACAGTTTCCCTCTTATTTGAGGTTTTGATGTCTTTCTGTGTATGTAGGTTTCCCTCTTAATTGTCATGGTATGAGTTTCTGGGCTTGTTTATGCAATGATTATTATTATTTTTTTTTTTTAAACAGTAGAGCTGGAAGAGCATTCCCTCACAATGACATTTATTTCTGGTAATGTGATCTTCTGTTACACTCTCTAACAGTCAATGCTGATGGGCAGGGTTTGAAAAATTCCTTCAGGGCTTACTCACCAGGGACGAAATGCACTTGGTTGCCATTATGCCTGCTGCTTCCCCGCCCCCAATAATTTTTTTGGAGAGGCTGACTGGAGTATAGAGTAAATGCATTCTGTCCTGAGTGCAATCCCACTCCTCAAGTAGCCCTCTCTCACTCCTCTACTCACCACCACACCCAGGTTTGGTCTTCTCTCCCCTCTCCCCTCACCCTTCACTCTCCTCCTCGCTCCCCCTCCTCTGTCTTTACCTCTTCTGTATCTCCCAGCTCTCAGTCCCCTTCTCTCCCTCCCCTGCCTGCCAACGCTCTCTCTTCCACTTCAAGCTCTTTCCCCCACCTACCTGCTGCAGTCCTTTCTCTGGCTTGCCAGTCGCGGCTGGGGGCCAGCGAGACGGCTTCCTCTTGCCAGGGACCTGATCATACCACAGCCTTGCCTGCCGCCAGGGCCAAAGACGCCATAGCCTTGTCTGCTGAAAGAAAAAAAAATCCACTCGCCCCCTGATTTTTTCAAACTCAGCCAATGGGTACTTCCTGTTGGGGAAGGAAATGGAATAGCAGTAGGAAGTTGCAAAACTTGGATAATATTTTGGAGTAGCCCCTCTTCCACCCACTCTGTGGCCTTTTCACTCCTGCTTTTTTTTACTGATCCTGGCAGGAGGTGGACCACATCACCTCTGGAAGCATTAGGTACAAACACTGAAGAAAGTTTAAATGAAAACAATTCTTAGTGTAGAATGACCTCAGCAGCTACTGCCAGCTTAATAGCTTAATAACTGACACCTGCCAAGTCCAATTAAATTGCTAGCATGAGTGCTGCTGGTGGGCCACACAGTAGCTACCCATATTCACTGTTTTCTGTAGGTGCAGGCCACAGATGCCATCTTGAAGTTTTTTTTGGTTTTTTTTGCATGGTCCTAAAATTAAATTTTTCTGTAGGTAATGGTCCTTTGGCCTATACAAAAGCTGAAATTTTCATAGTGTTTTCTTTTTGCTTGTATTATATCCTAAGGGGAGCAGCACCATTGGCTCCCTTCTTGGCTGGTCAAACAGAGTAATATCCTCTATGCTACAGATTACTCCTGAGGGAATTCTGTGCAAAAAAACCTTAAAATTCTGCACACAAAAACTTAAAATTCTGCAAATTTTATATTGGTCAAAATAACACAATTTTCATGACAGTCTTTAAGAAATTACATTTTAAATTAATACAGAAAAAAGTTGTTACTTAAAGATGCATAATTTCAAATATTTTGAGCAGAATTTCTCTAGAAATTCAATGTAAGTGTGTCCCTTCCACTCACTCTCCCATCTCTCCTGGCCACTTTGCCCTCTCAGGCCCCAATTCCTCCACCTGCCAGTATCTCTCCCCTCCACCTCTAGGCTCAACCCCTTCCACTCTATTGCCAGTCCCAGACTTTGACCCCATTCTCAGTACTGCCCCTCACACAGGCTCCCTCTGTCCCTCCCTCTCTCACACACATGCTCCCTCTCTCTAATACACATACACACCCTCATACAGGCTCCCTCACTCTCTCGCACACACACACAGCCCCTCAATACAGGGTCCCTCTCTCTTGCATACAAACCCACACAAGCTCCCTTTCTCTCTCACACATACACACTCATACAGGCTACCTATGTCTCTCTCTCATGCACCCATTCACACAGACTCTGTCTCACACATACACAATCCCTTCACACAGGCTAGCACCCTCACATACATACGATCCCTTTTTCATACACACGAGCTCCCAATCTCTCACACACATACACACTCCTTCACAATCTCCTCATATAGGCTCCCTCTCTCTGAATCCCACACTCAAGCATCCCCCCCCCCTTACCTCCCATGCTCTTTCTCACCCTCCCCTCCCTCTCTTCTCTCTCACACGCACACACACATTCTCTCTCACTGGGGCCTTCCATCTTCGCTGTGAGCGGAGCAGACTCCATTTGCGGCACATGGGGGCCTTCCATCTTTGCTGCAAACGGCGCGCCGGGGCCTTCATTTTTGCCACAAACAGACCACGTCCCACGGCAGACATGGGACGAGCTCCGTTCATGGCATACCGGGGTCTCCTCTGTTGATGCAACTCCATCATTGCTCTCTACTTCAACGGCAGGGGGAAAAGGGGAATTAGATTCTGACCGCAACCAAAAAGGACATTGAATTGTAGTTTGGGAAAACAAATAAGCATGGGAGTAGCTTGCTGATATGGCAGTTACTACCCTTAGCCAATAAGCTTTTATGCTGTTGATGCAACTTCAGCATTGCTCTCTACTTCAATGGCAAGAGATAACGGGGAATTGGACTCAAACAGCAACCAACAAGGGCCCTAACTTTGACGGTCTGTGAAACTGATAATTATAAAGGTGGTTTGTATGGCCAGTAGTTACTTCCATAAGCTTGCTGGACGGACTGGACGGACCATTTGGTCCTTTTCTGCCACCATTTATATGTTTCTATATTTCACTGCTGCTGCTCTCAGTCCTCATAGTGAGTCACATACAATGCTCGGTGCACACTCTTCCTATCTCACTCAGCCTAGGGATCAGACAGATGCTGAAAGCACTCAAATGGGGAAGAGGAGGAGGTGCTGTGTGCGTGACAAGAAATGAGGCTGGATATGCATGCCCTGCATGCTGCCCATTAATTACCACACTCCAGAGCTCATGCTGTAGCTAGGAAAAGGAGGCCTGCATGAATTACACATGTTCTCAGAAAGAAGGTCCTCCACTTTTAAGAGCCATCGCTGGTGACTCTTGATGCTGTGAGGTTCTGAGAGCAGAGTCCAGGTGCTGGTCTGGATCTGAGCATCAGGCAGTGGTGACTTTTCCATGGCATACCTGATTAGCTCTGAACGCACACCAATGTGCCATGGCACGCTGATTGGGAAACACTGATAGAGAGAGTAGTGTTAATAACAGAGCTCCCTGAGTTAGTAGATGAAATACCAGAGAAGATCTTCCTAATTTTGCTGACTTTTTCTTTACTTGACTTATTCATTTTTCTATGACCTTACTTTTACTTCTCCACTGCTAAGAATATTCTTTGTTAGTCCCATGTGTGCTTGAATTCCATTATGATGTTTGCCCCAACTTTGATAGAAAATAATGGGGTAGATTTTCAAAGGTACGCATGGGCGTAATTGTGCGCGAACTACCCGGCGAACACACATGCACGCCTGATTTTATAACATGTGCGCGCAGGTGCACGCATGTTATAAAATCGGGCATTGGCGCGCGCAAGGGGGTTCATAATTGTGCACCCTGCGCATGCCGATGCCCACGGCCTTCACCCGATCCCTCCCAGGCCACTTTGATTTCGGAGTGGCCTGAGAGGAAACTTCCCTTCTCCTAATCTAACCTTCCCACCCCTTCCCCTGGCCTAACCTATTCCCCCCCAGCCCTATCCTAAACCCCCCAAAACTTTATTTTACATTCTGCGCCTGCTGGCACGCGATCCCCCGGCACAGCGGCAAATGGCCGCTGTGCCGGAGGCCTCTGGCCCCGCCCCTGCCCCAGACTACCCCTTTTTTAAAGCCCCAGGACTTAGATGCATCCCGGGGCTTTACGCGTGTCGCCGGGCCTTTATAAAATAGGCCCAGCGCGCGTAACCCCCTCTACGCGCGTAAATCCACTGGATGGTATGTTCCACTGGATTTACGTGCGTAGAGCTTTTAAAATTCGGCCCAGTATGTAACCCCTGGGCTAGGGTCCCCCACAAGGATCCCAAGGATCACATCCCATGTCCAGTCTTAGCTGTTGCTAAATATTTCCACTATTATTTAATCTGAGAGTCCATGGTTCTCTGATGGGTGGTGTTGGGGGGGCCAATATTATTTTCCACTGCCCTTAGCCTTGTTTTAGATCTTAGTCAAATGTTTAATTCTCTCTAGATACACAGTAGTAATAATCATGCTGGACTCCAAGAATAATTTCCAACCTCATTTTACTGTTAATTAATGGAATGTGATAAACTCTCTTTACAGCCTTTGAATGTCTACAAAGTCCAAATTCACAACTTAAGAAGTCTATAAATGTTTGACTCTTCTACTCTCTGTTAATTAAGTGGATGAATAAAGCTAACTTCTTATCCGTTAAGGGCCTGATTTTAAAAAGCAATTACATGAGTAAAACTGGATTTTACTCTAGTAAATGCACTTTACTCGAGTAAGGTCTTTTGAAAATTGCTACAATATATGCCATTGAATTGTCCATAGGATTTACTTGAGTAAGTGCACTTTACATACATAAATGGCTTTTGAAAATTGCTATGAAAGTAGTTATGTTTACATATGTAAATCCTTTTGAAAATTCACCTATAAGGTTTTTCCAGTTCTACAAGTGAAGTAGTTTTTATCTTCCTTCCCATGAAATGGTAAAAGAATGTTTTTTCCAATTTAGGTATTAGTGTCAAGTTCTCATTCCATATCTCATCATCCATATAAGAACATAAGAAATTGCCATACTGGGTCAGACCAAGGGTCCATCAAGCCCAGCATCCTGTTTCCAACAGTGGCCAATCCAGGCCATAAGAACCTGGCAAGTACCCAAACACCAAGAAGATCCCATGCTACTGATGTCAGTAATAGCAGTGGCTATTTTCTAAGTCAACTTGATTAATAGCAGTTAATGGACTTCTCTTCCAAGAACTTATCCAAACCTTTTTTTAAACCCATCTACACTAACTGCACTAACCACATCCTCTGGCAACAAATTCCAGAGCTTAATTGTGCGTTGAGTGAAAAATAATTTTCTCTGATTAGTTTTAAATGTGCCCCATGCTAACTTCCTGGAGTACCTCCTAGTCCTTCTATTATCCATAAGAGTAAATAACCAATTCACATCTACCCGTTCTAGACCTCGCATGATTTTAAACATCTCTATCTTATCCCCCCCCCCCCCCCCTCCCCCTGAAGGAGATATGATATTCTCGTCTCTCCCCTCTTACAATACTGGAAGAGTACTCTCCAGACTCTTCTTGTTCTCCAGTGACCTCCTTGAAATGACCATGGGTCCTCTGGCCTACATCCTTCTTTGTACTCCTTCTCCCAGGAAATGAATGTGAATTCATTCTTCCTCGAGGATACAGGTGGACCTTTCTCTCTGAAAGACACTTCTCCTCTGATGTTACATAGACTGAGTCCTTGGACCCTAGGGTACTCAGGTAGCATAAAAGAAAACTCCTTACTCAAAAAAGGGAAACCAAAATATGAGGCAGAAAAGGCAGAAAAACGTCCTCCTCAGAAACAAAGCATGGTGAAACAGGTGAAAGTGCCCTCACTTTTTTAGCGCACCCAGATCTCACTCTAGAGATCCAAGGGCCCTTCCCTGGAAAAAACTATCAAAAAGGAACAGTAAAAGACTCTGCTGCTTCAAGCAGTCACCTCGTAATTCCACCCAGTAAAACGGTGGCAGGGGTTTATATGGCATGGGAGCATACCATTTTCAGTCTCTCTCATGGGGGAGCTACAAACCCAAAGCTATGTTCCCATCCCCCCTCTAATGCATCATACTGCTGGTAGAGATCCTTTAGGTTCTCTTCAAATGTCTGGTATGGTGCAGCCCAGCCTACATAGTGATCAGTACTCTCCAGTGAGGGACAAGATATGGGGGGGCAGCTAGGGACTGGCATCTTGTGTCTCTCTAAATTAAAGTCACAGTTCTTGGGTAGGAGTCGAGGGCCAAATGTGGCTGCTATTAGGATACAAAGTGAATGACCACCAGTCTGAAGGAAGCCATGTGCTGTTTTCTGTGGTGCTTGGCTTATGTGTGAGGAGAGATGGAAGACAGCGGCCGTGTGCGATGTCTGTCTGATGACAGCAGGATGAGAGCTGGAAAATTAAAGGCCTTGCACGGTAGGATACAAAGAAAGAAAAGAATGAATAGTATCATGTAGTGAATTTTGCTTGGTTAGGTACTGTAACAGAAGCATAAGTCACCACTTAATGTTTCAGCTTTAGGAGATTTTTAGTTGGCCATTTTTAAATGCTGCTTTAAGGAAATGTATATAATAAACTGTGAAGCTTTTATTGCCTCTGAAATCAGGCGACAGCTTTATGTACGTCACTTACATGCTTTATACAGAGTAATCATTTTTTATTGAATTTCAACTTTGCAATGGATGAAATGTTAGTTTTTCCAGGAAAGGTGTTTTAGCATATTTTTTTAAAGTAAATGTAGGTCAACAGAAAGGACTCATACAGTTGGAAATAGTTTCCAGTATTTATGTTCAGATGCTCAGACCTGTCTGGCTTCTCTTTATTTGCATATGTTAGGCTTAAAGGCAGTCCAACTGCATTCCTTATTGATTTATACAAATATATGGCAGGTTATTAACCTCTAACCAAATACCAGGGAACTTCATTTTTCAACTTAGCCATTTTCCATAGGATTAATTTGTCAGGTAGATTGGGTTATCTGCTCTTTATTACCATATTAAGGGGTGCAAAAGAGGACATTATTTTACTCATAGACTTTTTTTAAAATAAATACAGGAATGCTATTGTAATGAACTCTGTCCTAGTATGTATGTAATAAGGGTGTGCAGTGTTTCTTATTTTGTGTCGTTTTCATTTCATGTCATTTTTTTTTGCTTGATTTCTTTTTAAAATGTTTTTTTTTCTTTTAATTTTTCCCTCATTTCATGGGTTAGTGTGCAATAAATCCAAGTAAGTGCTCACTAAGACCAGGTAGTGCACACTAATGGAATTTAAAGGTGAATTTTTAAAATCCCATGCCTGCATCAATTATGGGATTTATATTTGTTTGTTTTTATATACCAACATTCAAACATGGGTATCACATCGGTTTACATGATGACTTGTGTGATAGTGTGACAACAGGTCATATTATCTTTACATTGTAACATTGTAACTTGTAAGAAAAACTGCCTCAACGTACTGCTTTAACATTATAACTATATAACTTTATCAGTATAATTTTATAACTTTAGATGACAAACGCAACTTGATTAACAATTGTGACTGCCAACATTATTGTAACTTGAAAAACTGCTTCTATGTATTGCTTTAATCTTAATCTTATATTCTGTTGTATGTGTATAACATTGAAAATTGAATGAGAAATGCGACTTAATTAACATTGTGACTGCTAGTACTATTGAGTCAATGAGGACCTGTGGTTTGGTAGTTAAGAGTTTTCTAGTGGGTTATGTGCTGGGTTGGAGAGCAGTTGTTTGGGATGGATCCCAGTGGCGAGGGTTGATTGTTGGCGGGGTAGGCTTTTCGGAAGAGCCAGGTTTTTAGTGCTTTCTTGCTGAGGGTTCTGTCCAGAGTTTTGCTGGTAGTTTGTTCCAAAGTGCGGGGCCTGCAATTGAAGTCGCGTGTTGTTGTGTTGAGGTGAGGTGTGGGCCTGTTTGATAGAGGGAATGGTAAGTAGTCCAGTGTTTTTAGAGCGCAAGTTTCTTTGCGAGGTACATGGATGAAGGGTGTCCTTTAGCCAGTCTGTCTTTTCGTTGTTGATGGATTTGTGCATGAGGGTGAGGGCTTTATATTGAATTCTGTGGATTATGGGGAACCAGTGGAGGTCTTTTAGTATAGGAGTGATGTGTGTGCAGCGCTTGCTGTTTATGAGGGATCTAGCTGTTGTATTTTGCAGTAGCTGGAGGGGTTTGAGGGTGGAGGCTGGGAGTCAGAGGAGAATGGAGTTACAATAGTCAAGTTTAGATAGGATGAGGGTCTGGAGTATTGATGGTAGTCTTGAGTGAGAAGAAGGGGTTTGATTTTTTTTGAGGACTTGTAGTTTGAAGTAGCCCTCTTTTAATATTGTATTGATGAAGGTTTTCAGAATGAGCTCAGAGTCTAGTGTGATGCCTAGATCTCTTACAGTTGCGACTATTTGGCTTTTGTTTTGTGTGGATGAATGGTCTTGGATATTCCATGTAGGGGGGTTGTTTAGAGATGTGTAAGATTTCTGTTTTTGTGTGGTTAAGGGTGAGAGATATTTGTGATAGGAGTTTTTGTATTTGAGCAAAGATGGAGTTCCATTGTATGAGGGTGTTCTGTAAGTCTTCTTTCGTGGGGAGGAGGATCTGGACATCATCGGCGTATACAAAGTACTGTAGGCCCAAGTTGGTGAGGAGTTTGCAAAGTGGGAGCATGTAAATGTTAAAGAGGGTGGAGGAAAGTGATGATCCTTGAGGGACGCCGTGTGAAAGGGGAAACTGTTTTGATTCTTTGTTGTTGAAGGTGACTTTGTATGTTCTGTTTGTTAGGTAGGAGCTAAACCATTTGATTGTTGTGCCGTTTAGTCCAGTCTCGCTTAGTCTGGTTAGGAGGATGTTGTGGTTGATGGTGTCGAATGCAGAGGATATGTCTAGTAGTATAAGAAGGTAGGATTGGCCAGCGTCTAGACCTCTGAGTGCTGAGTTGGCAAGGGTCAGTAGGAGTGTCTCCGTGCTGAAAGTTTTTCTGAATCTGTGTTGTGATGGGTAAAGTATTTTTTGTGATTCCAAGTGATCGGAGAGTTGATGGTTAACAGTTTTTTCGAGGATTTTTGCAATGAAAGAGAGGTTTGATATGGATGCAGGAATATGTTGGGTGGGTGCGCAGCATGGATTTTAACAGCCACCCAGATATGCACGTATCTCACGCTGTGTGCCCAAATGAAAAGTTTGTAAAAAGGAGTGGGGTGAGGGCATGTTGGGGCCTGGCCAAGAGATGAGCGCGTAAATACTAATGCATACAGGCGCGCGCCGGGGTCCCCGGCTGCGCAACTTAACTTCTGCTATGGATGATGTGTAAGTTATAAAATAAAGATAAATAAACAGATTGGAGTTTTAAGGGCCAGAGCTAACAGGGGAGAAGGGAGGCTATTAAGTGGGGGGGGGTTTGGAAGTCCTGTTCTTTACCTGGGTAAACTGGTAAAACTGGTAGTGGCGTTGGCACACGTGCCTTTTAAAATCCCCCCACTTATGCGGTACATAAGAACTTGCCATGCTGGGTCAGACCAAGGGTCCATCAAGCCCAGCATCCTGTTTCCAACAGAGGCCAAACCAGGCCACAAGGACCTGGCAATTACCCAAACACTAAGAAGATCCCATGCTACTGATGCAATTAATAGCAGTGGCTATTCCCTAAGTCAACTTGATTAATAGCAGTTAATGGACTTCTGCTCCAAGAACTTATCCAAACCTTTTTTAAACCCAGCTACAGAAGTAGCATTTGCGTGCACAGGTGCACATCCACTTAAAACTGCGTGCACATGTGTGTGCAGTCAGGCTATTTTACAACATGCATGCATGACATTGTCTACCTAAAGTGCACTTCTATTCTAGAAAACCAGTAGTGTGCAGAAATTTGTGCACATTCATAGCAAGATAGCACAGAAAATCTCATATGCTTACATTCACTTTAGTCTTTGCAGCATGAGAAAAAAATGTTGCAGATCAAGTAAATATTTCCAGACATTTATCACCTCAGAAATCTTTCAATATAAAGGCCTTAGTGAATTTTTGCTGCTTTTCTGTTTATTCCAGTGTATTTGAATGGTGATAAAACTTTTCTTATAGACCTTTGTTCTGCAAAGTTCCTGAGTCATTTAAACAGCCAACTATCTGGATCTGTATTCAATCTGAAGTATGTTTTTCTCAGACCACGAAAAGATACTTGGTTTGGCTCGCATGGTTTAAGGCTCTTTCCTTTGAGGATTTAGCCCTATGTATACATTTTTACATACCAAACTTCACACAACAGAACTGGTGGAAGCAAAAGCAATATCAGAATTCAAGAAAGTATAGGATATTCACAGAGGGGTCTTAGTTGCAACCTGAGGATAAAGCCGGTAATCTAGTAAGGGTTTGCGGTATTGCAACAGGAAGGGAAAATAGGCAGCCGAGAACGGCCATACGGTCCTTACCTACTGCTATATTCTATGTTCGTAGGAACCTCTGGTTGTGGTGTAGAAAATAAAATTAATCTTAATAGTATCATTAGGAACTGAAGGGATCTTTGTAGGCTGGAGAATTCATGTACTAGAACATTGATGGATTATTTTTATGTTGACCCAATAAATGTGTTACAGTTTTCTTAAGACAAATAGGTCTTAGAGTGGTATCATTGCAAAATAAGAGAAAAATGATATATGAGTTAGTGTACATGAGATCTTTATTCTGCATAGCAGATAATTATGTTTACCTATGTTTCTGGCACATACTAATAAGTAGATGGCCCTCTTCTTGTTATAGTGAATTTGTTGTAGTAAATTCCGTCTTCATGAAAAAGGAACTCTCTATAAGTGTCCCACTGTAACCTATAGCTTTGGAAATGTGCGTCCAATAAAAGGCTCAAAATATCACCTCCTTCCTCATCTGTGTTTTTTTCTTTAAATAAAATATACATTCTCTATTTCAGTTAACTGATACCCTTTATCCAGCAAACAAGGAATGTTTTGTCTTGTTGTGTACACTGGCAGACAGGAGTGCTCAGTGGATAGCATGGTGTTTCACTGACCCACTTTCTCACAGAAAGAGCTGGAAAGGCCTTCAAAAATCTCAGAGATAGTTTTCTGCCTCCACTGTAAAGAGCTAAGTCATTCTTCAGTCAGCCTGGGGATGTTTGTCAACTTTCTTGGCTGGAGGATTCTATTTCACTGTGTTATGCAGGCCTGGGTTTATATACAGGTCTACTAGGCCTATGCCCATACCTGGGAAGTCTCAGGATTTCATCCTGAGACTCGGGTAATTTGCATCAATTGTAGGGTCTCAGAGGAAACACTAGAAATCTCAGGCCTCTCTGTATAAAGCTCAGCCACTCCCATTCTTCAGTAAGCCTGCAGAGAACTGGAAAAGTATGTTGACTGGAGTAGACACTGCATGCAGCCTGTGGGGAGAAACTGGAGAAGGACTGCAACACACACAAAACTCAGTCTGCAGCTGTGATTCCAGGACTTGGAACTCATTCAACTAAGGGAAGAGTGAGGGAAGCCTAAGTCATGGAGCTGTAACTTATAGGGAGTGGGAGCAAAGAGATTTCTGGAGGAGGAAGGGGAAATATGGTGGGATCGTCTCTGGAGGGGGGGGGGACAGGTGATGGTGGTGGTTGGAAGAAAGAGAGAGAAGCTGGGGTAGGGAGAGTGGAAGAGAGAAAGCTACCATCTGCTAATCAACAGTAATCTCAGGGTGACACAACTCAAAAGTTCCCCAGGATGCCTATGCCTAAGGTGGCAAAATTTGGGGGATGGCAAAATTCCTGCCCTCTTCTGCCTCACAGACCTCTAATTCTGCCCCAGACATTCAATTCAATGCACATTTTCATCCCCAACATCCAATCCTGTCCTCCCAGATCTCCGAGGTGATTTGATTTCCATCTCTTCTCTGACTTGGACCTGCAAGCATTTTCTTCCCATTGTCCGTCCCCCCCCCCCCCCCCCCCCACTGCAGACCCCAAGGCTCAGGTTCTGGCTCCACTGTCTTAGAAGATAGTAGGCACTGGGCCTGAGTCAGCTTGTGGCTTCATGCTCAGAGGCCCTGTCCTTGTATGTGAATACAGGGCCTCAAACTGACTCACACCTTGTGCTTTACTGCCTTTTAATAACAGCAGTGCCTGGGCCCTGGGGATAGTAGGAGGGAAAAGACTGCAAGTCTGAGCCAAAGAGCGCGTGGGAGTAGAATCAGAGACCTGCAGGGGAGATGGGTTTGTAGGTCTACAGGAGGTGGGAGGGCTGATAATTTGCAGGGAAATAAGAGTTTTGTGGGGATGTGAATGAAGAAATCAGATGCCATAGGGGTGTACATAAGTTTGGAGGTTTCTAATGGGTGGGGTGGGAACAGCAAGTCATAACTGTTCCCTGTTTACCTGTTCCACCCTACTCATGATGTTATAAAATCTCTATCATACCCCCTCTCAGATATCTCTTCTCACTGAAGAGAAGTTTGTCATGGTTTACGTTTTATCAGGTGTAGAAAGAAAATTTTTAAGTGGGATTTTCAAAGGCAGCAAAACAAGACAAATTTCATTATTTTTCAGTGGTTCGATCAAAAAAATTCCATTAAAGTTTTATAGCAAATAAAAAATGTGCTGGAAGTCACTTTTTCTGAAAATATTTCCAGAGACAAAAAATGTCCCCCTTTTTAAGTTTGTGCATTTTCCCCTTCTTCATTACTCCTCAGGGATGGATTCTGGCTTTTGGTTTACCCTCTGAAGTAGTACTAAGTCAAGGGGACATTCCAAACAGGTAGCAGATTTAAAACATACTGGAGAAAGTATTTTTTCACTCTGTGCACAATTAAGCTATTGAGTTTGTTGCCGGAGAATATGGTCAAAACTAGTAGTATAGCTGAGTTTTAAATAAGTTTGGACAAGTTTCTGCAGGACAGGTCCATTAGCTAGATAGACTTGGGTGTCTCCACCTCTTATTTCTGGAAGTGAGTAACATGGATTGGACTTTCCTATTAGCATGTGCTAGGTACTTCACAATGACAAATACTGGCCACTGTCAGAGATAGGATGCTAGGCTCATTGAACCCCTGGTCTGACCCAGCATGGTCCTGCTTGTGTTCTTATGTAAAGTAACCAATTTTAGGTAATAATATCCAAATAAAAAATAAAACTTTGAACATGTTTGAAATATTAAAGAAGATACATGATTGACTGGGGAAGACATACAGGGGTTAAACATTTCTGCCTGTAGCCTCCCTTTAAAAATTCTTGGACCCTTTGACGGTAATTTTAAAACAAGTGCACAAATACATGCATGTATTGGCGCACGAGCGAAGGTACGCTGGAATTTTTAATCGTGCAAGCACAGCTAGCATGCGTGTGTCTTCCATAGGACTTTGATGGCTTTTGCTCGCGTATGTCAGCAGATTTTAAAACACGCTCACGCGAGGCACATTTCCAGTTTTCAGAATCCCTCTGGTTCTTCATCCTGCACGCCACCCGGTTGATCCGTACCCCTTACCATGTTCTATTAGCCCTAAAACTCGAAATCGACAGACTTAGTCTGCCTCAGGAGCAGCAGTAAAGTTTACGTGAATATCAAGCGTATGCATGCTGTGGTTTTTGGTTTTAAAATACAGATGTACGCACGTAAGTCTTGGCTTACGTGCGTACTGGAGCACTCATTTCCCACTGCTTTTTGTTACCCCTTTCCACCCCCCTTATTCCTCATAAGGTAAATACACAGGTAAATACTGTCTGACAAATTTTAAAAGGAATGTGCACGCGCCCATAAACGCGCATATTGCAGCGTGAGCAAAAGTATGCCTCATTTTTTAAAGTGCGCACGTAGCATTTAAAATTCTGTTGTCACACGTACTTCTACAGCCTTTACACATGTATCTTGCGTACCCGGGAGGGAGAGAGAGAGACCTCTGTATAGGGTCAGTCTGATACATTCTCTCTCCCTCTCTCTCTCTCTCTCTATATATATATATATAGATATATATAGGTACCACTCTAGAGGGGCACTTTGAATTGGGGTGGGTTTTCAGGAGGTGGGTTGGGGTTCGGAGGGTGGAGGGTGGTTGTTACAGACACATTCAGAGGTATTCATAGTAGAACTGACATCAGTATTGATGTCAATTTTACTATGAATACCTCTGAATGTTTCTGTAACACACCCTCAACCCCAACCCACTTTCCGAAAACCCACCATGATTCAAAGTGCCCCTCTAGAGTGGTACCTATATATAGAGACCCTATACAGAGGTCTCTCTCTTCTCTCTCTCACTCTCTCTCTTCCCCTCGCCAAGTTCTTGCACCTCATGAGTAGCAGAGTTATGCAGGCAACATATGTGCCTTGCCTTTGCAAAATTTGTGGTTACGAGCGTTAATCTTGGCCTATGAGCTGCCCCTTTTCCACCTCCTTATTCTGAATGCACATACGTATATGGCTGTTCTTGCGTGAGCAATACTTTTATAATCTACCTCTGTAAGTGCATATTTTGTGACTTTTTAAAATCCGTGCTGCGCACGCATGGCTTCCAAACCAGCGTTTGTGGGCATTTTTGCTCGAGCAACACTTTTAAAATTGACTTGTTTGATTCCAGATGCAGACTCTACCCCAATTTCTGTGTGACTGTAGTATGCTGTGGTCCTTTTCAACCTTCTTGGGATCCAAATGCTGGAAGGGGTGAACTATGACTTTATCCAGCACATACAAGATTAATCCCCAGTTGGATTGTAGTCTGGTTGGGAATCCATTCAGTATACTAAAATCGGTGTGGATCTTTGTCCAATTTCAGGAGCAGATAAGACAACCTTGCAAGGATTCTCATTCAATCAGCAGTGAGCTCGCATCTGAGAATGTGACTGTGTTCAAGCCCCCAGAGAGAGAGAGAGAGAGCTGAAGGGAGGTAGAGGACAGATGTGTGCAGAGCTGCTGTCCCAGCAGTTGGGGAGTTGGAGAAAGGGCATAAGATCCTGCAACCTTATAGACCAAGGCAATACCAACATGCTAAAAACGTGCGTCCAAACTGGACGCGCTATTTTTTTAATGCACGCAAAGTCACCTCTCCTGGGTGCTCGATGCAATAGACAAATGAGCTGCCGTGCTAAAAAGGATGCGCTAGGGATAAATTGTGCGTCCCTAGTGTGTTCATAGCATCGTGTTCCCAGGAGACGTGGCTGTGCTTGGGTTAGGAAAATGGATGCTTGATTTTACGAGTATCTGTTTTCCTAACCTGACTGCCTGCAAGACATTTTTTTTTGTTTGTTTTTTACGTTACTCCTTTTTTTGGTTCCTCCAACTTATCACCACGATACTAAGTAGGAGGAACTACACATAAGCAGTATTTTCTGCTTTTCTGTTAACCTTTGGGGCTCCAAGACTTAATACCAGCTCAGGGGCTCGCGTTAATAATTGAGGGTAAAAATGTGCACGTCAGTCGCACATTTATTTTTTACCTAAGGGGGTACTAGCTAGTAATCTCATCAAGATGGCATTTACATGTGATGAGGGCTATTAGCTACACGCTGGTTTGGAATGCGTATTTGATGCGCTAATCCCCTTATTGCGTAAGGGTTTATGGATGCATGTCCAAAACGCATTAACCTGTGCGCTGGCCTGAGTACACGGTATTACATCGGCTTGTTAGAGACTGAAATAAACTATTGAAATCACACCATCTGTGGATTTCCTTTGTCTGCAAGTCAGATGCCAGTGAGAAGTGAGAGCCAGACAGTTGAGCAGTTGATTGAAGGGTGTGTTCCCCTGAAGGAAACACATGATTGACCTGACTACACATGGGTTTTGGAACCCAGGGACGGTAACTTTTAAACAGACGCACATTTGCCAGCTCGTAACCAGAGATGCATCCATTTTATAACATACGCGTGTACATGCATGCATGTTATAAAACAGCCTGGACGCATGTACATGTGCACACAATTTTAAATGGACATGCGCATGTGCGTGAAAATGTCGCTTCTATCACGTGGGGAGGGGAATTTTATAAGGGACGTGCGCTGATGCTATTTTCCATTTTTCCAGTTTGTTCCCATTTTGCCCAGTTTAGACCTCCCTAATTTAATAGCCTCCATTTCCCCCTGTTAGCCCTGACCCTTAAAACCCCGCTGATTAGCCTAGATTTTTTGTTTTAATAACAGGCTCACACTGAATGTGCGAAAGCCCACAATAACATGGAGGCCCAGCGAAGGCCACAGGCCCAACCCCCGTGCTGTGCTGCCGCTCCCAGATGGCGGCACATGCATCTCCCGACATTGGCGATGACATCATCGGACTGCGACGACACGCTCACTTAAAGGCCCCACGCCGGCCTTTTACGCTGCACCTCCAACGAGCTAAGCTTGCCGTGATCGGGGCCAGGGATCTAGCGTGTGGAGACCCCCGTGCCACGATCGGGCCGCCACGCCTGTAAAATTCCTCCGACACGCAGAGAGATCCTACACCTGGCTTGGGGCCATGTTGGAAACAAATTCAGAGTTCGCCGGTAGTCGAAGAAACCCCCCCCCCCCCGACCTAACCGCAAGTTCAACAGTTTAAAAAAAAAAATCTGAACTGCTCCCGGCATCCTGGGAAGCAAAGAATAGCCCCGCTAATGCTTATTAGCCTCCATACGCGGCACACCACAGTTCGGAGGCTAGAGCAAGGGGGAATTGTTTCCAGCAGCCCGGGAAAACACATGTAACACGTGTGCTCACATTATATGTGTGTGTGCCAGTGGCCCATGCGGGGGAGGTGGGGTGGAACTGTGAGTGGCGCTGTCCGAAGGAAATCATTCCCAAGCAGAGGCAGCACCCGATCCTAAGCAGAGGCAACCTGTGCTGATCACAAGCGGCGCTATGAAACGCAAATGGCGGAGTCCGGCCCTACCACATGGCGGACAAGCGCGAGGGGCAAGTCATCAGCAACAGGGAGCATGGAGGCAATGCAGAAGTGATGGAGACTACAGAAGAATGCGGCGCCACAGAGGCAGGAGGAGATGGAAAACCCACCAGAGGAATAAAGGAAACAGCAGCCTCAGAAAAACTGCAACACATTGAGGCACCGGGGCCTGACGACATCCCTCCATGGCAGCTTAAACCAGGTTCAACGCCTTAGTCTCAACATACGCTTGCCACGCAACCAACCCCTAGCAGCGCTGGGCCTTCGGGAGGAGGCCAGGCTCCCATGGTATTTGCAAACGGCATGATCCCAGGTTGGGCCCCAACATGGTCATCAATGGGGGCGGGTGGCCCTGCCTTTCCTGGCTTCCAGAGTTGGGCACTTGCGAAACCATTCATGGCCTTGCCGAGCAGCTATCACTGGGCGTGAGGGAACACAGGATACCCGACATGGTGCCCCGATTTGAATGCCGCCCAAGTGGGTAGCGTAGGTTATGCAACCACAGCCCAGCCTTCGGGTGGCTGGAACATCCAGGTGCAAACCTGTGTGGAACCGCAGGCGATGGCCGTGCCTATTATGACGGAAACAGCAACAAGAGAAGATATTATACCAGAGGCGCAAGTATAGATACCCCAGGTTCCATCACATATGCTAACGTCGAATGAGAGAATCCCAGAGAGGACATCACAAGAAATAAGGCAAGACGGCGAGAAAACCTCAGAGCACCTGCTACGGAATCGGGAGTCAGTCCAGGAGATGCTGGTAAGGGAGAATTGCGGGGGACTTCAGGGGTAAATCAAGGTTTAGAGAAGAGTGAAAAAAACGAGAAATTGGTCAAAGGGAAGAAAAAAGCTAAAGCTAAAGACAGATCCGATTCCAGATCTAATAATTCCTCATATTCAACCAGTTCTGACTCATCATCGGAAGACAAACAAGATAAGGCAACGGATGCTGACAGGGGAACCCCTGCATTGACGACCTTGTCGCAGCTGTAGGAGAGCGTCCCAAAGAAATTAAGGAAAAAAATCAAGAAGCGAACGTACATAGATATCTTTAGAATCATAGAGGGTCGGCGGAGAGCTAACGACAAGAAGGGTGACAAACAGAGAGATCACTCACCAGGTGTGAATAAACCTATTACAAGAAATATAGTAAATTGGACGAGGGCTTTCCTGCAGATGATGAGTGTGATAGGACATGACGACTCGTTGCAGTAGGTTACATGCTCAGCTATGCCGATACAATACTAGACGGGGTGGGAATTCTGCTTAACGCCAATTAATTCCGATTTAACATGCAAAAATATATATAGGTGGGAAGGTGGAGGTTTCATATATAAATTATAGCCAGCCCCAAACTTCTTAGTTGCTTGCTAGTTGTCAAACAGTTTATAATCATAAACACACCACCAAATACCCACCATCGCAACAGACTCATCCACTTTTTTTTTAATATTTGTGTTTTTTTGTGCACTTTTAAATCTTCGTGATAGCTTATCCACATACATTAAAAATATTTGCAACCAGAGAAAAGTTTTCTTTTACATCAAAAACTTTACGCTACTAGTCTGTCTATTACTTTTTTCTTATAATTCTAAATGGACGCAATATTAGTTAACTTTCGACTTAAAAACGGAAGATCAACTTCCTGACTATGTCCGTAAGCTACTTAGCTGTGCGTCACTCCCGACATGGCCATGTTTCGAAAATCCTTCCTTCATCAGGGGAGCTACATTTTTCTATGATCTTGCCGGACCTATAGAAGTAAGTTGCATGCGCCGGTCAACTGCCGGCGCGCGATCCCTGACACAGCATCAAATGGCTGCTGTGGTCTGGAGCCTCTGACCCCGCCCACACCCCCTTCTTGCCCTTTTAGCAAAGCCCCGGGACTTACACATTTTTTGAAAATAGGCCCGGCGCTTGTAACCCCCCCCCCCACGCGCGTAAATCCTTAGGGCTTTTAAAATCCGCCCCTTTGTTTTTACTTCAAATGCAGTATACTGTTTTTGGCACTTTATTTATTACATTTTTAGTTACTTTAATACAAAGACTTATGAGTTTATAAACAAATCTATTCATCTTATTGGTTTAAAGGTGAATTTTCAAAGGGTTTCCTTGTGTAAAAATAGCATATATGTATGTAAGTAGCATGTACAAGTATATATGCTATTTTATAAATGTTAAGAGTAAATGGGGTACATTTTAAAAAAACAGCGCGTGCGCGTACTTTTGTTCACGCACCAGGCGCAAACAAAAGTACGCTGGATTTTATAAGATACGCGCGTAGTCGAGCGTATCTTATAAAATCCGGGGTTGGTGCGTGCAAGGGAGTGCACATTTGTGCACCTTGCGCGCGCTGCCCGTTCCCTCTGTCCACCGCACCTTCCCCTCCCTTCCCCTACCTAACCCACCCCCCCCCCCGGCCCCATCTAAACCCCCCCTTACTGTTATTGTAAAAGTTACGCCTGCCTCTGGCAGGTGTAACTCACGCGCGCCAGCGGGCTGCTGGCGCGCCATCTCCCGACCCGGGGGCTGTTCTAGAGGCCTTGGCCGCGCCCCCAGAATGCCTCCAGGCTGGCACCATGCCCCCAACGCGCCCCCCAGAATGCCCCGAACGTCGCGCTACCCACCTGACACGCCTCCCTAGCAAAGCCCCGGGACTTACGCGTGTCCCAGGGCTTGCGCGCACTGCCGAGCCTGTGCAAAATAGGCTCAGCACACACAGGGGTGTTTTAAAAGGGTTACACACGTACCTTATGCGCGTAACCCTTTTAAAATCTACCCCAATGTGTATTGTCCATTTCGTACATTTTACCCAAAGAGAAAACGGGTAGACTAGGTGTGTTCCAGGGCGGGAGTCAGACGTAAGTGTGGTAGATGCTGTTTTGTAAGAGATGTATGCGGATACATTACCAATCTTATTTGTACACTTTTACACTTGCTAACTGACTCATGCAAGTGAAATCAGACTCGTTTGTTGTCTGCACTTTTTGGGTAGGAGAACTGGGTGAACTGGCAGGGTTTGGGGTGAAATTCTTGATTGAGTGGCTAGGTGAACTAGAGTAGGCCTGGGTGAATTGACGGAGATTTTTGTGAACTGATGATTCCAAATATGCGCACAAATTATAAAATACCTATTTCTTTGTATAAATTAGGGTTATTACATGTACATGTTTTTTACGCATCTAAAATATATGCACATAAATTGATAAAATAGAGAAAGTATGCGCTTTTTTGCATTGGAAATATTTGCTTGTATTGAAACATATGTGCATACTTTCGGAGCATTGATTTATAAAATACTAGCATTAATCTCAGTGCATCTACTAAAGAACATGCCATTCTTGGTCAGACCAAGAGTCCATCAAGCCCAGCATCCTGTTTCCAACAGAGGCCAATCCAGGCCATAAGAACCTGGCAAATACCCTAAAACTAAGTCTATCCCATGCTACTGATGCCAGTAATAGCAGTTGCTATTGTCAACTTAATTAATAGCAGGTAATGGACTTCTCCTTCAAGAACTTATCCAATCCTTTTTTAAACACAGCTATACTAACTGCACTAACCACATCCTCTGGCAACAAATTCCAGAGTTTAATTGTGCGTTGAGTAAAAAAGAACTTTCTCCGATTAGTTTTAAATGTGCCACATGCTAACTTCATGGAGTGCCCCCTAGTCTTTCTACTATCTGAAAGAGTAAATAACTGATTCACATCTACCCGTTCTAGACCTCTCATGATTTTAAACATCTCTATTATATCCCCCCTCAGCCGTCTCTTCTCCAAGCTGAAAAGTCCTAACCTCTTTAGTCTTTCCTCATAGGGGAGCTGTTCCATTCCCCTTATCATTTTGGTCGCCCTTCTCTGTACCTTCTCCATCGCAAATATATCTGTTTTGAGATGCGGCAACCAGACTTGTACACAGTATTCAAGGTGCAGTCTCACCATGGAGCGATACAGAGGCATTATGACATTTTCCGTTTTATTCACCATTCCCTTCCTAATAATTTCTAACATTCTGTTTGCTTTTTTCACCGTCGCAGTACACTGAAACAAAGATTTCTATGTATTATCCACTATGACGTCTAGATCTCTTTCTTGGGTGGTAGCACCTAATATGGAACCTAACATTGTGTAACTATAGCATCAGTTATTTTTCCCTATATGCATCACCTTGTACTTATCCACATTAAATTTCATGCATGCAAATGCTGTACCGTGGAAAGGTTTGAAAGTTAGGCTCATAGTATTCATTTGCCTGTATATATGTAAAGTATATTTTTGCAGTTTTGAAGTTCATCATATTTATTCAGTAAAGTTGCATTGTATTATATTCTTTGAGTTTATTCTTTAATATCTGTGTGAGGGGTGGTGGGGGGGGGGGGGATTTAGAGCACATTCAGAGGGAATTCAGGGTCTGTGCATTCTACTAGTACTCCTGTTAGCTGGTGAAATATTTTTTGGTGCATAAAGTGATTACCAATTATTGGAACAGATGGGCCTTAAACTGTATTTTGTTTCCCCCGATCGCAAAAGAATCTGTGATGTTCCTAGTAACATAGTATAATTTATTGATTGTTCCTTATATTGATCACCTGTCCACAACCAGACAAATAATCTGGAGTGGGGGTTACACATAATTTAAAAAAAAAAAAAAAAAAAAGGAAAGGATGGAGCAAAATTTCCAAACCCATATTTTTACCCTCACAGAGTTTGTTCAGATGTTTTTAGAAAATTCCATGTGTATTTTCCTTTTGAAAATTGCCTGCGACTCCAAGAAGTCTGCATACTTCACCTCTGCCTTTTGTTTAGGCTGGATATGGCTGAGAAATAGCGCATGTACACCTGAAAATGCTATCTTCTAGTCCTGCCAAAACACTATCCGGGAACGCTTCTGGCTAAAAGTGCATGCATACTTTTAGCCAGTTTACGGGTAGGCAATTTTCAGATAGTCCCTTTTCCCAGGTAAATCGGTATCCACCTGGATAAATGACTTCTGAAAATTGTCCTCCACATGTGCATCCTGGTTATGTTAAGAGGCTGACTAAAAGCCCACATGCATTCAGATTTGGGGGCCATCCTCAAAGACAGGTAAAGAAGTAAAATGTGGTATGTTACTGGCGCTATGTTACCTTTTTCTGATTCATCACTGAAAATGTATTTTAAAAATTCAACATCTGTAAAACCAGGAACTTCAAATATTTTTTGTTTACCTCTGGTTTTGCCTGTTCGCCTCCCTGAGATGGCTCTAATGGACATGGCCGGTGCTAGTATTTTTGCTGCCCTGTGTGAACAATTACTGTGTTGCCCACCTCCTCTTTTTTTTTTTTTTTTTAAACACAGAATATCCCACCTCAGATAAACATGCAGAACACAGACTCACCCTCACCAAATACAGAATAAAGAGATCATAAACTATAAATAGAAACAGAACAAGAAATCTCAACAAGTCAGACTCTCTATATGCAATACAGCATTGGAGAAACAGAAACATCACCAGTCCTCATAAATCATTCATCAAACAATAAAATCAAGAAATATAAATCAATCATATTAGTAAAACTATACTTGTAAAAATAATAATTCCAATGATCTAAGAATAGAATAACATCCAATAATTAGGAGCTCATACAAAATTTAAAAAATTGCCCAAAGAACAATAAATTATTTCAAAATGGCAGAAACAGACATCCAATAAGTAAAACTAATAAGGATGGAAAATTCTCTGCTCTCCATACCTAAAAACGTTTTATTTCCAGTCATCCTAAGTAAGGCATGGTTTAGTGAGGCACCCAAATTTTCTTCACACACACACCCCCAGACTGGTTCCCATTCACACACACACACACACACACATATCCCAGCCAAGTTCCCATTCATTAACACACATATATACCTGCCAGGCTCCCATTCACACACACACCCCACCCCCACATCACAGACAGGTTTCTACCCACACTCACACACACACACACACACACACACACACACACACACACACACACTCCAGTCAGGTTCCCATGCTCAAAGAAACACACACTCCCCAGTCAAGCTCCCATTCATACACACAAACCTCAGACAGGTTCCTATTCACATACTCCACCCGGTCAGGCTCCCATTCACATACCGCCCCCCCTCCCCCCCTGCCAGTCAGGCTCCCATTCACGCACACTACATCCCCAGGTCAGGCTCTCATTTATTCACACACACACACACACACACACACACATACATACCAGTGGGAGCCATTCTGCTCCTGCTCCTCATGTGCTGGCCCCTGTGCTAATCAAACCATGCAAAGTTAGTTGTGCAGTGCGAGATAAGCATAGAGCACATGCTAGCTGAACATTTTTGGACAGCGTATGCTGGCACCGAGAAGCAGAAGGAGAACGGGCTCCTTCTTTCTTCGGCTGCCAGTGGGATGGGGTCCACCGGCAGCCTCATGGCCTCTTCCTCTTCCTGTCTGCCAGTGGGATACAGTCCTCCGACAGCCTTGTGGGCCTCCTCTACTTCCGGACCACCAGTGGGACGGGGTCCACCGGAGGCCTTGCGGTTTGCTTTTTCTTCAGCTGCTCCTCCGGACGTGCTGCCCTGTGCAATTACACAGTATGTACACTGGGTAGTGCCAGGCCTGTTAATGGGCAAACTATTACTCTCCACTGGTCCAAGGGCTGGCCCTCCCTTAGAGCCTGAATGCATCAGCTTTCCTGACAACATTACTTAATCTGACTAACCCTGATGGGTGAGAGTTGTTGGTGCAGTAGTGCACCACTGCCAAGCTTACACTCTCCAATAATAAAATGCATGGACATTATGTGTGAAAGTGTAAGAAATATATTGCATAATTAAGTTTCAGGAAGGCAAGTGATTCATATCACAGCAAACCTGTAAATTACTGTATCTCTTTGCCAACAGGAACACTTTGGGTTTTTTTAAGCTCCTACTTACAGCCCTCTTAGTTACTGTAGTCTTTTTATAGCCTACGTTTTAAAGGAAGGACAGGTTCATAAATAATTATTAGCCAAATTGGACTTTGGTTTCTCCACCTCTCAATTCTTGGGACAGCACCATGAAGCAGACTTTCATATTGGGATTTGCCCTGTACTTCTAGGCAACCCACATTGGCCACTGTCGTAGATGCGATGCTGGACTTGATGGACTAGTGATCTGATCGTGAATGACATTTTTTTATGCTCTAATGGAAGAAAGTAGGCTTATGGGATCACCATGTCTGTGCATGTCTCTATACATCCCCCACTAGTAACTTGTGTTTGGTGTTCTATCCACATCACATTTTCAGGACATGTCAGGGGGCCCAAGAAAATCTTGACTACTGTATTTTTTTTTCTGATCAACATATGTATGTAAATGTACACATGTGCATTCTGTCTATTAGTTCCTTGTAGACCTACTTGTTTATAATTATGGAGAAAGAAATCTGTAGGTGCTAGACTAGTCTAAACTGGAACTGACACCTTGAGAATAATTAAGAAATTGAAGTTCAGTTTGTTAGAGCTCTGTTTCCAGCAATTTTCCTTTTTTTTCTGCTTTCTCTTCTCAGGTTGTTCGATGTATGTACAGTGTCACGAACAGACAGAGAGACAAAGCTAACTCTGGTGTTCGAACATGTCGATCAAGACTTGGCCACTTATTTGGACAAAGTTCCAGAGCCGGGAGTTCCCACTGAAACTATAAAGGTACAAAGAAACATTTTTCTATACTACATAATTTGCATTTCCTCATGAACATATTAGGCCCTCGATTAAAGAAAAATAAATGCTTTAGATTTATGGCTGCTTTTACTTGCGGGTCAGGTGCTTAGAACAGTTGTTAATCATACAAATGTACTGGAGGAAGAAGAATATAATCTGGAAGAACTTTTGTATAGAAAACCTGAAAGAGTGAAATAGATTATTTATTTTCCCAGTTCTTGTGTATGCCAGGTATTGTTTTAATGTTTGTTCTGGTAACTCCTGCTCTGCTGACATTTATGTGAGCTATGTGCACATGGTGTGCATGCATTTCTGAAGGGAACTGACTTGGATTAGGGGAATAGGGGCATGTAAAAGGAGACAAACTATTATGGCTAGCGTCAGTCTCGAGCAAGCACTCGAGGCTTGGCATACCAGGGCTGTCTAGGTGGAAGAGAAGTGAAGTGTGCCCTTGCGGTGGTGAAGACTGTCCAAGTCTCGGCCACTCCGCCGACCTACACGCCCCGGGAGACCACAACACTGTGGTGATCTCTGAACGGTCCTCCAACCGTTCCCAGCCCTTTCGGACCTGCCGCAGGGAGCAGCAGAGGCGGCAGGTCGGACGGAGGTCAGGATGGCACAGGACTGAAGCGGTCAAAGCAAGGTCTTGGAACTTGGAGCAAGGCACAAGTGGAGTTCAGGACGAAGACAGGAACAAGAGGGATGAGCTGGACCCTCAGGTACCCTACCAGACATGGGCTGGTCGCGGACCACACTGTCTCCTACACGCCCTACACAGCCAGGAGGCTGGTCGCGGACCACGAGAACAGCGGGAGAAGCTCGGAAAGTCACTTAGCACGGGGTAGTGAAAACCCCTCGGATCCTCCAGAGTCGGAACTAGGCAAGGCAACGAGGAATCTGAAGACTCAGAACACAGGAGGAGACTCTCGGAGGCATGGGTCCCACATTCTGGCGTCTGGACCAGACATATCAGGAACATTGGAACACACAGGAAGTCCAAGGGAGACATAGCCTAGGTGGACTAGCCCCTTGCTGAAGCAAGGACTGAGAGAAGAGGAAGTCCTTTTATAGGACAGGAACCAAGCAACTCCCTGGGAGGAGTTCAGATGGGCCACACCTGGCTTGCCCTATAACTGGAGAGAAGAGCTGCGGGCCGACCTCTAGGGAGAAGAGCAGGGCCCAAACCAGGAAGTTCAGGCGAAGACTGAAGCAGGCCTCAGGCAGACCCCGAGGACTCAAAGGCCTCCCAGGCCATGGAGCAAAACCTGGGCAACCAGATCAGGCGAGGCTTGACCACACATTTTATTCTCATAAATTAACGCCTGGCTAAGGGCAGGCGTCAACTTGAAAGCACCGGGAAAAGTGTACAGAAAAGCAGAGAAAACTGCTTTTCTGTACACCCTCCGACTAAATATCATAGCGATATTAAGTTGAGTTCAAGGCATAAAAAATACAACAAAAAAGTACAAAAAAAAAAATCTGCCTGCCGGTTGGCAGGTTCGAAAACACAAGCTCAATTTTGCTGGCGTCCGTTTTCCGAACCCGTGGCTGTCAGCGGGTTCGAAAACTGACGCCAGTAAAATTAAGTGTCAGTTGTCAGACCCACTGACGGCTGCCGCTTCCGCTAATAAGGAGGCGCTAGTGTCCCTAGCGCCTCCTTATTAGCACGCGGCCTAATTTGAATACAGAATTGCGCGCCCAGGAGAGGTGCCTGGGTGTGCGTCAGGAGAGCGGGCACTCAACCTGGAGCGCCGGCTTTCTTGCGCGTTTTATTGCATCAGCCTGTAGGTATGGGAATAGAACATAAAAGATACGACATAAGTAAATGACATCAGAATGCACATTTAGTCTCCTCCTTCGGCCCTGCCCAAAACACTCGTTCTATATTTAATTTTTTTAAATCTAACTTGCTTTCTGTGCTGTTTCATGCTAGTTTGGACAAGATGTACATAGAACCACCTGCTGGAGCACCAACCTAAAGTGCTTCAGCTCCATCTCTGCCTGCTCCCTGCTCTCTGTGCCACTTTCTGCCTTGGGGCCTGTCTTAGTGTTGGACTTGTCTCGTGGGAAGGATTCATATTTCCTTCTGTCCTCCATTAGAGCATATGTTGTTGGTCTGGGCTGACTTGCTGGTCTGGTGCCACTGTTGGCAGTAACCTCTTATGCCTCCCACACTGCGGAAGAGTTATTGTTTAATCCAACAAGCTGCATCAAAGGGTGTCCATTCGGCAACCATGCTTCTCTGGAGTACAACTGACATAGTTCGGCTTGAACCTTGAACCTTGATGCTGCAGCTGTGACTTTTTTACATAAAGCAGGCACTTCAGGCATTGAGGATAAGGTGTTCGGAGACTTCCCCATGTGGAAGTCTCCGAACACCTTGCATTCCCCCTGCATTCTCAAAGAGGATGTTTTAGGACATCATGAGGTCCATTTTCAGAAGCAATTCTCCAGATAACTCGATAACTCAAAAGTTATCCATCCAAATGAATATTTGGACACTTATCCGAATAAATTTTAGCTGGATTACTTTTTATCTGGCTAAAATTTAGCTGGATAAGACAGGGGTGTTCTGGGGGTGTGACTGGGAGGAGCTGAGTTAACTGGATATGTTATCCACTATCTCCGGTATTCAGTTAGACTCATACACCTATCCTAAAGTTAGTCAGATAAACTTATCTGGCTAACTTTAAGATGCTAGATATATTAAGCGGCATTGAATTTATAGATTTAAGTTAGCTGGATAAGCTAAGTTAGCCGGATAAGTTTATCCAGCTAACTAAACAAGCCACAAGCTGAATATGGACCTCTAGATTTTCTCTGATATCCCAGGCAAACTCATTTATTAGTTCCTTACCTTCCCTCAGTGTTTCTTTGCTCTTCTCAATGAGGTTTTCTTAAGATTCCTTCTCCAACTGAAATTTATCTGGAGTCAACTAGGCATTCAGCGTTTTCTTACCAAGCACCCTTATTATGGAATGCTCTTCCCTTAAATATCCAGAGGGAGCCAAAATATCCTAAATTTAGGAAGCCATAAAAATATGGCTTTTCAATTAGACTTTCAGTGATTGACTGAGAGAGTCATATTCACATAGATGTCCATAATTTAGAATCACGACTGTTCAGTTTTAATTATCTTTTTGTGATGAACTGTTTATATGTTGTTGTTCTTGTATATGCTGGAGTTAGTTTACTCAATTTTTATTTATTATATATTATTTTAACAAACATTAGCCTAGATTCTATATTTAATTTTTTTAAATCTAACTTGCTTTCTGTGCTGTTTCATGCTAGTTTGGACAAGATGTACATAGAACCACCTGCTGGAGCACCAACCTAAAGTGCTTCAGCTCCATCTCTGCCTGCTCCCTGCTCTCTGTGCCACTTTCTGCCTTGGGGCCTGTCTTAGTGTTGGACTTGTCTCGTGGGAAGGATTCATATTTCCTTCTGTCCTCTATATAGATTCGCGCAACGAAGGGGTTTTCCCCTTTGTGCTCCCCTTCGTGCTAACCTTTGTGCTCCTTCTAATATAATTATATTTATGTTTATGTTAATAATTTAACTTTTATTAATGTTATTTAGCTTTTTGCTTTGTTTAAAATTATTTCATTATTGACGTTTAAATGTATTAGACTAAGGAATTTTACTTCCTGCTTATTCTGTTTCATTGTAAACTGGTTTGATATGCATTTTATGCAGGAAAATCGGTATAAAAAAAACTAAAAATAAATAAATAAATAAATAGATTTATCATTTTGCTATAAATTTGCAAAAAATAGCTGAGAAGTTCTGAGAGAGAAAGAGAGAGAGAGAGTCTCATATAAGTAAACTATTTATACCACTGTAAGAGGAGTAACTAGTAACTCGGGGTGAGGTTTTGGTGGTGGTCTAGGTTTTGGGGGGCAGTTTTAGAAGCACAGTCAGAGGTACGAACAGCAATGAAGACATCAGTGAAGATTTTATGTGATTTGGAGTGATGAAAGATACACAAAGATGAGATTTGTACATTGTACTCTCGACCTTGCTCTTAGGAAAAAAAGATCATCTGTGGTGAAAACACAGATCTTTAAGCACATTAGGATAATATAGCGCACACCTGTCAGAAAATAGAGCTCTAATGTTGCAGTCTGGGAAGCTGCAGTCCAGGTGTGAACCCTTGAACCGAACTACCCTGGTTAGAGTAGCTCGGGAGGCGGAGCCACAGGCACAGGTCTTCACCCGGGAACCAGGAACCCCCCAGGAGGAGCCCGTAGGGTCCTAGAACCTTGGGACTTAAGAGCCACAGGCACAGGTCTTCACCCGGGAACCAGGAACCCTCCAGGAGGAGCCTGTAGGGTCCTAGAACCTTGGGACTTAGGAGCACAGTAACAGTCTCTATAGAGAAGGCCTGGGCAAGAGTAAGCCACAGAGTCCAGCAGCAGGAAACAGGAAGGCCCGGCGAGAGCGGGGCAGTAGATAGAGTCTGTAGCCCGCTGAACAAGCAGTAGAGAGCAGGACCGGGATCTGCAGTAAGCCGCGGAGCGGAGCAGACAGGTAACAGGAACAGAGTTTGTAGTGGAACGTAGGCTGTGACCTGCTGAAGGCAGGACTGGGGTTAGAAGCGTGCAAGGAGCCAGACCGGGCAGAGAGTAAGGAAGACAAACCCGAGTCAGGCTGACAGCCAGTCGATGCAGTCTCAGGAGCAGGCCAAGATCAGAGGCTGGCGGCAAGCAGGAGCGGAGTCAGGAACGAGCTGAGGTCAATGGCAGGCGGCAGGCAGAAGCGGAGTCAGGAACGAGCTGAGGTCAATGGCAGGCGGCAGGCAGAAGCGGAGACAGGAACGAGCTGAGGTCAATGGCAGGCAGAAGCGGAGTCAGGAACGAGCTGAGGTCAATGGCAGGCGGCAGGCAGAAGCGGAGTCAGGAACGAGCTGAGGTCAATGGCAGGCGGCAGGCAGAAGCGGAGTCAGGAACAAGCTGAGGTCAATGGCAGGCAGAAGCGGAGTCAGGAACGAGCTGAGGTCAATGGCAGGCGGCAGGCAGAAGCGGAGTCAGGAACGAGCTGAGGTCAATGGCAGGCAGAAGCGGAGTCAGGAACGAGCTGAGGTCAATGGCAGGCGGCAGGCAGAAGCGGAGTCAGGAACAAGCTGAGGTCAACCGGGAAAGCAGAACAGCAGAAACGCAACTAAGAACTACTAACAGTAGCGACCCTCGATGCAAGGCAATGAGAAGGCAGATGAGCGCCGGTTAAATCAGGCTTGGGGGCGTGGCGTAGTTAGCCCAGCCGGGGCCAGACTTCCGGTGTCCGTACGTCCATAATGCGCGTCCTCGCGCGCGATGACCCAGTAATGGCGGGCGCCCCACAGGCCCAGCAGAGCCGCGGAAGCGGCGTTCCCGGCATCGAAGGTGAGCTCTGAGTTCAGAAAAAAGAGGGGAAGCGGTGGAGACCGCAACATCTAATCAATAAAACAATGAAAGATTAATATAAGAAAAAGATGCACAATATAAAATATAATCCTAAAATTTTATTTTCAACAGTTAAAAACCTAACCATAAATCATTTGCTTTGTATTAATCAGGAACTAGAAACAACTACGGATAAATGCAATGAGTTAACCTTTTTCTTCAAAGATAAGATTGAAAACATAACCAAAAACTTTAATCAAATAGCAAACCAAAACATAAGTTTACAGTCTGTTGACACTGATTTATTGTCATCCTTCGAGAGCATTTCTAATTTAGAAACCACACAAATATTAATCTAAATCCAGCGTATCATCCTTTAGATGCAATCCCGATTAAGGCTTTAAAAACAGTAAGCGTCGATATTGCTCCCTTTGTAATGAGAATATTAAATTTATCTTTAAAAGAGGGTGAGATTCTACCAGTTCTAAAATGTGCCTCAGTAAGACCCATTTTAAAAAACAAAAGTACTGACATTAATCATTTTTGACCAATTTCAACTTTACCAACAATAGTCAAAATACTTGAGAGAGTTGTACTCAGGTAAGTGAATGAACTCCTAGATTCGAAAAATGTATTATATTCTACACAATTTGGCTTCAGAAAAAATTACAGTACAGAGACTTTACTACTAGCACTGACACAATTTTACATGGTTTTGATGCAGGTAAATCATATCTACTTGTTCTGTTAGATCTGTCCGCCGCATTTGACGCAGTTGATTCTGGAATCATGCTACAAAGACTGTCAGAAATTGGCGTAGCTGGGCTAACTTTGAAATGGTTTTCCTCCTTTTTAACAAACTGCTCTTTTCAGGTGAGAAATGGCAATAATGCTTCAAATAATATAAAATTGGAAACAGGAGTTCCTCAGGGATCTGCACACTCAGCTACGCTTTTTGATGTTTGCATGCTCCCTTTATGCAGACTACTTTCTGGGCCTGTTTTAACTTACTTCATTTATGCTGATGATGTACAGTTCTTGGTACCCAATGAAATATCGATTTATCACTCATTAAAGCTATTATAAATATACTTTAAAGCAATATAGCAGCTACTAATCCATATGAAATTGATGCTCAATAAACAAAAAATGGAAATATTATTGTTAAATAGGAAAACTTCTAGTAATACTTCAAGCCATTTCATGATAGACTCTACACAAATAGAGTTAACTGATCAAGCTCGCAATTTAGGAGTTAAAATTGACTCTAACCACACTATGAAGAAGCACATTAATAAGATATTGAAGGATGATTATAATAAACTACACATACTGCAGCGATTAAAACCACTGTTACATCATGAAGACTTCTGCACAGTATCGCAGAATTTAATATTTGCCAATATAGACTACTGTAAAGCTCTGTTACTGGGTTTACCGGCTAGTAAAATCAGACCATTACAGCTGTTACAAAATGCAACTGCTTGAGTTTTAACAGGTAATAAAAAATATGATCATATCACTCAAATACTGATTTCCCTACATTGGTTGCCCATCAAATTCAGAATTCAATATAAAATATTATGTACAATATACAAAATTATTAATTAAAATATTTCAGACTGGTTAGGTGCATCCTTTACACATGTATATTCCACAAAAAAAATTTGCGCTCAGTAAATAAAGGTTTTTTAACCATCCTGTCAGTTCGTATCGTGCACTTGAGCGAGCTGCGCGAGAAGCTATTTTCAATGCAGGGCCAAAATTATGGAACTTGATACCAGCAGAACTTAGATTAGCAAAAGACTTGAAAATATTTAAAAGAGACCTTAAGATGTGGTTATTTAAATTAGCCTTTGAAAGCAGAAATAAAGGAAAAATAAATCGAAGTAGTGCAGTCATAGATTGCTGAGAGAGTACTATTCGGTAAAACGCTGTGTGATATCTGAGGCATTAATGAAAATAATTCATTGTTGATTGTATTTTATATAACTTAAATGTTGTGTAATATAACTATGTTTTTAACTTTGCTGTAAAGCACCACAATTGTATACAGAGTGACGGTATATAAATAAATAAAATAAACTGCTCTAACTACATCCTCTGGCTATAAATTCCAGAGCTTAATTGTGCTTGGAGTAAAAAAGAATTTTCTCCGATTAAATTTAAATGTGCTACTTGCTAACTTCATAGAGTGCCCCCTAGTCCATTTGTTATCTGAAAGAGTAAATAACCAATTCACATTTACCCATTCTAGACTTCTCATGATTTTATAGACCTCTATCATATCTCCCCTCAGCCGGCTCTTCTCCAAGCTGAACAGCTTTAGTCTTTCCTCATAGGGGAGCCATTCCATCCCCTTTATCATTTTGATCGCCCTTCTCTGTACCTTCCCAAGTGCAACTATGTTTATTTTGAGATGTGGCGACCAGAATTGTACATAGTACTCAAGGCACGATACAGAGGCATTATGACATTTTCCATTTTATTCACTGTTCCCTTCCTAATAATTCCTAACATTCTGTTTGCTTTTTTGACTGCTGCCGCACACTGAGCCAACGATTTCAATGTATTATCCACAATGCACCTAAATCTTTTTCTTGGATGGTAGCTGCTAATATGGAATCGTGTAACTACAGCATGGGTTATTTTTCCCTATATATATCACCTTGCACTTGTCCACATTAAATTTCATCTGCCATTTGGATGCCCAATCTTCCAGTCTCACAAGGTCCTCCTGCAATTTATCACAATCTGCTTGTGATTTAACTACTCTGAATAATTTTGTATATCTGCAAATTTGATTACCTCACTTATTGTATTCCTTTCCAGATCATTTATAAATATATTGAAAAGCACTGGTCCAAACAGATCCCTTTTCCACTGAGAAAACTGACCATTTAATCCTACTCTCTGTTTACTGTCTTTTAACCAGTTTGTAATGCACAAAAAGACATTGCCTCCTATCCCATGACTTTTTAGTTTTCTTAGAAGCCTTTGATGAGGGACTTTGTCAAATGCCTTCTGAAAATCCAAATACACTACATCTACTTGTTCATCTTTATCCGCATTTATTAATCCCTTCAAAAAAATGAAGCA
Organism: Rhinatrema bivittatum; assembly: GCF_901001135.1. Classification (NCBI taxonomy): domain Eukaryota; kingdom Metazoa; phylum Chordata; class Amphibia; order Gymnophiona; family Rhinatrematidae; genus Rhinatrema; species Rhinatrema bivittatum. The sequence continues at coordinate 170,703,845 of NC_042616.1, read as the reverse complement.
GATTTGTGAGACAAGACTTCCCTTGGGTAAAGCCTTGCTGACTGTGTTCCATTAAATCATGTCTTTCTATATGCTCTGTGATTTTGATCTTTAGAATAGTTTCCAATATTTTTCCTGGCACTGAAGTCAGGCTCACCAGTCTATAGTTTTCCAGATTACCCCAGAGGCCTTTTTAAATATTGGGGTTACATTGGCCATCCTCCAGTCTTCAGGTACAATGGATGTTTTTAATGATAGGTTATAAATTGTAACTAATAGATCTGAAATTACCATCCAGTCCAGTAATTTGCTACTCTTTAGTTTGTCAATCTGGCCCACTACATCTCCCAGGTTACGAGTGACTTCGTTCAGTTCATCTGACTCATCACCTTTGAAAACCATCTCCAATACCGGTATCTCTCCAACATCCTCATTAGTAAACACAAGCAAAGAATTCATTTAGTCTTTCTGCAATGGCCTTATCTTCCCCGTGACCTGGTTAAGTTTGCCCTAATCAAGGGTGCTGAGAGCAAGGTTATCTGGGACAAGTGAGCACGGGACAAGTGCTCCCGGGAGAAATGTGCAGGGGACATTGTGCCAAGGATAACCCCTCTGTCATCTATCGATCCAACCGACTCCCTCGCAGGCCTTCTGCTTCGGATATATTTTTCAAAGTTTTTACTGTGAGTTTTTGCCTCTATGGCCAACTTCATTTCAAATTCTCTCTTCACCTGTCTTATCAATGTTTTATACTTAACTTGATAATGCTTATGCGTTTTCCTATTTTCTTCAGATGGATTCTTCTTCCAATTTTTGAAGGTTTTGTTTTGGCTAAAATAGCCCCTTTCACCTCACATTTTAACCCTGATGGTAATTGTTTTGCCTTCCTTCCTCCTTTCTTAATGAGTGGAATACATTTGGATTGCGTGTCTAAGACGGATCTCCACAGTCCCCTAGTAGCTCTGCCTTTGACTGTGATTCTGTCAAAGGAGAGAGACATTCCAGATACTCAGACTCTTCAGTGAGTAGGAGATGTTTGCGCCCAAATCACAGGAATGTAGTACTCTAACTAAAGATAAAACCTCTTCAGGATACAGAAGTAGGCCTGATCCTTGGATCTCTGGGGAAGAAGAAACAATCCTTCCCAATACACTTCAGGGTCGATTTTAAGACCCACGCATCAATTTTATAACATGCACTCGTTGTCACGCACATGTTATAAAATATGGGTCCTACACGCATATGTGCACAGTATTTTCATGTCTGCGCGTATAGGCGGGTGGCCTGCTCCATGCGCAGGGAGGGGGAATTTTAGAAAAATATGCAAAGGGATAAAACAGTGTCATTCTGTTACACACTCACAAAGATATTGACAGAACTGGCCCCACAACAGATCATTGAGGCACTCCACTTATCACCCTTCTCTCCTCAGAGTGAATTCAATCAGTTTGTAATGGTGTTAGAGGCAGATACATGATGTCTGTTATTATTATCATGTAACAATTGTAAAGCCTGTTGCTAAGTTCTGTTCCCTGTAAACCGACGAGATGTTCCCAACGTTCGTCGGTATATAAAAGATATTAAATAAATAAATGTGTGGTCAAAGAAGTTTCACAAGTTCAGAGATACATAAGAATACATTCCAACTACCTTGTGGTGCCAAAGAGTTTGGGGAGGGAGTAGGGGTTGAGATTAACTTTAAAGAGACTGAACAGATTTATCAGAGTCCATCAAATTGGAGTCTTTATCCTTCATCATTCAGGCCATTCAACTGGAGGGTTTTTTGTATGCTTTCTGGAGTTCCAGAATGTTGATAACCAGAGCCCATTAAAAGTACATCTGATTTGTGCTATAGGAGACACATTTCTGATCCACTAACCTTGCCTTTTGGGTTAGCATTACACAGGACACAGGTGAGCAATTCTGTGGCATAAGGTAGTTTTTCTGTATCTGTATCTGATTCTCAATGATTTATTGATCAATGCCCCTTCATTCCAGGAGAATGTATTGGGACAGGACAGGGTAGTAGAGTTTTTATAGGCCTAAGACTCAGTCATCAACAGGAGAAAATTCTGCCTAGGCCTCTCACAGAACTTAAGTCACTTGGAGGCAAGATTCCAAACATTGTCTAGGGTTGTCAAACTCCCAGATAACAAAGATCCCTGACTTGAAAGAACAAGTAAGGAATGTGATTTATCAGAAGAAAATCACTGCAGAGCAATATGTATGTGTATTGGGGTTCATAGCAAACTGCCATTCAGATGGCTCGTAGGAGGACAGTCCAGAGGAAATCATTGCAGCACAACTGCTGAAGCAGTGGGAGCAGCACAGAAGGGCTTTATTCCAGTTTCTAAACACATGATGAGACAAGAAATATAGAGAAGGGCTTGTCTGAAGACTCTCAAGAGTAGATTTTCATTTCCATGTGTATAACTCAGCAGGAATGGGATATCACTCTAAAGAAGCTATTCATCCAGGGGTTTTGCAGTCTGATAGGGAAGGATTTGTGTATGAATATTCTGGATAGGAGAGCAGCGCACAAAGCCTTGCTGGCTTTTTATCCTTGGGTAATTCACAGGAACATCAGAATAAAGTTGAATTCTTCTATGACCATGATGTGTCTAACCAAGCAAGGAAGAATGTGCAGTCCCAGTATGACTGCTCAGGTATTTATTTGAGCAGAGAAAAATCTCCAGGGCCTGTCGGCAGTTCATATAACAGAAAAGATGAATTCACAAGCAGACTGGCTGAACTGAAATATTCCGAGGCCAGAGAGTAGGATGTGAAATGGTCTGTGTTTGAGCCCATTTGTGACAAGTAGAGATCTCATGACTTCAAGATTCAGCAAGAAGCTTCCACAATGTTTCTTCAGATTCAGGGACCTCATATGGATCTCATTTCTACTTTATGTATTCCCTCCCTGGTCAGTGATCAGAAGCTGTTGGATAAGTCTAATGCTTGATCTTGACTTGCTTTCTGATGCTGTGAAAGAGATATTTGCTTTCTGATGCTGTGAAAGAGATATTTTGGCAACTAAGAAGTTAATAATGATCAAGCCCTGGTGACCAGGAAAGTTATCTTGGTAAGTTTAACCAGGTAACTATATCTGGATATTCAGCGGAATTTATCTAGATAAGAACTCTGTGGAATATACCCAGCCAAAGATACCCTGGTAAATGTAGCTGAATAACTTTAGGACAGTATGTCATGGCCTGTTCCATTGAGAGCAGAGAGGAAGCACCACCCCAGGCAGGAATGTTTCTCAGAGAGCCTATGCGCTCTGGAGAAGGTGTTTTTTTGCCTAAAGCAGCTGCCATTCCCTATAGCAGAGCTTTCCAAAGTGTGTGTCGGGACACATTAGTGTGTCGCCTGTAGTGTGGAGGTGTGTCGCCCGGTCCACAGGGCCGGCGGAAGCAGGGAACTATAGCAGGAAGATCGGCGGGCAGTGGTGGAGCTTACATCACCACGGCCCGAAGAAAAGGGCCACGTTCACTCCTCCTCCTTCCTGCCTGTGCAGCCCTGGAAGAAAAACGTTGCCGGAGCCGCGTGGGCAGGAAGGAGGAGGAGCATCTGCTGCGTACAGAAGAAGAGCAGCATTAATGGGCCGTTGCGGATCCCACGTTGCGACGGCCCGAGAAGAGGAGGAAACCCGATAGCAAGGCCGCTGCGGATCCCACGTCGCGGCAGCCCGAGAAGAGGAGGAAACCCGATAGCAGGGCCGCTGCAGATCCCATGTCACGGCCAGGGAAGATCAGGGCCTCTGAAGAGCCCATCCTTCGGCAACCCGTGCAAAGGGACAGCATGTGCCAGTGAGAGCCTGTGCTTGAGCAAGAGAGCATGTAGGAGTGAGAGAGCCTGTGTGTGTGAGAGTGAGACAGCATGTGCACGAGAGAGACAGTATGTATGTATGTATGAGAGAGAGGCATGTGAGAGCTGTGGATGTGTGAGATTGCATGTGAGTGAGAGCCTGTGTGTGTGAGAATGTGTGAGATAGCGTGTGAGAATGAGAACCTGATTGTGTGTTTGAGGGAAGACAGATGGAGAGAAAAGAAATAGAAAAAAAGACCCTGTAAAAGGAATTGGCAAAAAAACAAGAAAGGAAAGGTGGAAAAAAAAGCCTGTGACCAACCGATTAGAAAACTAAGATCAGACAGCAAAGGTATAAAAAAAAATTACTTTTTGGCACATGTAATTTTTAGGAATGTAATCTTTAGGAATGTAATCTTTAGGAATGTGCAAGAGTAGCACTTTCTCTATGCCGATCTCACAATGTACGAGATCAGCATGGAGGAAGTGGAAGCCTGCAAATATTTATTATGAGATAGGTTGTGTTGTGAAACATTTTATTTATGTATATATTTAAGGAAACATACATAAATTGTTGAAATACATTTTGTTCGTTTAACCTTTAACTTCTGGTTTGCTGGTAGACTGAATTACTGTGTCACGAAATTATGTTTGTCTAAAAAGTGTGTCACCAACATGAAAAGTTTGGAAAGCTCTGCCCTATAGGTTGGGCCCTTGGCTGCAGGCAGAGATCAGGACTTACCGAGCGGAGGCAAAAGGCAGGAAACCAGAATAGAACATGATCCAGGAATGGAGCCGAGCACCAGGAATGAGGCAAGAGCCAGGAGATAATAGGAATCTGAAACAAGAAGGAAACAAACCAGGCAAATAGTGGTATCACAGAGAAAACTCTATGAGGACTATTGGAACAGCAAAAGTGTCAGGTTAGGGTTTCTTATATCTAGCCCTCAATTTGGGACACACCTAATGCTGGTCCAATATATAGAGCCTCTGGAGGTGGGTCACCCTAACTCTACTTAGTTTGGAATTTTCCACAGGATTCTTAATGAGCTAGAGTCCATCTGGCTCCACTGCAGGGTCCCCTAGCCTTGAACACGTGCGGCTGTGGGTTCAATCCCCACTGCCCCTAACAGAATACACCCCCTCTCAGTAGCCCTTCTGGGCCCTCATTCTCTGTAAAATGTTCTCTGTAAAATTGGGCCACTAATTCCTTGGCCTGGACATTTTGGGCTGGTTCCCACTGCAGTCCTCCAGATCATGTCCTTTCTAGTCCATGAAGTAATGTGTCTTTTGATAAATCTGTCATTCAGAATTTGGCAGACAGTGAACCCTTGGTACCCTTTTGCTGTGACTGATGATGAAGGAGGGGACCATCCTCCTGGGAAGGGATTAGCTTTATAAGACTTCAGGAAGGTCACATTGAACACTGGATAAACACACAAATAGGCTGGAAACTGAAGCCTGAATGCACTGGAGTTATTTGTTCCTGAATCAGAAACAGTCCCATAGACTTGTATTTGAGCTTACTCAAGGGTCTCTTGCTTCTTATGTACCTTGTGAAGACCCAGATCTTGTCCCCTATTGTGAATTGTGGGATTTTCTGGCGTTGCCTGTCAGTTTCTTTTCTGTTCCTCTTTATCCCGTTCCATCTCACATTGGACTTGCACATGTACTTCTGTTAAGGCATTTACCCACTGTGCCACTGCAGCAACTTTGGACTGCCAAGCCTTTCGTGAGTGAAAACAAGGATCGATGCCATATCTTGTAAAGAATGGGAACGTCTTAATTGCTGAGTGCTCGGAGTTATTATATTTGAGCTGCACCTTAGAGCAGCGATCTCAACTGGTGTGTCACAACACACCAGTGTGTCGCCATGCACTGGCAGGTGTGTCGTGTGCTTCTGGTCTCCTCCTGCTCTTCCTTCACCGAGCGAGAGGCAGACCATCTTTCACTGCTGCAGTTGCCGCCCGGGCTATCAGCACGTTTCAAGCCCGGATGAGAACGGCAGCAGTGTTAGTGGAGGCTGGCAACTGCGACTGGCCTTTTCTTCTTCCTGCACCTGCCCTGTGACCCGGAACAGGAAGTGGGGTGCGCGGGAAGAAGAAAGAGTCATGCTGCATGGAAAAGTAGCAGCGACAGCATCGGCCCCAAGCAATAGCGTGAGCCCGGAGCAAAATCTGAAGCAGCCGGCAATTTGCAAAGGAGACAGCAGCATTAGCCTCCCGTGGCTGATGGGATTCTTCTTTCTTGGCCCGCGGGGGCTGGAGGAGGAGGCTGCTACAGCTACCATTTGTGCTCTGGGGGGGGGGGGGGGGCAGGAAGTAAGAGATAGAGACAGCCTGTGTGTGAGAGAATGTGTGTGTTTGATTGAGAGTGTGTATGTGTAACTGTGATTGAGAGCCTGTTTATAAGTGAGAGCATGTGTTTGATTGAGAGCATGTGTGTAAGTGTGTGAGAGAGAGCATGTGTGTGATTGAGAGAAACTGGTCAGAGAGGTGATATGTATATATGTGAGAGACAATGAAAGTGACTGTCAGGGAGATGACTGGAGAGTGTGTGTGAGAAAAAAAGAGACACTGGTCAGGGAGATGACTGGTGTGTATGTAAGAGCGTGAGAGATTGGTCAGAGAGGTGACTGATATATGTGTGTGTATGAGAGAAAAAGCATGGAAATGAGAAGCCTGTCTATGTGAGAAAGAGCATGGGAGTGGGAAGCCTGTGTGTGTGTGTGTGTATGCATAAGAGAGAGACTAGTTGGTGAGGTGACTGGTGTGTGAGTGTGTGAGAGAGAGAAAGAAAGTGATTATGGGAATGAGAAGCCTGTGCATGTGAAGAGAGCGAGCATGGGAGGGAGAGACTGGTGTGTGTGTGTGTGTGAGAGAGAGAGAGAGAGAAAGTGATTATGGGAATGAGAAGCCTGTGCATGTGGAGAGAGCGAGCATGAGAATGAGAAACCTGGGTGTGTGTGAGACACAGCATGGGAGTGGGAAGCCTGTATTTGTGTGTGCATGAGAGAGAGACTGTTTGGGAAGGTTACTAGTGTGTGTGTAAGAGAAAGACTGGTCGGGAGATGATTAGTGTGTGAGAGACAGAAACTGGTCATGGAGCTGTGACTGGTATGTGTGTGTGTGTGTGTGTGTGTGTGTGTGTGTGTGTGTGTGTGATAGACAGAGAGACTTGTCATGAGCCCTAAGGAAGAGGATCATGAGTACAGAGCTTCAGCCACTACTGCTACTTCTGGTGTGTGCTATTGGCCTGCATGGAAGAGGAGTAGGAGAACTGCTGGAGGGAGTAAGTAAAGCTTTTTGACTGCCATTTTAATTATTGAATATGTGATGTGTCTGCTGTTTTGAAATATTTTATTGGTGTTTGGAGAATTATTAATAATTTTTATGAGTTTTTAAATGTTGAATTTATTCCATTCATAAATGTTTTGAAACATTTATTCTGTTTATTAGTATAGTTTTACAATTATTTCTGAGTGGGGATCTATAGGTGCTTGGCTAGTTCTGTTACGGCGGTGGCTGCTGTGCTACCGCCTCACCACCAGGGGTCCCTCTAGGGCTGGCTTTCCTGACAGGCCCAGTCCATCTCCTATGTCCACTCTATGCTCTGGGTGTGCCCTCTTAACCCTGCCTGACAGTTGCCTCGGTGCTTCGGCATCGAGCTCACCTGGGCTCCCTGCTCTAGCCTGCCTTGCGCGGCCTTCGGGCCTATCCTTGCCTTGCCTTGCGTGGCCTCCGGGCCTATCCTTGCCTTGCCTTGCCTTGCGCGGCCTTCGGGCCTATCCTTGCCTTGCCTTGCCTTGCGTGGCCTTCGGGCCTATCCTTGCCTTGCCTTGCGTGGCCTTCGGGCCTATCCTTGCCTTGCCTTGCCTTGCGTGGCCTTAGGGCCTATCCTTGCCTTGCCTTGCGTGGCCTTCGGGCCTATCCTTGCCTTGCCTTGCCTTGCGTGGCCTTCGGGCCTATCCTTGCCTTGCCTTGCCTTGCGTGGCCTTCGGGCCTATCTTTGCCTTGCCTTGTGCGGCCTTTTGGCCTTCTTCCGTGTGTGTGTGTGTGGCCTACGGGCCTTCTGACCCTGCCTTGCCCCGTCTATGGTGTGTGGCCTACGGGCCTTCCGTGTGTGTGTGTGTGGGCCTACGGGCCTTCTGACCTGCCTTGCCCCGTCTATGGTGTGTGGCCTACGGGCCTTCCGTGTGTGTGTGTGTGGCCTACGGGCCTTCTGACCTGCCTTGCCCCGCTATTGGTGTGTGGCCTACGGGCCTTCCGTGTGTGTGTGTGTGTGGCCTACGGGCCTTCTGACCTGCCTTGCCCTGCTTACTGTGCCCTGACCCAGCCTGGACCCAGACACTGCTGACTGCCGCCTGCCCTGACCCAGCCTGTACTTGACACTGCCACTTGCCGCCTGCCCTGACCCAGCCTGTACTTAGACACTGCCACTTGCCGCCTGCCCTGACCCAGCCTGAACCCAGACTCTGATTCTTGCTGCCTGCCCTGACCCAGCCTGGTACCTGACTCTGTTCGAGCTTCCTGTCTCTCTCCACCTGGAGCCACCCTGCTGGGTGGTGTGCACGACTCCTGTCCGGAGTCCAAGCGTAACAGTATGCCGAAGCCATCACATTTTCCAGGGGAAGAGATAGGTCTGTGTCCTGCCGGTGAGTCAACTTTTCACTAATTCAAGATGCCTCCTTCTTTAAAGTTTTATACCTGCCATTCCTGTCAGACTTTGAATTATCCAAGCTATCAGAACTGTCTAGCCTGTGAACTTATTGGTCAGGAACACTGGTCATGCAATAACTGCAACAAGAAAAATGTCTCTGTCTATCAGGAGTGTTTGAACTGTCTGGCTCCTAAACCAGGGTGGTGGAAATGCTCCTGTCTCCCGTGTTTGTTACCTCCAGGCAAACCCTGCCCCTGTTGTTCTGCTCTAGGACCAGCTGTGCAATTAGAAAAAGCTATCAGCTCTCCTAACCAGTATTCTGTTTCTGGCTCAACTAAAACAGACATTTTTGCTGGCAGTTTGTGGGTAGAAAAACCCAGGACTTACCTGGCCAAGAAGGCTTCTGTGAGACCTGTGCTAGAGCCTCGGGAACAGGTTTCTCTACAACGGAGAGAGCTGATTAACTCTAGCAGGGCTCAGCTTCCCACAGCTGCCAAGTGGACACTAACGAGCACCTTCCCTAGACGTCCTAGAACTGCCTGTGCCTTCTCTAAACTGCTCCTCCAGAAACAAAATCAGGAGCATCAGACTTTGGCTCGAGGTATCAAGCCCACGGCAGTACAATCTGTGTCTTCCATGCACACTACCTTTAACCATGCTACTCTGCCATCTGAACCTGCTGCACTACCCCGAGAAGAGCCTGAGTCTGCTGAACCGGCCCTGCTGCCGTCCTCAGAGGGGTCCGAACCAGTCCTACTGACAGACTTCCTGAGTCAGCCATCGGAGTCTGCTGAACTGGTCCTGCTGCCACCCCGGGAGGGGTCCATACCGGTCCTGCTGCCACCCCTGGAGGGGTCCATACCGGTCCTGCTGACGCCCCGAGAGGGGTCCGAGCCTGCTTCATCGCCCCGAGAGGGGTTCGAGCCTGCTTCATCGCCCCGAGAGGGGTCCGAGCCTGTTACAACGCCCCGAGAGGGGTCCGAGCCTGCTACAATGCCCCGAGAGGGGTCCGAGCCTGCTTCATCGCCCCGAGAGGGGTCCGAGCCTGCTTCATCGCCCCGAGAGGGTCCGAGCCTGCTACAACGCCCCGAGAGGGGTTCGAGCCTGCTTCATCGCTCCGAGAGGGGTCCGAGCCTGCTACAACGCCCCGAGAGGGGTCCGAGCCTGCTTCATCGCCCCGAGAGGGGTCCGAGCCTGCTACAACACCCCGAGAGGGGTCCGAGCCTGCTTCATCGCCCCGAGAGGGGTCCGAGCCTGCTACAACGCCCCGAGAGGGGTCCGCGCCTGCTACAACGCCCCGAGAGGGGTCCGAGCCTGCTTCATCGCCCCGAGAGGGGTCCGAGCCTGCTTCATCGCCCCGAGAGGGGTCCGAGCCTGCTACAACGCCCCGAGAGGGGTTCGAGCCTGCTTCATCGCTCCGAGAGGGGTCCGAGCCTGCTACAATGCCCCGAGAGGGGTCCGAGCCTGCTTCATCGCCCCGAGAGCGGTCCGAGCCTGCTACAACGCCCCGAGAGGGGTCCGAGCCTGCTACAATGCCCCGAGAGGGGTCCGAGCCTGCTTCGTCGCCTGCTTCATCGCCCCGAGAGGGGTCCGAGCCTGCTACAAACGCCCCGAGAGGGGTCCGAGCCTGCTACAATGCCCCGAGAGGGGTCCGAGCCTGCTTCATCGCCCCGAGAGGGGTCCGAGCCTGCTACAAACGCCCCGAGAGGGGTCCGAGCCTGCTTCATCGCCCCGAGAGGGGTCCGAGCCTGCTTCATCGCCCCGAGAGGGGTCCGAGCCTGCTACAATGCCCCCGAGAGGGGTCCGAGCCTGCTTCATCGCCCCGAGAGGGGTCCGAGCCTGCTACAACGCCCCGAGAGGGGTCCGAGCCTGCTTCATCGCCCCGAGAGGGGTCCGAGCCTGCTTCATCGCCCCGAGAGGGGTCCGAGCCTGCTACAATGCCCCGAGAGGGGTCCGAGCCTGCTTCATCGCCCCGAGAGGGGTCCGAGCCTGCTACAACGCCCCGAGAGGGGTCCGAGCCTGCTACAATGCCCCGAGAGGGGTCCGAGCCTGCTTCATCGCCCCGAGAGAGGTCCGAGCCTGCTACAACGCCCCGAGAGGGGTCCGAGCCTGCTACAATGCCCCGAGAGGGGTCCGAGCCTGCTTCATCGCCCCGAGAGGGGTCCGAGCCTGCTACAACGCCCCGAGAGGGGTCCGAGCCTGCTACAATTGCCCGAGTAGGATCCGAGCCTGCTGTACTGGCCCAGCTGCCGCCCCTGGAGGGGTCTGTACCGGTCTTAATGCCGACCTTGGAAGGGTCCGGACCGGTCCTACTATCGCCTCAAGAAGGGTTACGGACTATTTCTCTGCCCCAGGTGGGGTTTGTGTTCCCCTTGTCACCCCAGGAGGGGTTATGGAACTCTGCACCGCCTCTGCTACCCCAGGAGGGGTCTAACCCTGCCGCCTTGTCCCAGGAGGGGTTATGGACTGCCTTATTTCCTCGGGAAGGAGTTGACCCTGCCGCATCACCCCCGGAGTGGTCTCCCGGTATTCTTGATTACCTCCTGCACAGATGGGATCCAGGAGGAGGGGGAGGCCTTGAGGGGGGGGTACTGTTACGGCGGTGGCTGCTGTGCTACCGCCTCACCACCAGGGGTCCCTCTAGGGCTGGCTTTCCTGACAGGCCCAGTCCATCTCCTATGTCCACTCTATGCTCTGGGTGTGCCCTCTTAACCCTGCCTGACAGTTGCCTCGGTGCTTCGGCATCGAGCTCACCTGGGCTCCCTGCTCTAGCCTGCCTTGCGCGGCCTTCGGGCCTATCCTTGCCTTGCCTTGCGTGGCCTCCGGGCCTATCCTTGCCTTGCCTTGCCTTGCGCGGCCTTCGGGCCTATCCTTGCCTTGCCTTGCCTTGCGTGGCCTTCGGGCCTATCCTTGCCTTGCCTTGCGTGGCCTTCGGGCCTATCCTTGCCTTGCCTTGCCTTGCGTGGCCTTAGGGCCTATCCTTGCCTTGCCTTGCGTGGCCTTCGGGCCTATCCTTGCCTTGCCTTGCCTTGCGTGGCCTTCGGGCCTATCCTTGCCTTGCCTTGCCTTGCGTGGCCTTCGGGCCTATCTTTGCCTTGCCTTGTGCGGCCTTTTGGCCTTCTTCCGTGTGTGTGTGTGTGGCCTACGGGCCTTCTGACCTGCCTTGCCCCGTCTATGGTGTGTGGCCTACGGGCCTTCCGTGTGTGTGTGTGTGGCCTACGGGCCTTCTGACCTGCCTTGCCCCGTCTATGGTGTGTGGCCTACGGGCCTTCCGTGTGTGTGTGTGTGGCCTACGGGCCTTCTGACCTGCCTTGCCCCGCTATTGGTGTGTGGCCTACGGGCCTTCCGTGTGTGTGTGTGTGTGGCCTACGGGCCTTCTGACCTGCCTTGCCCTGCTTACTGTGCCCTGACCCAGCCTGGACCCAGACACTGCTGACTGCCGCCTGCCCTGACCCAGCCTGTACTTGACACTGCCACTTGCCGCCTGCCCTGACCCAGCCTGTACTTAGACACTGCCACTTGCCGCCTGCCCTGACCCAGCCTGAACCCAGACTCTGATTCTTGCTGCCTGCCCTGACCCAGCCTGGTACCTGACTCTGTTCGAGCTTCCTGTCTCTCTCCACCTGGAGCCACCCTGCTGGGTGGTGTGCACGACTCCTGTCCGGAGTCCAAGCGTAACAAGTTCAGTTTTCCTAATAGGAGGTGTATTGGTATTTAGGACTTGATTTAATATTTGTGGTGTTGCCTTTTCATAGGTAGGGTTTTAACTGTTTGAGTGCTTTCCATAATATAGATGTAACTGTGTGTGGATTAGTTTATGTGCATTACTGCAGATCTTGGGAGTATGTTAGGTCGGTTCTGTGTGTGTGACAGAGGTGAGATATTTTACTAGCATGTAAGCGTTTGTATCAGTCTTATATGTTGTATTTTCTCAAGAGGACATGCATTGGTGGTAAACTGCTGTCTTTTCATAAGTAGGGCTATTGAGCCTGGTAGTAGAAGGAGTTTTGTGTTGCTGTTACTGAGACGACACCAGAACCAGAATATCTTTTTTTGTAGGCTGAGTTGTACAGGGAATGTCGCAATTCTGCTTTACATTCATTATTGTGGGTCAGGAGGGTTCCTAAGGATGCAAACTGTACTTTTACATTTAGTCCCATGACAGTCATGTGTTCAGTGTGTCACGCATGTGAGAACCATCTGTCAGGTTTGTCCTGACAGAAAAAAGGTTGAGAACCACTGCCATAGAGTAACGCTCCCCAGTTTATCTGATGAAAATTACTGAAGCATGAAAATTACAGAGGATGATTTAGCTGTTGTCTCTGCCTGTCAGATTGTGGGTAGTATGCTGAAGACAAATGGAATTGGACATCCAAAAGTTTAGTTATCTTCTGCCAGAAGTGTGTAACAAACTGGGAGCTAGTAAGAGATGATATGTAATCTAAACAAAAACTTATTAGACATCCCTTCAATATGTCTGGCTCGTTTAGATATCACCAGAAAAAGAGCTTTTTCAGTAGCTGGTCCATTATTATGGAACTCTTTACCGACCCCTCTTCGTCAAATCTCAAACTACAAGGAATTCAAGAAATCATTAAAAACATACTTATTCTCAAAAGCTTTTGCCATCTCCAACACAAACCACACTTAGTTTCACTATACATAGTTGTTACCATGACTCTACTCCACTTGCTTCTTCTTCCTCCCTTTTCTTTAATTGTAAATAAGTTTTAATATTAACTTTGATTTGTTTGTTAATTTACATAATTTTATGTATGTAATTTTCTTACTTTCATTTTACATTTGTTTTGTCTTTTAATTTATTGTAAACCCTTTTGTTCAATATTTTATTGCTAAAACGGTATATAAATAATTTTAAATAAATAACGGCGAGCCATGCAGATGCACCATTTCTCAAACCATTTCCCACTGTCTTGAGGGTACTGGGAACTGCAGTAATAATTGATGAGGGCGGTGATGTGGTACCTTGTTACGGGCACATACTTTTCAAGAGGTGACATACTCTTTTACATCTCAGCTCTATCCTGGCCACCAGAATTCACAGGCAACTAGTTCCTTAGTCTTGTGGCAACCAGGAGAACCTGCCAATGGGAAGTCATAGCAGTTTCAAAGGACCTCCAAATATGAAGTGTCCTTGGATGCATAGAAGTCAATCCCTTCTATGAAGAAAGTTGTCATGCTGACCCCATACAGTATCATTTTCTCCCTTTTCCAGTTCCTGCAGCCAGGCCTATGAGAAATCTATCTTGCTGCAGGGCATATTACTGCCATCAGGTCCTGATTTCTGGTTCCAAGGGCAAAGTTTTCAGTTGAACATAAGAACATAAGGTCAGACCAAGGATCCATCAAAACTAGTATCCTGTTTTGAATAGTGGCAAAGCCAGGTCACAAGTACCTGCCAGGATCCCAAGGGTTAGATAGATTCCAAGCTGCTTATCTGTGGGAAATATGCGCTTGCCAGCAAGCCATTTCATCAGGGTTTAAACACTATCTTCCCTTCTCCCTGACCTTTGCGCTGAATAAAAGCATCACTTGTGCTTAAGCCTCTCTGCCTAGGAAAGGATACCTGACTGTCATGTATTTCTCTAGCTTATAATTAATCCTGATTGCCTGAAATAAGGGCTGGGTGTTCCCTAGTCAGAGGCAGGACAAAGTCAGGAGGTATAGATTTCAGCAGCCAATGAAATGATCCATACACCCCCCCTGAGCCAAGCCAATAGTTTGGTGATACGTCTGTTGCTATGTGGAAAGTAGCCAATCATGTAATGACACATCATCTGCCTTTGTATGAATGTACAATAAAAGAGGGCTCTGAGGTGTGCTCATCCCCTTCTCTTTTCCCTGCCTGCCATGAAAGCTGTCTGATGCGTATTCATTGCCTCCATATTCTACACTTATCCCAAGAATAAGCAGTGGATTTCTGCAACTCTCCCTTAATAATTGTTAATGGATTTTTCCTTCACGAACTTGTCCAAACCTATTTTAAACGCAGCTATACTAACATCTTTCACCACATACTCTGGTGACGAATTTCAGAGTTTAATTGTGCATTGCGTAAGAAAATATATTTTCTCTTATTAATTTTAAATGTATTACCCAGTAACTTCATTGTGTCTCCTCATCTTTGTACTTTTCGAAAGAGTACACAACTGATTAACATTTACTTGTTCCATTCCATTCATTATTTTATAAATCTATATCATATCTCCCCTCAGCCATCTCTTCTCCAGTCTGAAGAGCCTTAACCTCTTTAGCTTTTCTTCATAGGAGAATTGTTCCATCCCCTTTATCATCTTGGTCACCCTTCTCTTTACCTTTTCTAATTCTGCTATATCTTTCTTGAGATGTGGTGATCAGAACTGAACACAGTACTTAAGATGAGGTTGCACCATGGAGCGAATCAGAGGCATTATGATGTTCTCTGTTTTATTCTCCATTCCTTTCCTAATAATCCCTAGCATTCTATTTGCTTTCTTGTCTGCTGCTGCACATTGAGCAGAAGATTTCAATGTATTTTCAACAATGACAGCTAGATCCTTTTTCTGAGTGGTGACACCTTCAGTGGAACTTTGCATTTTAAAGCTATAATTTGTGTTTCTCTTCCCTAAGTGCATCACTTTGCACTTGTCTCATTAAATTTCATTTGCCAGTTGTATGCCCAGTCTCCCAGTTTTGCAATGACCTCTTGCAATTTCTCACAATCCTCTTGTGATTTGACAACTTTGAATAATTTTGTGTCATCAGCAAATTTGATCACCTCATTTGTTGTTCCCCTTTCCAGGTTATTTATGAATATATTAAAAAGCATTGGTACCAGATCAGATCCCTGCAGATCCACTATTCACCTTTTTCCATTGGGAAATGTTACCATTTAGCCCTACTCTCTGTTTTCTATCTTTTAACCAGTTGGCAATCCACAGTAGGACACTGTTACCTATCCCATGACTTTCTAATTTCCTAAGAAGTATCTCATGAGGTATTTTGTCAAATACTTTCTGGAAATGCAGATCCACTATATCAACTGGCTCACTTTTATCCACATGTTTATTTACACCTTCGAAAAAATGTGGCAAATTTGTGAGGCAAGACTTCACATGGCTAAATCCATGTTGCTTATGTTCAGCAATTTTGTTCTTTGTGATAGTTTCTACAATTTTGCCTGGCACAGACATCAGACTCACTGATCTGTAATTTCCTGGAATACCCCTTGATCCCTTTTAAAAATTGGCATTACATTGGCAACCTTCCAGTCTTCAGGTACCATAGATAATGTTATTGATATTTTCATTTGTTAGTTCATTCAGCACTCTGGGATGTATACTGTTGGGTTTGTGGCATAGTGTGGACTTTTAGTCGCTGTGGAGATGACTCCTCCCACAGGGAGGGGCCCCGTGGGGAACCATAGCGATAGGCTAGACTCAGAGAGCAGACATTGGAGAGATGAAAAGCTTTATTGTACTGCTGTAGATAGATGTTAAATATGCAGGTTAGAAGCGGTCAGAGTAGCTAAACCGAAATCCTTGATAACTCGTTTGGAAGTGGAGCTGAGGCTTAAATATCCGGAGGTATTGATGTCATGCGATGGGGACGCCCCCGAGGTTCCTGCCATGACACATAGATAAGCCTAGGCAGCATGCGCCCTAGGAGGCCACGGGAAGGAGCATGGCGGACGGGGACGCCCATGCTGAGTTGGATATGCTGAGGGTTTCGGCACCGGAGGCAGCCATCTTACCCATGGAAGAGGAGAAAGGCAAAAAAGAGGTGAGGCAGAGCGGTCGCAGCTGCAACCGACAGACGCAACAGTACCCCCTTCAAAGGGCCCCCTCCAGGTCCTCTTCCTTGTGGACCTGGTTTTCGTGGGTGTGCCAGATGGAATTGATGTACCATGTTCTTATCCGTGATGTTGGCCAGAGGCTCCCATGCGTTTTCTTCTGGTCCATAGCCTTCCCAGGAGATGAGGTTCTCCCATGTCTTGCCTCTCTTGCGGACGTCCAAAATGTCATCCACGGTGTATTCCATATCGTCCTCGGTGTCCAGATTAGTTGGTTCTGGGGTCATTTTAGAGAACTCAGAGAGCATCAAAGGTTTTAACAGAGAGACATGGAAGGCATTGTGTATCTTCATTGATGAGGGTAGTTTCAAACTGTACGACAGATTTCCCAATCACCGAAGGATAGCAAAGGGTCCTACATAGCGAGGTGCAAAACGTGCTGAAGGTAGTTTAAGACGGAGAAACTTGGTACTTAACCAGACTTTGTCCCCCTGTGGTGCCTCTCGATGGTGAGCATCGTAGATCTTTTTTGCTTTTTGTCCTGCTCTAAGGAGTAGCTCCTTTGTTTGCTTCCAAAGTTGAGATAACTCTGCTGCAGCAGCCTGTGCGGCAGGAGAAGCCACAGATAATGGAATTGGCAGAGGAGAAAGCAGTTGTCGTCCATAGATGAGTTAGAAGGGAGAAGACCCCGTGGAAGTAGCAGGATGTGAGTTGATAGCAAATTCTGCCCAAGGCAGTAGTTCCGCCCAATCGCTTTGTCTAGAATTGACAGAGGATCGCAGAAATTGTTTCAGCATTCTGTTCATTCTTTCAGACTGTCCATTAGACTGAGGATGGTAAGCGGAGGTTAAGTCCAAGGCGATGTCAAATTTTTGACATAAAGCTCTCCAAAATTTAGCAGTGAATTGTACTCCTCTGTCGGATAGTATATGTTTAGGCATCCCATGCAGGCGAAAGATGTGTCTAATAAAGAGTTTTGCTAACTCCACAGCGGAGGATAATCCTGGTAATGCTACAAAATGTGCCATTTTGGAGAAGCGGTCAACTGTGACCCAAATGGTGTTGTTTCCGTTAGATGGTGGTAAGTCTACCACAAAGTCAGTTGCTATATGTGTCCAGGGTTCATCCGGCGCTGGTAGAGGTTGTAGCAAACCCCAAGGACATCCGGCTGGCAGCTTTTGCTTGGCACAAACAGCACAGGAACCCACATAAGCTTGTACGTCCTTTTTCATGGTTGGCCACTAGTAGTACCGCTGTAACATTGCCAAAGTACGACTCTGTCCCAGATGGCCGGCCAGATGGGAATCGTGCGCCCACTTAAACAGCTTCTTCCTTTGATTTCTGGCCACAACCTTCTTCCCAGCGGGTACCACATGAGTGGCTGCAAGAACCACTCTCCCGGGGTCAATGATGTGACGGGGTTCGTCTGGCGCATCCTGAGGGGAGAAGGATCGCGACAAGGCATCAACCCGAGTGTTGTCCTCTCCTGGATGATACTTCAAAAGGAAGTTAAATCTGTCTTGCTTGATGGTCATTGAGTCGTTGAGCATGTCTGAGATACTCCAAATTCTTGTGATCGGTCTATTTGGTGTTGTGTGCCTTCTAGCCAAGGTCGCCACTCCTCAAAGGCCAGCTTGATGGCGAGTAACTCTTTGTCTCCGATTCCATAATTTCTTTTGGCAGGCAAGAACCACCTTGAGAAGAAGGAGCAAGGATGGAGCACATTAGATTTGCTATACTGGCTTAAAACTGCTCCCATGCCAACGTCAGATGCGTTGACCTCAACGATGAATGGGCGATGTGGGTCAGGATGGCAGAGGCACGGCTTCTTTTGAAAAGCTGATATAGCTTCTGGATATAGCTTCTGGAGACCAGTTAGCGGGATTGGCTCTGTTATGATAACGTGCGTTTTGTGGATCTTTGGGTGCTGTGGAGATGACCACGCCCATGGGGAGAAGCCCCGTGAGGAGCCACAGCACTGGGCTAGACTCGTACGCACAAAACACAGGATAGTTCTTTATTGTACAGCTTGAAGATCTCCACCAGAGGTGGCAGTAGTGAGGCAGTCTGTGGTTATATTCTCAGGGACCTTGGCAGAGGGAACCCTTCTCTCCTTGATGATGTCAGGAGGTTTTGCAGCAGGTCTCCCAGTGAGGAGATATTGTGGATGAGATAGACTGAGAGTTAGAGTACTCACTAGATGTAGCTGTTGGTATGCAATTCCACCAGGTATGTTGTAGAAGGTACAGGCACCAAGGCAGGGAGAGCAGGCCCTCGAGGAGCTGAGTACCTGTTCCCTGAAAGGCACCTGAAATAAAGCAGAGGGCCCCCGAGGAGTGGGTACCCAGATTAGCGATTACCCCGAAGGGCAGAGAGAGAGCTTCCTGCGGCAGCACGGAAGCGGCAGAGTAGTGTAGACAGGAACGGATTCGAGTCCTTGCTAACTCAGGGAGCTAGCAAATTGATGAAGGTAATATACCCGGATGGCTCCTTTAAGGTCCAATTTGGAGAATATCTTGGCTCCTTGGAGCCTGTCAAACAGTTCAGAAATTAAGGGCAGGGGATACCGGTCCTTGATGGTAATCTCATTCAGACCCCTGTAGTCGATGCAGGGGCATAAGGTGCCATCTTTCTTCCCTACACTCAAAGCAAGGCCTAGGGTTCTATTCCCGGTACTTTCTAATCCCCCAAAAATCGGGAGGCATTCGTCCAATTCTGGATCTACGTGCCCTCAACAAGTACCTCCCCCGAGAGAAGTTCAAAATGATAACCTTGGGCTCTCTTCTTCCTCTTCTACAAAGAGGAGACTGGCTCTGCTCTCTAGAACTCCAGGACGCATACACTCATATCGTGATAATTCCATCTCATCGCAAATACCTGAGGTTTTTAGTAGGCCCCAAGCACTATCAGTACCGAGTGCTTCCATTCGGCCTTGCGTCTGCACCACGAGTCTTCACAAAATGCCTCGTTGTAGTTGCAGCCTTCCTCAGAACTCAAGGTGTTCATGTCTACCCCTATCTAAACGATTTGTTAATCAGGGCTCCCACACAACAAGCTGCTCTGTCATCCCTACATCTTACTTTACACACTCTAATTTCACTCGGATTTCTCGTCAACTACGACAAATCCTGCTTAGTCCCATCTCTAACCTTATCGTTCATTGGGGCAGACTTGGACACCTTGCAGGCAAAGGCTTTCCTGCCTCGACAGCAAGCTCTCACTCTCGTGTCTCTTGCACACCAGCTGCAGTCTCAACACTCCACGACTGCACACTGCATTCTCAGTTCAGGTCACCCCAACGGCCCGCTTGGCCATGAGAGTCATGCAGTGGACTGTAAGGTCACAATGGACTCAATCTATTCAGCCCCTGTCAACCACTGTCCATGTAACCAACTCACTCTGTCTATCTCTCGCCTGGTGGAAAAATCAGATCAATCTCCTCCAGGGCTTGCCCTTCCAGGCTCCAGACCCTCAAATAACTCTCACCACCAATGCCTCCAACCTCGGATGGGGAGCCCACGTGGCTGATCTGCAGACACAAGGATTTTGGTCTCCAGAGGAAGCCAAACACCAAATAAATTTCCTGGAGCTGCGAGCAATCAGATATGCTCTCAGGGTATTTCAGGATCGCCTCTCCAATCAAGTCATCCTTTTTTTTTTTTTTTTAAGATTTTATTAAGTATTATAACATTTACATCGAAATGATATAAAGAAAATCCAGATAGGGAAATTCAATTCACATAACAAACATATCTAAAATAACACACTATAGTTTTGGATATCTAGCCCACATCTAGGGGGAGAAAAGGAGCAGGTTGTACATGCTTACATTATCTTATGCAACCCTAAATCTCTGAAATATCACTTTCTAATTATTAATCGGAGTCTTATCCCTTAAGAAATGTTTCAAATGCATAGGATCCGTAAATACAAACTTATTATTTTGGAACATTACATGGCATTTACAGGGGAATTTAAGGAAAAAATTTGCCCCTATATCAAGAACAGATTGCTTATATGTCAAAAATTGTTTTCTACGTGCCTATGTGGCACATGACACATCCGGAAAGACCTGAATTTTTTACCCGCAGAAATTTAAATCTTTCATCTGAAAATATTTGGAAAAGAATTGGTCCTTCTCTTGCTTTAATGAAAATGATATAAGCAATGTT
Source organism: Rhinatrema bivittatum (assembly GCF_901001135.1). Lineage (NCBI taxonomy): Eukaryota > Metazoa > Chordata > Amphibia > Gymnophiona > Rhinatrematidae > Rhinatrema > Rhinatrema bivittatum. The sequence continues at coordinate 170,683,436 of NC_042616.1, read as the reverse complement.
GATCTAGAAAGAATATTGTCCATTGAGTCCTCTAAAAAAGTAGAGAGCCCCGGACTTTCCAACAAATCTGTGCCCCCTGGTTGCGCCAGTAATGCTCTTCTCTTAGGTAAATAATGTATTTAGAGATAGTAGGGATTTTCTCAATTTCATAGGATAAGATCTCCACTGCAGATTTTTTATATAGTTCATAAGCTGAAATTAATCTTGATATAGGAAAATTTAATAATCTAAGATTGAAAGATCGTACTTCATTTTCAAGTAATTCAATCCAGTGTGATGTTATCCTTAATGAAGGATATATTAGAAGCCTGTAAATTTGTAACTAATGGATTCAGGTGCATCACAACTTGTTCTATTTTGTTTGTTCTACTTTCCAAATCTTCAAACTTCTCCCTGGTTTCTACAGAGAAAGTATGAATTTTGGAAATAGAACTAGACAATTTCTTATCAATTTTAACATTCAGTCTCCAAACATCTAATAAAGATACATTCACAGGTTCCGCTTCAGTATCTACTTCTTCATTAACAGATTAAAAAATCACAGACGGGCATTAAATTTTTCTATTATTAGTAGTGATCACATTCTCCATATTATTTATATTTGAAATTGTATTCCCCTCTGATATGTTCTCCCCCAAGGGTATACTGGGGGGAGCATTTGCAGAGGAGTCTATAATCACATTGACTTCATAAATACCTTCACTTGGCTGTACAGGGGGTTGTGAGGACCTGGGACTTAAAGAAACTCCCAATGGGGAGCTACCTTCTATATTGTCCCTTACACTGGACTCACCAATATGAATTATATGGGAGTCCACGGGTCCTAATCTTCTCTGTATTGGAGTCACAGGCGATGAGGTGTAGTTTTTAGATTTTCGCTTCTTACCCATAATAGGATAATGAGAGAAAAAAGAAAAGAAAAGATTTTTACCTAGGGGCATGCCCCTGTGGCTGCGCGCCGGCGGCTGCACGCTGCAGGGCCCTTGATTTTATGCAGTTCTGCGAGTGCCTGCCAATGACGTCACGGCAGGAACCGCCCCCTCGGTCTGGGCCTCACCGCTTCTCGACCAGGAGTGTTCTCTTTTCTCTGTAGCCTCAGCGGCACTGAAGTCAAGGGTCTCTCAGCACACCAACCGCTTCCTGCTCTCCCCAGTTGGGACGCCGCAGGGCCCTTGATTTTATGCAGTCCCGCGGGCGCCTGCCAATGACGTCACGGCAGGAACCGCCCCCTCGGTCTGGGCCTCACCGCTTCTCGACCAGGAGTGTTCTCTTTTCTCTGTAGCCTCAGCGGCACTGAAGTCGAGGGTCTCTCAGCACACCAACCGCTTCCTGCTCCCCCCCCAATCAAGTCATCCTGATCCAGACGGACAACCAGGTGGCCATGTGGTACATCAACAAACAGGGAGGGACGGGCTCCTACCTTCTGTGTCAGGAAGCTGCACAGATATGGGCGGAGGCTCTCTCCCACTCGATGTACCTCAGGGCCACCTGCTTGCCGGGAGTGGACAATGTTTTCGCAGACAAGCTGAGTCGCACCTTTCAACCGCACGAGTGGTCTCTCAACCCCTCAGTAGCGAACTCGATCTTCCACTAATGGGGTTATCCTCAAATAGACCTCTTTGCGTCACCTCAAAATCACAAAGTAAACAACTTCTGCTCTCTCACTCCTAGCCAACACTATCAGCCAAGAGACGCGTTCTCCCTCTCATGGGCAACCGGTCTCTTATACACATTCCCTCCACTTCCACTTCTTTCGAAGACTCTCGTGAAGTTACATCAGGACAAGGGAACCATGATCCTGATAGCACCCCACTGGCCGCGCCAAGTGTGGTTTCCAATACTTCAGGATCTCTCTATTCACAGGCACATTCCCTTGGGAAAGGACCCGCTTCTAATCATTCAAAACGACGGGTGCCTACGCCACCCCAATCTTCAAGCCTTGTTCCTGACGGCATGGATGTTGAAAGGTTAATCCTTCAGCCACTTAACCTTTCTGAACCAGTTTCCCGTGTCCTCATTGCTTCACGGAAGCCTTCCACAAGAAAATCGTATTCTTACAAATGGAACAGGTTTACGTCATGGTGCTCTTCTCAATCCCTTGACCCCTTTACCTGTCCAATCACGAAGTTTCTGGACTATCTCTGGCACTTGTCAGAATCAGGTCTAAAAACTTCCTCCATCAGAATGCATGTCAGTGAGGTTGCTGCCTTCCATAAAGGTGTTGGGGATGTTCCTATTTCAGTACAACCCCTTGTAACACGTTTTTTGTTGGGCTTTCTTCACCTCAAGCCTCCTCTGCGTCCTCCGGCCCCTTCTTGGGACCTCAACCTAGTTTTGGGTCAGCTCATGAAACCACCATTCGAGCCTCTTCAATCCTGTGACCTTCGATATCTCACATGGAAAGTGATTTTCCTTTTGGCAATCACTTCCGCTCGCAGAGTTAGTGAATTACAGGCTCTAGTTACTTACCCGCCTTACTCTAAACTTCTGCAGAACCGGGCAGTACTCCGCACTCACCCTAAATTCTTGCCTAAGGTAGTTTCGGAGTTTCATCTCAATCAATCCATTATACTACCTACCTTTTTTCCCAGGCCCCATTCCAATCCAGAAGAGCAGGCTCTGCATACACTTGACTGCAAATGGGCTCTAGCGTTCTACCTAGACCGTACAGCTGCCCACAGGAAAAGCACTCAATTGTTTGTCTCTTCCCATCCTATCAAATTGGGGCAGCCTGTGGGTAAGCAGACTCTCTCCTCCTGACTAGCGGACTGCATATCCTTTTGCTATCAGCAAGCAGGCATTCCATTTCAAGACCGTGTTAAAGCACACTCTGTGAGGGCCATGGCGACTTCAGTAGCACACCTACGATCGGTGCCGCTTCCTGACATTTGCAGGGCTGCCACCTGGAGTTCTCTCCATACCTTTACAGCCCACTATTGCTTGGACAAAGCCGGAAGACAAGATTCCATCTTCGGCCAGTCTGTCTTGCGCAACCTATTTACAACGTAATGTACCAACACCCTTCCGCCTGCCTGGTGGGGTTCAGGATGCCCTCGGCCAAATTTCATCCCAGGCCTAGTGCCTTGCACGCCCTTGGGTACATTTGGTACATATTCGGATATCCTCAGCTCGGTACTCACCCATATGTGAGGACTACCATCCTGCTTGTCCTGTGAGAAAGCAAATGTTGCTTACCTGTAACAGGTGTTCTCACAGGACAGCAGGATGCTAGTCCTCACGAAACCCGCCCGCCGTCCCGCGGTGTTGGGTTTGTAACATTTTCTTATTTTATTTTTGGCACTACCTGTAGCTTTTTAACAAGACTGAAGGGGGACCCCCTGCTGGATGCAGGGTTGGTTCATTGCTGGGCATGCCCAGTAGGGGCAAGTCAAAGTTCTGGAAACTTTGACAGAAGTTTTCCGTGATTGGGCTCCATCCTGTGATGTCACCCATATGTGAGGACTAACATCCTGCTGTCCTGTGAGAACACCTGTTACAGGTAAGAAACATTTACTATCCAGAATATCACAAAATATGTCGTTCACCAGGTTTTGAAAAGTAGGAGCATTTTGTCCAAATGGCATTACCAGGTATTCAAAATGGATATATTGTGTTTGAAACATCATCTTTCACTCATCTCCTTCCCTGATCCGGACAAGATTTTATGCTCCCCTCAAATCAAACTTAGTAAATATTTGGGCTGCCTGGAGGCATTCTAAGAGCTCATTAATAGGGAGCAGGGGGTAGCGATTATTAATAGTTACAGTGTTAAGGAGACTCGATAGTCAAAGAAGGCTGGAGGGAGCCGTCCTTTGGCAAAAAGAAATAGACATCCCTGCTGGTGAATGTCAAATAAATTCTTTCTGCAGATTTTCCTTTAAGTATTTGCGGAGGGCTTTCATTTCTGGCTCTGTCAAAGAATAGATTCTCCCAAAAGTGTTTTTTGCTCTTGGTTGCAAATCAATTGGGCAGTCTTATGGTCTATGTGTAGGGAGTGTGTCATCTTGTAGAAGAGATGGCTGAGTGGAGATATGATAGAGGTCTATAAAATCATGCATGGAATAGAATAGGTAAATTCAAATTGGTTATTTACTTTTTAAAAAATACAAAGATTAGGGGACACTGCATTAAGTTAGTAAGTAGCACATTCAAAACAAATCATAGAAAATTATTTTTCATTCAACGCACTATTAAGCTCTGGAATTCATTGCCGGAGGATGTGATTAAGGCAGTTAGAGTAACTGGGTTTAACAAAGATTCGCACAAGTTATTAACATGTGCGCACGCTACCTGATGCGCGTGCAAGTACACCTGATTTTATAACATGCACATGCGCAATTTGTGCACCTTATGCGCGCCGAGCTGCACTGCTTTCCCCCGTTTCCCTTCCCCATAACCTGACCTTCCCACCCCTTCCCCTAACCTTTGCCCCCCCCAGCCCTACTCTACCCCCCCAAAATGTTTATTTAACCTTTTGCGCCTGCCGGCCAACTGCTGGCGCACAATCCCAAGCACAACGGCAAATGGCCGCTGTGCCTGGACCCTCTGACCCCGCCCCCAGACCGCCCCGCCCATACCCCACCCCCGTCCCTTTAGTAAAGCCCCGGGACTTACACGCGTCCCGGGGCTTGACGTGCGTCGCCGGGCCTTTTTAAAATAGGCCCGGCGCGCATAACCTTTTTAAAATCCGGCCCTTAAGGAATAGCTACTGCTTATCAATGTGTGATAGCAGCATGGGATCTATTTACTGTTGGGATCTTGCCAGGTACTTGTGACCTGGATTGGTCACTGTAAGAATATTGGACTTGATGGACAGTCGGTCTGACCCAGTTTGGCAAATTCTTATGTTCTTATATTCCTTTTTCATCAAAGACATCCCACTAAATTGCATAGTTTTCCGGCAGTTGTCCAGTCCAGGCTTCAATTACTAGACAACATGGAATGCTCAGATTCGCATTTTTGGGCCCTTCATTCTGGACCTCTTCATTAGGTATGAAGTTCTGCTGACAACATGTTGATGTGAACATCACCTGCTGGATCTTCCAATTGATATGCAATTCATGTGTTCCAGCTAGGAAGACCTAGAATGACCAAGAAATGTGGAGCTCTGATGAGGTAAAAAAGAACAGTCTCCTGGTGGTTTTGTATCGTGGCTAAAATAAGACATTTGCTCTCGGTGGTTACTGGCCCTGATGACAAGGGGTAGCCATCAATGATCTCTACCATGACACTTAATCCTTTTTGACGTATAGGAACCTGGTGTTGCTGAGCAAACATGAGGTCAGGGAAACAAATAAATGTTCCAGAGTCAATCATGAGGAGAGTAAGGATTCCCTTATCTCCCCAAGATAGTTGTACTAGAATAGTAACATGAGAAAGACATGTCCTCAGGTCACTATTGATAATTACCTCCTGACCCATTCCCCTCTGTTAATGACCTTGACTCTGGGGTCTACTTTGACAGGTATTTCAGAAGTGTCTTGAGAGCCTAGTGTAAAGGCCCTTTTGACAGTGCCGTTCCTGTTCTTCCTCAGAGAGGTAGTGTTTCATGCTGTCAACCAGCATGGACGCCTCGGAGGTTAGTGCTCTGTTGGTAGGGCCTAACTGCCCCCTCATGGTTTGTAACTCTTTCTTTCTCATAGCTTTGTTCTCCCAAGCTTCTCTCAGTTCTTGCACATAAGATGAATGAGCCTCTAGGTTGACTTGGATTTCTAGTTGGGCCAATTCTTCCTTGATATGGGCTGCTAGACTACACCGAAAATGAGCATGGAAGGCCAGTTCATTCAGTTCAGATTCATTCGCTAACTGGTTAAACTCCATGGTGTATTTAGTTGTATTAATCCTGGCTGCTTAGCAGCCCCCCTGCTAGCAGAGGCCACCAGTACCCTACAATTTCCCTTTCCAACCTGAACCAAAATGTTAGCAGGAGGTGGGAGAAACTACAGTCCCCAAGTTCCTCCCTCCAGCACAATGTCTTTACAAAATGTCCCTCATATATGCCGCCCCATTGTCCCCTGCCTACACCATAAGCCCCCCAAAAGTTCCCCAAGCCCTGCTAGGAGAAGGACATTGACTTTTCTCCTAACTTGGCATCCAGTGTTGTTCTGAGAGAAGAGGATTTACATGTGAATGCTCTGGATATGAGAGTAGTTCTAGTTTTTTGTCCTCAGGTGTTTCATAGGAACAACTAAATAAAGTTGGATAATTACATTACCATGATAACTCATTTCTGTTAGTGTCCATTTAGGCTGGACCATTCCACCTTGTGTGTTTGGATTGCACAATGATGACTGGTGCATTCCGATTCATGTTAATTTCCTAAAAGCCAGTTGTGCAAATCAGTTGGACTGGCTCTGGAAAGAAGTGAGACCGGGAGGAGGGATAAGGGAGATCTGTAAGTTCGTCAAGAATGGTGCTGGTCTCACATCAGTGAGTGATGCTATACCTGCTGGTGTAGTCTGGATTGAGACTAACAGAAAGGAGTTATCAGGTAGGCAGCTTTCTATTAATTTTTCATGTTTCATCCCTCTAGCTTATTCCTCTATGCTTATCACACACGCATTTAAAAAGTAGTCAACCCAAAATTTTATGGAAAAAGGAGCACTAGAACTGTGTTCCTTCTGTTGAAGCAGAATTATGAGAGGTAGATATATCAAAATGTCAGTTGGTCTGTTTCTTAAGTCTATCCTCTTTTTGATCTAATTTTCAGATCACCTTTCTGTTTTCTTTCATAACATATTAGGAGTACCAGAAGAGCTGCTCAAAATGCACCAGTCAGTACAAATCACCACACACAGTGCTTAGTGATTTAAAATGACTGGAGTGCTTCACATTTCTTTTATGAGTGTTTTGATTTGGAAGTGAGACAAACAGCATTCTAGCACAATGATCCAAGACAATCTGAGGTCACTTAGAATGAGGTAGGATATCATTCAAACAGCTCTGTGCAGCCCCATATATGCATGTATATGGGTCTGCTTAGATTTACCATAGATTTTATATTCTGTGAGGATTCATCTGTACAGATTATAAAATATGTGCACTTTGAACCAAAACATTCGCGCATACATTTGCTATTCACACTAATTGCATAAGTGGGCTGTTAGCACATAATTTGCATGTATAGCAAACGTATGTATGGGTGTATGTTTTTATATGCAAGCGTGAATTTACGGTTCTGTCAGGCTGGGCTCATTCCAAGATGGCTTCCCTGGCACGGCAATTCATTTTCACTACCAGGGACGTATGTAGGCTGGTGTCACTGGTGGAGGAGAAGAGGGTCTGGAGGAAAACAAGTGTTGAGCCAGATGTTGCGCAGCCTCCAGGCACAATTTAATCACAGAGCCTCCTATCCTTATGGGTTTATCCAGTGGGAAAAATGGAGGAGGGTGGGTTTGAAGGGATGGGAGGTTAGGGAGTTAAGGAATGTAGGGGGTAGGGGGACTGGAAGGGGCTTAAGGTAGGGGTGACCAACTCTGGTCTTCGAGAGCCAAAAACAGGCCAGGTTTTCAAGATATCCATAATGAATATGCATGAGATAGATTTGCATACAGTGGAGGCAGTGCATGCAAATCTGTCTCATGCATATTTATTGTGGATATCCTGAAAACCTGGCCTGTTTGTGGCTCTTGAAGACTGGAGTTGGTCATCCCTGGCTTAAGGAGTGGGGGTATTTAGGGATGGGGATGTAAGAAAAGGTAGGGGGTAAGAGTCTAAGGGGGGCTAGGGGGGGTGTAGGCCAGTAGATGCCACCAACGTTATACCGCATTTGTAGATGCACAAAGGGACAGCAGACAATCCATTAAACAGGCAAAAGTTATTTTTGGGAAATGCTGTTACCTTGTAATTTGAAGGTCACACAACAAGCAACAGTGAATTAACATAATTTTATTCCTGTTTCTCCTCTATATAGATTGAGCACCTTAAGAAGAAGGTCTGGGAGCTGTACCACAAGGAGGGGGAATAGTTTGATCAGCTGTATGCCAGGCTGGAGGCAGCTGTAGATAAGCCCTTACATGCCCATCACGGACAAATGGCATATTCTAGTCCCTATTTCCATCACAGGCTTCACTATTGCCCTGCCACTTAACAAACCCCTGTCTCAGCCATGATCTGCTAGATTCTCTCAAGAGAATAGACATCCAGCCTTAAACATGGTCTTCCCTGTCATGAAGCACAACATGTCATAGGAACTTAATTGAAGCAAGTAGAGTGTAAGAACCATTTCCTTTAACCCTAACCAGGGTATGTAAATGGCTCCCTTCCTAAAAGGACCTATTACCTTATACCTGCATCATGATTGTTGATGGCTCGGAATACTAAGCACACTCTTACACATAACTCTCAGCCACAGGGCCAGCCTTCGAAGCCTTTGCTTCATGTAGAAAAGGATGATGCTAAAAAGTGCATATATTTCAGGGAGCTTTTCAAATGAAGTTGTTATCCAAATTCTTGGCTTTGGAGTTTCCCATGGTCTTGCTAGATGGTAATTGGCCTCTGTTTCAGGCCCTGAAGTCCGGGAAACCAACCTGGGGAGCAGCATGGGACTGCAAGGCAGGACTCGGGACAAGACAAGGATCGATCTTCTGCCTAGCCATCCCTTTCCCCTGCAGGTTGAGCCCTTGAGTTCTGGGGGCCAGGAGGTCTCTGTGGTGGCAGTACCTCATAGTAGTGAGTTCACACAGGCAGGAATACAAAGTAGGCATGGCAAGGCGGGCTGGAGACAAGGCTGGCAGGCAGGACAAGGCAGGCTGGAGACAAGGCTTGGACAATGCAGGCAGGACACTAAGCAGGTCCTGGAACTAGACAAGACACAGGCAAAGGCAAAGCAAGGACAAGATTCTGGTACAGGCAGGACAAAACCAACAAGGTACACTAGGTTAGGAGTTAGACATGGAAGACAAAAAACACTGAACAAAGAACTCAGAAGCCTGAAGACAGCAAGGCTTAGAACAGGCAGAATAGGCCCGAAGGCCTCAAAGCAGAATACAAAAGAGAATAGGCCAAACGGCCGCAAGGCAAGGCAGAAGGCCCATAGGCCACAAGGAAGGCAAAGCAAAAGAATCAAGTCAGGGAGCCAGAAGTGACACCATGAGAAGTCAAGGAGAAACAGGCAAGGCTGGTTTACATAGGGCTGCGACTTGGGTGTGGCAAGGGCAGTGAGGAGGAACTTGACAAATCTAGTGATAAGGCATATTGAGGGCCTCTGCTTGAGGGGAGACGTCATAAAGGTAGGATAAGGCTGTGGAGCAAGCGAAATCCTAACAGCCACCATCAGCCTGACAGCCCTGACCCAGTTGGTTTCTGAGGAATTATAGTCAGCTAGAACCATTCTGGCTACCACAAGGCTTGTATCATTAGATTGTTTTCTTTATCTGCCCCTTTTTATCTCTTTATTTCTGTTTCTATTCACAGTTAACGTCCCACCCTTTCAGTCTATAAAGACTGCTGTAAGCGGTTTACAATCAAAAAATTTCAAAATGCAAAAAAGCATAAAAGGAATATACATAGAAAATCAGCATAGAACATACAATAGTAAATACAATATAATAATCGTCATAACAATTATTCCCACCTTTTCGAAACTTGCCCAGCTAATTCTCCTCTCTCACTGAGGGACTGGGTGAGACAAGTCTCCCAATCCCAATCCAACTAAATAAATAATCCTGTCATTCCCTAAGAAGTTCCCCAAGTGCAAATTCCTTTGGATTATCCCATGGCAGCATCCCACCTCTGAGGATGCAAACATTATAATTTCTGCTGGTTTCAAACCTGCTAACCCATGACCTATAGTATTGCTAGGTCAGGCTTCTTTATCTGGCCTTTTTCCCCTCCTTATCTTCTTTCCCCTTGCTTCTGCTATTGAAGGAGTGAAGGGTGGGTTGTTTACAGTAGTAAACTCCTGTTCTTACCATTCTCATTCTCCTCTATATCTGTCCCAAGCACGTTTGAATTATGTCACAGAATTGGTTTTCACTACTTCTGTCGATAGGTTATTTCAGACATCAACCACCCTTCTCAGTAAAGTAGTATTTTCTCATGATTCTTCTGAACCTTCCTCCCTCTAACTTCATATATTATCCCTTATCCATGAAAGTTATTTGCTATGGAATATTTCTCTGCCTGTGATTTTTTTTGAAGTCTGTCAAATATTTGAATATTTCTATAATAGCCTCCTTTTTCTTCTTTCATTCAGTGATTACAGCTTAAGTGTCTCTCAAGTCTTTGAGAGACACTTTAAGGTTTGTGTTACAGGCTCTGTATTATTTTTGTGGCCCATCTCTGAACTGCTTCCTTCCTCTCAATGTCATTACAAAAGTATGGGCCCTAGAACTATGCTCACTACTCAAGATGGGGGTCCCACTAGTACAGTGTTTTCCAGCCCTCTCCTGGAGGCACACCTAGTCAGTCAGGTTTTCAGGGTTATCACAATGAATGCATATGAAATAGATTTGCATACTGTGGATCTCCAGTGTATACAAAAGTTTCTCATGCATATTCATTATAGATATCCTGTGAAACAAATTGGTTAGGATTGCCTCCAAGAGAAGGTTAGGAAACACTATACTAGTGACCTATATAAAGGCAATATTGTCTCCTTTTTTTGTTGATGAGATCTCTACTTATGCAACCAAGCATATTGTTACATTGACTGGCTGTCTTCAGGTCATCTGAAGTGATTATTCCTAGAACTTTTTCTTGTTTAACAGTTTCTAGTTTATTTTCTTCTAAATGATATGTAGCTAGTGGAGTTTTGTTCTCCAAGGGCCTGTATCCAATTCTTTACTAGTTAATTCTATGGTAATAAAATAAAGCACCTTGCATCAAAAATCTCAAGCTGCATTATATTATGGAAAGTTAGCTATACCTCAACAGCTCTACATGACTTTCTTCAGGAGCACTGACACACTAATGTTCATCCTGATATTCCCAGGGCTGTCCTTAAAGGACCTGAATGTCCAAGGAATCTCTTCTAAGTACTGAAAAAAAGCCTGGGGTCTTGAGAGACCCCCCTATTCCCCCCTTTCACCGCTTCCCCTTGAGACAAGGAAAGTATAAAAAATTAAAGTGTAATGTGTCTGGCACAGGCCCCACACACTCCCAAAACCCCCCTCCAAACATCCACACACCCCAGATCCTATTTTCCCCTCCCACCCTAGCTTCCTCTTCTTATCTCCCCCCAGTCACCTGTGACCCAGTGTGGCATGGAGAGCACCCTAGTGCTCCAGGTTGGTGCCACCATTTTCAAAATTGCACTAGGCAGCTAATATTATACCTTTGCCCCTTTATTTCTCCTAGGACAAGCAGGATGGTAGTCCTCACACATGGGTGACATCATCGGATGGAGCCCAGTACAGAAAACTTATGTCATAGTTTCTAGAACTTTGACTGGGTACACTGAGCATGCCCAGCATGCTCTTTACCATGCATCCACATGGGGTCCCTCTTCAGTCTGTTTTTTTCAGCGGAGCTTTTGCATTACGGTAACTGAGCTCGTCTTCTTTGTTTTAAAAAAAAAAATATTTGGAAAACTTCATCGATCATTTTCGAGTTTTTCTCACGTGCAGATCCCTCTCGGTGCCCCCGTTTCTTAGTCAGCTTTTTTGTTGGTTCAGTAAGTTTTCTTTTGCTTCTGTTCCCCCGTGGCGGCGGTGCCCGCCGGTGTTTGTTGCCCACCGCCTTCGTTATCATTTTTTGCTCCTTCAGTTTGTATCATCATGGCCTTGTCAGGTTTTCGTCTGTGCCCACAGTGCCTGAGGACTATGTCATTATGGACCCACATGATGTGTGCATTCTCTGCCTGGGGGCATTGCACGATATCTGGGGGTGCCGTCTATGCGAGCAAATGACCCCAAAGGGATGTTGCGCTCGCCTTGTAAAGATGGATAAGTTCTTTGGGGTGAGAAAGTCCATGACATGGACATCAGTGGCATTGATGCCGAAGGACTGTGGAGCTGCACCAATGGACACCGACCTATCGACATTGGCAGGGCTGTCTGTTCTTTTGATGCCGCCAGCGGATAGGGGCGCCAGGGACTGGCCCTGTTCGGTCTCTTCCAGGTCAAGGACATTCAGTTTGTCATCTTCGACCTTGGCACCAGGCAAAGACTGAGCTGAGCATCAAGGGAAGCCAAACACCTCCGATATACGGTGCAGGGCTCAGGTTGGCATTGGCGCTTGCTGTGATGCCCCCGAAACGACCCTGTGGCGAGAAGTGCCTATCCTCCCTCAGTGCTGAGGTCCACGATGGTCTCCATCAGTCCTGGTGACAATTGCTGATCCACCAAGGGAATTCGTGGAGGATCTGGCCACCCCTCCTGCCTCCCAGTCCATTTTGGCATTGGCAATTTTTGAGGAGGAGTTGGAGCGCAGAGTCCAGCTGGCAGTTGATCGTGCGCTGCGGGGCATCCAGGTGCCTAGGCCTCTGGATGAAAGTCGAGCATCCAGGGCCCCTTCCCTGTGGATTTCAGTGAGCATGAGGCCCTGTATGAACCCTAGGGGGAGGACACTGTAGAATTCTCAGAGAGCTCGGAGGGTCTCCCCTCAGAACCGACAGGGGAGACAGGGCAAGACAAGAACAGGAACAGGCAAGGACTGGACAACGACAGGACTAGACAGAACAGGCCACAATAAATAGGAAAGCCCATCTGGACTCAAGGCTGGCTAGGTGCAGGGTAGAACAGGAAAGCCCACGAGGGCACTGAGCAAGGCAGATAGGCCTAAAAGGGCCCAGAGCAAGGCATTTAGACCTGGAATGCCACAGAGCAAGGCAGGAGACCAAGGTAGGCCGCAAGACAAAGCAGAAGATCAAGATAGACCATAAGGCAAGGCCGCAAGACAAAGCAGAAGATCAAGATAGACCATAAGGCAAGGCAGAAGGCTTTGGTAGGCCACAAGTAAGAATGAATAGCAGGACAAGGATGGCCAGGTCAAGGAGCCGAGACGACTCAATGAAGACGCACCAAGGGAATGGACAAGCTGAATTAAGTAGGCCTGGAATCGAGGTGTCATGTGATCAGCAAGAAGATAACTTGCTCAGCTGTGAGTGAGGCTCGATGACTTCTGGTGGATGGGAGGCTGTGAAGCAGCCAGAATCATAACAGTACCTCCCATTTAAGACCCCTACTTTGGCCAGTAGGTTGGTTATTCAAAACAGAGGCAGAATCTTTAAGTGACTGGTCAGCAGGTACTAAATTTCCAGGTGTCACAGGCAGCGTAGTCCAGGTCTTGAAAGGAGCAAAGGCGCTTTGAACAGAAGTGTGGAACCAGAGTCTATCTGGAGCTGAGGTGTGGACGCAAAGCTGGGTGGCTGTGCCAGCATCTCTTCGAGACTTGGTGGCTGCGTCACGGTGTCTCCAAGACTGGGCTGCTGGTTCAGAGTCTTTCTGAGACTGGGATGTTGGTTCACGGTCTCTCTGATGCCAAAATGCTGGATCAGAACCTCTCTGGAGCTAAAGTACTGGCCAGGAATCTGCCCGGCACAGATGAGTTTTACCAAAGTATCTCATGTGCTAAGTGACTGGGCTAGAATCTCTCAGGCGATGCCCTGCCAGACCAGAGACTCTCAGGTGCTGGGCTATTGGTCCAGCGTCTCTCTATCATGGGGTTTGCTGGAGCAGCATCTGTCTGGCATTGGACTGCTAGAACAGGCTCCTCATAGAGTGGAGCTGTATAAGTGGGCGCCACCTGGAGTGGTCTCCTCCTGGAGTGGAACGGATGGAGCAGACTTCTCATGGAGTAGATCGTGTGGAGTGGACTCCTCCTGGAGCAAAACAGACTCCACATGGAGCAGAGTTGAAGAACCAGGCACCTCCTGGAGTGCAGTTGGAGGACCAAGCTTTTTCTGGAGGTGAGGCGCAGCAGAGACCGGCAGAGCTTAGAATGAAGTTATTACTGACTGTTCCCTCAGGCTGGAAAGACAACATTAAATGTATAACGCTCCGGCGTAAGTTCTTGTTCACTGTACACCGACGTGATATCTTTGATGAGCGGCGGTATATAAAAAATTATAAATAAATAAATAAATAAATAAATAAAACATAACACGATCAGAAAGCCTAAAAGGTGTATTCAAATCACTTAATGGCTGAACAGAGTCACCTGGCTTCTCTGAAGACAGAGTTGCAGATGCTTTGGAAACAGCAATCTGGAATGGACTCTGTGTAGCTGGATTAGAATTAGCTTCTGAGCCATGCTCACGCAAGAGGGATACAGGAAAGACAGGTGTAGGAACGTGCACATTCTAGGAGTCTGAGCTGACCTTGTTAAAGACTTGCTGTTGGCAGCTGATTGAAGCTGGATTCCAGGGACTGGATTAACACATTCTTTTTGTCTCAAAACCCCTGCCATTTGACACAGGAACAGGAGAACTGAAGGAGTGCTGCATACTGAAACAGAATTGCCCTTGCAGGAAAGAAATTTAAATTAATTTGGAAAAATATAGTTGTATAGCAGTGCTTTTCAAGGAGGCTGTGCTGGATATTTTACCAGAGGCAGATCTCCTGCTGTCTGGGTCTAGAGTTTGTAGCCTGGGTCTAAGCTTGGGTGTATTGCAGCTAAGGCAAGCCTCTGCATACACAGGGTTCATCACTTTGCACCCCATACACCTCCACTGGGCTGGGTTCAGAGTAACACAATTAGTACATTCTAGGAATGGTGGAAGGCTCCAGTTATTGGCACCAGCTACAAAATTAAGTAGTGGTACAAAATTGTTTTCTTTGCACACTGGATTGGCAGGGAACTCTGCACTCTTTTCTATAGGGGTTATTTGGCCTCTTTATTCTGTCACAGTTCAGCAAGAAGTGGCACAGGACCGCAGAGCAGGACTGGAGCTGATCTTCTGTCTAACCAGCTTCCTCTCCCACAGGTTGAGCTCTTGGATTCTGGGGGCCAGTAGAACCTACCTTTTCATGAACATCTTGGCTAGTGCTGGATTCAGACACAGGCAGGAGCTGGATTAAAGCAGAGCTGGAAACTGGACCGGGACTGATGGCAGCAGAAGCTGGATACAGGAAGGGCTGGAGGCTGGGCTGGTATGACCACAGCCAAGAGTTGAATATAGGCAGGGCTGGAGGCAAGGATGGTGTTATAGTTAGTGAGGTTTGGGTGGACCCTTGGACACTGTGGTGGCTGACCACGCCCACAGGGGGAAGTCCCGTGAGGGGCCACAGGTCAGGCTCAGCTCTGGACACACAAACACAGATAGTTCTTTATTTAGACAGTTTGAGAAACCATCAGAGGTGGCAGTAGTGAGTAGATGTTGTAGCCCGGCTGGGCTAGTATTCCCCAGGGTGCTGGAACAGCAGTTTCTCTGGTAGCAGTGCTGTAGTGGAGAGAACTGAGAAAGTGAGTACAATAGAACATTCACAGAGTCCCAATTATGGAGAAGCCCCGAGATAGGGAGAGCTGGCCCTCAAGGAGCGAGTACCAGATCCCTGGAGGTAGAGAGACTTGTTGGCAAAGTACTCACACAGCGGCTCCATGTAAGAGATGGCACTGGTGCTGGAACGGAGGCAGGCCCTCGAGGAGCGAGTACCTGGTTCCAGGGAGAGGCTAAAAAAGCAAATAGAATGTTAGGTATGATTAGGAAGAAATGGAGACGAAAATAGAGAATGTCATAAAACCTCTGTCTCGCTCCATGGTGAGACTACCCCTAGAACACTGTGTGTAATTCTGGTCACCACATCTCAAAAAAAGATATACTGTAGCTGAACTGGAAAAATTACAGAGAAGGGCAACCAAAATGATAAAGGGATACAATGGCTCCACAATCAGGAAAGGCTGAAGCGTTTAGGGCTGTTCAGCTTGAAAAAGAAATGGCTGAGTGGGGATATGATAGATTTATATAAAATCATGAGGGGAATGTGAATTGGTTATTTATTCTTTCAAAAAATACTAAAACTAGGGGACCCTCAATGAAGTTAATAAGTACCAAATTTATAACCAGTCAAAGAAAATTCTTTTTCACTCAACGTACAATTAAGCTCTGGAATTCATTCCTGGAGGATGTAGTAAAGGCAGTTAGCATAACTGGGTTTAAAAAAGGTTTGGACAAGTTCCTGGAGAAGTCTAAACTGTTAATAACCAGATAGGCTTGGGGGAAGCCACAATTTATCCCTGGGCGTTAACGGCATGAGATGTATCTACTGTTTGGGATCCTGCCAATTACTTGTAACCTGGATTGTCCACTGTTGGAAATAGGTTACTGGGCTTGGTCTGACCCACTATGACAATTCTTATGTTCTTCTATTCTTCTGAGTAGGAGGATCTCAGTCTCCCATAGCATTGATAAGGCAACACTTATTTTATGGGATGTTGAGATGAAGGATATCTGCACACATGGGGTACTGACAGTTTAAAGATGCTGTTTCTGGGAAGGGTGGTGGAAGAGGAAAGAGGAGAACAATGGCCAGGTGCATTAGCCTACTGATGCTAACTACGCCTTTTGAGGTGCAGTTAATGCAAACCATGAAGTCTGATATGATGTTCAGTAAGCCATTTTAATATCAGTGAGCTGATTTGTATTCAGTATAGCTCATTAATATCTGGCTATAATTTACCTGGTGAAAAAAGGGGCATTTAGTGGGCATTTCGGAGAGGGGGTAGAGTTATCCGGCTAACCTAGCCAAATATTGGGTATATTCAGCTAGGTTAGCTGGATAACTTTGGACATTTTGAGCAGTTGAAGTTAGCATGGGGCACATTTAAAACTAAACGGAGAAAGTTCTTTTTTACTCAATGCACAATTAAACTCTGGAATTTGTTGCCAGAGGATGTGGTTAGTGCAGGAAGTGTAGCTGTGTTTAAAAAAGGTTTGGATAAGTTTTTGGAGGAGAAGTCCATTACCTGCTATTAATTAAGTTAACTTAGAAAATAGCCACTGATTTTACTAGCAACAGTAACATGGAATAGACTTAGTGTTTGGGTGCTTGCCAGGTTCTTATGGCCTGGATTGGCCACTGTTGGAAACAGGATGCTGGGCTTGATGGACCCTCGGTCTGACCCAGTATGGCATGTTCTTAGGCTTAAAGTTATCAGGCCTCATACTTACCCGGATATCTTCAGAGATATTTGGGTAAGTAGCGTTTCTAACGGGGAAAAAATGTTGCGGGCCTCCCAGCCCAATGCCCACCCCCACCACCACATGGATAACCCCCCTCCCCACGTCGCGGTCCTCAAAACCTGGTGTGCATGTGTAAATATTAGAAAGGTTCCAAAAATCATTGCTTCCGGCCCGGGTCTCCCTCTTGCCTTCCTCCATCCCTGTTAAAAAAAAAAAAAAAAAAAGCAAATACATTATTATAGCAATTTTCGAAAGCCATTTACCCGCATTTAGTACACTTAACGCGGGTAAAACCTATGGACAATTCAATGACATATATTGTAGCAATTTTCAAAAGCCCACTTATGTGGGGTAGACCTAGATTTAAGCATGAAAATGCTTTTGAAAATCAGGCCCTTTGCTCTTAATTATCCAGCCAGTGCAACTTCCAGAATTTTCAGATAAATCAACGTCTGATTTATATGAACACCTTTAAGAGGACAGTTTTCAAAGCCATCAGCCAATGAAAACTGCCTCCCCCTAAAAGTGGTTTCCCATGACCCTCTATTTTTAGTTGCACTTAGGGGAGGTGTTCTCCGGCCGGTGTGTTTAGGGGTAGGGCAGGAAAGAAATACATGTAAATTGCACATTCAATGCTATGTGCATTATTTTTCTTGGGAAAAGCACCCCACAAGAAAAAGGAGGCAATTCCCATGGGTACTTCATACCTGCGGCAATTTTCAATGGGAAATCACGTGTGTACTTTTGCTTTGAAAATTGACAAAGTCTATGGATGCTTTGCCTCAGTGCCGACAGGTGGGAAATTGCCCAATAAGTGAAATTAGTTCTGCTTCTTAGGATGGCTCTTGATTGACTGTTTCTTTTCAGTGGTTTTGTTCAATTTCATTCTTTCTGATTGCTTGTTGGGCCTATAGCTGGTGTATCCTGATTATGAGGCGTTAGTATTTCTTTATTTGGTATACAGAGTACATTGGTGCCTGTCTCTTTTTCTTTTTTTCTGGATCTCTTTCTTTTGACTATATTTTGTCTTTTTCTTAGGTTGTATATTTGGGTTTTTTTGTTATCTTATTTATATGGTCATATAAAATATGTTTATAACTTACATATTTGAAAATGTAAAAAATAGAAAGTTACAAAACTTCCAAAGTATATAAGTTAAAAGCAACTCATTACACTCCCCCATATCCTTCTAACATACATGAAACCACACAAATTCCCAGGTAGAAAGGTGTGTGTATAATGGGATGGGGGAGGGAATAATTTCCCCCTCTCTTCACTGCTCCGTGCAGCGTCTAACTTTATCACAATGCTCTTTAATGAACATACAGTTCATGTTACTGATTTCTCAGGTTTCAAAGTAAAATAAATTGAGCTTTCTTCCATTTTGAGCATATATGTTGTAAACAAAGACACACATTATTCGGAAGACAGAGAGCAGCTGCCGGAAAATGGAAAAGTAGGAGCAGAGTCAGGACTGAAATAAGGAGATATTGTTTAGAGCTTAACCCTTTGTGCAATAGGAAGAGATTCTCAGAAAAGAGGCCACCTGGATTGCTTGTAATTATAGCATGGCCCGTATGATGGCCAATTCCGTAACATATAGAGCCACTATGCCTTATGACTGAGGTCTGTAGCACTGGTCTGAAATAACAAATAGTGTTACTTTATAAATAATTTCCCCCAAAAGTCCAAGGTTCTGTTGTCACAGCTTTGTCTGGAACTCCATTGCGGGTCTGAGGCCTTACACAGCAAACTGTAAATATCTCTGTTTTATGATTTGTTATGACTGCTTCCAGTCCTGACGTTATGACTGCAAAGTGTTGTCATTCCATAGCAGCAGCAGAGCTTATTCTTGTCAGTGTAGGTAAAACTAATGAAAGTCAGGTTTGAATTGATGCTTACCTGTTTGTGCTCACTTAAGCTAAGCATGCGCCCTCACCCCCACCCCCAGAAGCTATTGATCTTTCTTATTGGCTGATTTTTTGTTACTCTTTATTTGGAATTAAAAATCTGATCTTCATGGGAGATTTCAGTATTTATGGGAGCAACGGATGACTTTCTAACTTTTATGTCCTCTCTTGAGATGACCCAGCAGTTCAGATTCCCTTTAGCAGGACACACAATAGACCTGTTGTTTGTTCCTTATGACTGAATAAGTCAGAATAGCAGTCATGACTTATGTCCTATTGAATTTCCTTGATTAGCTCATGTTTTTATTCATTTTAAATTTGCTTTGCCTCACACATGAAAATACAACTCCCACTGTGAGGTCCTATTGATCCTGTGTTGATTGAGAGTCATTGGACACACAATTTAGAGCAATTAGAGGTACAGCTAGAAGGTGTTACTGCTTTGGTGGAGTCCTGCTATTCTACTCTTTCACAGATTTTACATTAAGTTGCCCCACTTAAAACTGTAGAGGTCCATATTCAAAAGCATATAACCAGCTAACTCAGAAGTTAGCCAGCTAAATTCATATTTGGGCACATATTTGGCTAAATTCTAGTCACCTAAAAAGTTAGAGGAATAGAATTTAGCTGGCTGGTAGGGTAACTTTTTAAAACGTAATTGGCCGTTAACGCGTGCGTTAGGGCCCTAATGCAAGCGATAAATATTGCATCGCGTCGGTAATATTTAAATTTGGGAAAGGGGAGTGATTAGGACAGGCTTTGGGCGGGCAAAAAAAAAAAATTATTTCCGGTACTGCTGTGGGCCATAATGCATCATTGCCGGCAGTAGCGCCGAAAATAACACCACCTTTTTTGCAAAGGAGCTGCAGCCCCAGCAGGTGAAAGCGCACTGCCGTGATGTGGCCAGCTGCCCGCTCTTGCCTCCCCCCCCCCCCCGCTCTTTTTTTTCACGACTCATCATTTTTTTAACTTATTTTTCTCATTTTATCAAAGTTCACCTTTTGATAGTATAGTGCTAAAGCTATGGATTTACTTACTGTCCCCCTTCCAGTCATTAATTCAAATTTGATCATATTATGATCACTATTGCCAAGCAGCCCTACCATCGATACCACGCTTACCAAATCCTGCTCTCCAATGAGAACTAGATCTAAAATTGCTCCCTCTCTCATCAGTTCCTGAACCAATTGCTCCATAAAACAGTAATTTATTCCATCCAGGAACTTCATCTGTCTAGCATGTCGTGATGTTTCACTTACCCAGTCAATATTGGAGTAATTGAAATCTCCCATTATTACTGCACTACCAATTTGGTTTGCTTCCCTAATTTCTCTTAGCATTTTACTGTCGATCTCACCATCTTGGCCAGGTGGATGGTAGTATACTCCTATCAGTATACTTTCCCCCAACACACAGGGGAGTTCTACCCATAAAGCTTTGTGTATTTAGTCTCATGCAGGATCTTTATCCTGTTGGACTCTATGCCATCCCAGATATAAAGCGCCACTCCGCTACCAAGATGCTCCTCTCTATCATTGCAGTATAATTTGTACCCTAGTATAACACTATCCCATTGGTTATCCTTTTTCCCATCATGTCTCTGAGATGTCAGTTAAGACTGTCATCATTTTCTGCTATTCACTCTAATCTTCCCATCTTACTTATTAGACTTCTGGCATTAGCATAGAAACAGTTCAAAGTGTCTTTTTTGTTTTGTATTAGCATTCTGCTTTTCAGTTGACAGGGATAAATTGGAATCTTTTAGCTCAGGTGAGTTTTTAATTATAGGCACTTGGACTCTATTGGGCTGACCTAACTCTAATGCTTCATTAGTATCCTGCTGAGCAACTGTCAGTGACTGTCAGCTTTTCCCTTTGATTTAGTTTAAAAGCTGCTCTATCTCTGTTTAAAAGGTTAGTGCCAGCAGCCTGGTTCCACCCTGGTTAAGGTGGAGTCCAACCCTTCGGAAAAGAGGCCCCTTCCCCAAAAGGTTCCTCAGTTCCTTACAAAACTGAATCCCTCTTCCCTGCACCATCGTCTCATCCATGCATTGAGACTCCGGAGCTCTGCCTGCCTCTGAGGACCTGAGCATGGAACAGGGATCATTTCAGAGAATGCTACCCTGGAGGTTCTGGATTTCAGCTTTCTACCTAAGAGCCTAAATTTGGCTTCCAGAACCTCCCTCCCACATTTTCCCATGTCATTGGTGCCAACATGTACCACGACAGCCGGCTCATTCCCAGCATTTCTAAAATCCTATCTATGTGATGAGTTAGGTCCGCCACCTTCACACCAGGGAGGCATGTTACCAGGCGATCCTCACACCCATCAGCCACCCAGCTGTCTACATTCCTAATTATCGAATCACCAACTATGATGGGCGACCTAACCCTTCCCTTCTGGGCAGTAGCCCTGGGAAACACATCCTTGATGTAAGAGGACAACGCTCCTCCTGGAGAGCAGGTCCTTGCTACAGGATCCTTTCCTGCTGCACCAGGTTGATGATCTCCGATCATGAGACCTTCCTCCTCCAAGGCAGCACAAGGGCTGCCAGACTGGAGTTGGGACTTGGCTACTATGTCCCTGAAGGTCTCATCTATATACCTCTCTGTCTGCCTCAGCTCCTCCAGGTTTGCCACTCTAGCCTCCAGAGATCGGACTGGTTCTCTGAGAGACTGGAGCTCTTTGCATTGGATGCACACATACAACTTCTCACCGGCGACTAAAATTTCATACATGTGACACTTGATGCAAAAGACTGGGAGGCCCCCCGCTTGTTGCTGGACTGCTGTCTTCATCTTAAATTTGATTAGTTGCTAGTTATGTTTTAGGTTGCTCTGGGAGTAGAAATGTGTACAATTAGGGTCTTTTAAATGTATTAGTGTATTCATTATATATTTGGTAGTAACCTACAAGGGAAGATTAAACTCTTGATAAGGTGTGCAGAACTTCTGAATAAAAGTTAAAAGGCTGATTTTTTTTTTTTTTAGTGTGAAAGTGGCACTACTTATAAAATTAAAGGATGAGCTGGGGTGGGTGGGAGAAGGTTGGGAGGGTTGGGAAATAAAACACAAACTTCTGTTTTTTTTGCCTGCCTTTCTGACTACCTGTTTAATACAAATACTCAAGCTTCTGTTTTTTGCCTGCCTTCTGACTAGCTTTTCAATACAGACACATAAACACACTAAATAATATACCTCAATAGTTTCCTTCTCCGCAATACTTTAAAGTTTTGAAATATTTCCCAAGCAGTATTTACTGATTCTTTTAAGTCACCAGCAAGGTATTCCTCTCCTCTCAGTGCTCTCACTGGCATCTGGGGAGGGTGGAAGTACTAGTAATAGCCCAGAGACCCCCTTCTTACATTCAGGTAAAAGTGGAAGAGTGTTCTTCAAGCTGATCCCATGTCCTCAACCCCTTCCAATAGTCAGGAGGTAGGCCAGCAGCCCCCTACCAAGGGTCAGAACGAACAATCTACCATGGAGGAAATGGGGTGGTATTCGATAGCACTATCGATAGCACTATCGGATGTCATACGAAGAGAGATTTAAGAATCTAAATATGTACACCCTGGAGGAAAGGAGGAACAGGGGTGATATGATCGGATGTCATACGAAGAGAGATTGAAGAATCTAAATATGTACACCCTGGAGGAAAGGAGGAACAGGGGTGATATGATTCAGACCTTCAGATACTTGAAAAACTTTAATGATCCAAAGACAACGACAAACCTTTTCCGTCAGAAAAAAATCAGCAGAACAAGAGGTCACGAGCTGAGGCTCCAGGGAGGAAGACTAAGAACCAATGTCAGGAAATATTTCTTCACGGAGAGAGTGGTGGATGCCTGGAATGCCCTTCCGGAGGAAGTGGTGAAGTCCAAAACTGTGAAGGACTTCAAAGGGGCGTGGGATAAACACTGTGGATCCATCAGGTCTAGAGGAAGTGTATAAAGAGGAGGCAGCAAAATACTGCACGGAGCGGCAGTAGCCACAGAGGCATTCACGGAGCGGGATGCCTGTGGCCAGTGGTTGGTGTTCCACCTTCACGGAGCGGAAGGATGGAGGCCTGCCATCTCCATATTTAAAAAACAAAAACAAAACAGGGGTGGGCAAGAGTATGTAAAATTAACGAAGAGTTCATAAGCTATAGGTATTACCAATTATTAGGCTTATTCAATATTTGTTGATAGATAATGTGGCTTTCAATGCATACTTCACTTTCAATACATATCCAACATAGCTCTCTGCTTCAACAGCAGGGGAGAAGAAAAACTAATACTTCACGCATATCCAGCATAGCTCTCTGCTTCAACGGCAGGGGAGAAGTAAAACTAATAGTTCACGCTTATCCAGCATAGCTCTCTGCTACAATGGCAGGGGAGAAGAAAAACAACCAATAAGGGCTGAATAACATAGTCTGGGTAAATAAATAAGTATGTGTGTAGCTTGCTTATTGCGGCGGTTACTACCCCTAACTAATCAAGCTTGATATTCACTTGGATGCAGCTCCATCACTGCTCTCTGCATTAATGGTGGGGGTGAAAGGGAAATAGAACCAAAGGTTACTAGGAGCCAAGAGAAACAGATAAGTATGAGAAAAAAAGAAGTGTGAGGCTTGCTGGGCAGACTGGATGGGCCGATTGGTCTTCTTCTGCCGTCATTTCTATGTTTCTATGTTATAACAAGGTACATGGCTGAAATGATTGCCCTTGATGGGCAGTCGCTGCAGCTAGTGGATAATGTCGTTTTTAAGGGTTCTGTGCAGCTGGCATTCCCACATTACAAAGTTCACGCCAAGACCATATTTAGTAGGAAGATAATCCCCAGCCTGCACGACCAGTGCTGTAGTTACATCCAGGCATTGCTGGCTAAGGCAGAGGGGAGTAATGTGTATTTCACCAGTGACATCTGGACGTCTATGAATGCTATGTTCTCTTATTTCTCCTTGATGGCACAATGGTGGGATCTGGAGAAGGCAGGGGCAGGCAGCAGCTCTAGTGGAGCCAGAGCATCAGGGTGCAGGTGGACTCTGCTGCACACCCAGTAAATGGATGTGTCCCATACCTCAGCCAATATTCTATCAGCCATAAGAGAGATGCTGGAGGGTTGGCAGCTAGACAAGGGGAGCTAGGGATTTAAATGCAGGTTTCTTTGTCACAGCCAGTGGCACAAATATTATTAAGGCAATACAAAGGGGGTTTAGAGCAATGGTTCTCAACTTTCTGTCGGGACATACCTGACAAATGGTTCTTACATGTGTGACACACTGAACACATGACTGTCACGAAGCTAAATGTAAACATACACTTTGCATCCATAGGAAACCCCACCCCCCACCCCACCATAGACCCTCAGCAATGGGTGCAGAGCAGAACTAGGACAATCCCTGTACAACGTGTCATACAAAAAAGATATTCTGGTGTCATCTCAGTAACAGCAACACAAACTCCCTCTACTACCAGGCACATTAGCCCTACTTACAAAAAGACAGTAGTTCACTAACAATGCATATCCTATTGAGAAAACACAACAAATAAGACTGATGCAAATGCCTACATGCTAGTAAAATACCTCACCTTGTTCACACACTTAGTTCGGGAAAAGACCACATATTACAAATATGGAGATAGAAACTGGAATGGAAACCCAAAAAAGCTACTCTGCATGCAGTACAACCCTGGAGAAATTGAAACAAAAATATAGCACATAACATACTCCCAGGATCTGTAATAATGCACACAAACTAATCCGTAAAAGTTATACCTGTATTATACCTGTATTATGAAACACACTCAAACAGTAATAACCCATCCTTTGAAATGGCAACACTACAAAAATGAAACCAGAACGTAAATACCAATACATCTCCTATTAGGAAAACAGAACAATCCAAGCTTCTATAGATCCCTACACAGAAACTACAAGCTTGCTGAACACCCTTACTTGGGTCACACATGCAGAACACAGACAGGCCCTAATGTTTTTGTTTTTCCTTACAGAGTTTGGCTTCTTGCTGTTCAGTTTTCTCAGCACATTTCTATTTATACATTTCTAATAAAGAGAATAAATGTTTCAAAACAACTGATAGAATAACATAAAATAATTAAAAACTCATAAAAATTATTAAAAATTCTCTAAACACCAATAAAATATTTCAAACAGCAAACATCACATAATACCCAATAATTAAAATAACAATCAAGAAAATGAACTTAAAAAGCCACCTTAACTTACCCTCTCCAGCAGCTCTCCTACTCCTTTTTCTTGCAGGCCAGTAGCACTCACCAGAAGCAGCAAGGGCTGCTGAAGCTCTGTCCTCACGATCCTCTTCCTTAGGGCCAATGACAAGTCTCTCTGTCTCTTACACAAATATATATGCACACACACCAGTCACATCCCCACGACCAGTCTCTTTCTCAAACACATACAAGTCACCTCCCTAACCAGCCTCTCTCTGTCTCTCAAACTTCAGTCAACTCTCTGACCGGACTCTCACTCTCATACACAGTCACCTCCTTGACCAGTTTCTCTCTCTTTCACATGCACACCAGTCACCTCCCTGACTGGTCTCTATCTCAATCACATACATGTGTTCTCTCTCCCACACACACACACACACTCAATCACACACATGCTGTATCTTACACACATGATCTCTCTCTGACTTACACACAAACTTCAAAGTCAAATACATTCTTTCACACTCTCACTTACACACATGCTGGCATGCTCTCAATCTCACTGCTCCCCCCCCCCCCCCCCCGAGCACAAATGGGAGCTTACAGCAGCCTCCTCCTCCAGTCCTTGTGATCCAAAAATAATCCCATCAGCTGCGGGAACTAAAACTGCTCTCTCCCGTTGCGAAAAGTCAGTTGATGTTCTATTTTTCTCCAGGTCCGCACTGCTCCTCAGGCCGATGCTGCTGCTATTTTTGAATGCAGCATGGCCTTTTCTTCTTCCCATACCCCCACTACACATCAGTTCCTCTTCCGGGCCATGGGGGTGGGAAGAAGAAAAGGCCATGATGCAGTTGCCAGCTGCTAATGACACTGATGCCGCTCCCGTCTGGGCTTGAGAGTGCTGACAACCCGGGCGGCAATGGCAGCAATAGAAGGATATCGGCCTCACTAGGGTGAGGAAACAACAAAGAGGTGGATGCCACAAAGAAGTGTTTTCCAATTCTTTATTAGTGGAAATGTGTAATATATAACTTTTCTTAAGAAGCCCGACTCTGGCCGAGTTTCTTCACACTGAGTGGCTGCCTCAGGGGCTAAAAACAAACATATATATAACAGACAAACATAAATACATATAAAATCATAAAAATGTACAAAAACCTTATATATACATTTATAAAACATTAATTAAACAAACTTAGAAACATGAATTGCAGTGACAGAGGAAATACATATGAACAACATTGATGTGCAAAGTACCTGCATGTTTGGTGTTATAAAAATAAATTAAATACCTTAATTTTAAAAACAAGTCAGAAGTCAGAAGATATTTCAAACAAACTCATCCGCAATACAAATTTTTCTGTGGAAAATTAAAAAACAAATTAAACATAATATAGCAAAAATTAAATCCAAAAAGAATCTGAATTGAAATTTTGATGGTTTCCTCTCTAAAACGGCGCCCTAAAACTAAAACAAAAAATAAAAAACTAATGATAAAAATCATGAATGGTCATAATCAATATTTACTAAAAAAAATTTTTTGAAACTTCAAAATGGCTCTCGCATAAAGGGCCGGATTTTATAAATTAGCGTAATCGTGTACTTTTGTTCGTGGGATTTTAATAGATACGCGCGTGGTCGGCGCGCGCAAGGCTGCCCAAAATCAGCAGCCTGCACGTGCCGAGCCACGCAGCCTGCCTCCGTTCCCTCCGAGGCCGTTCCGAAATCGGAGCGGCCTCAGAGGGAACTTTCCTTGCACCCCCCCCCCCCCCGCACCTTCCCTTCCCCTACCTAACCCACCCCCCAGGTCCTATCTAAACCCCCCCCCCCCCACTACCTTTGTCGGCAAAGTTACGCCGGCCGGCTGCCCCACTCCGAGTTCCGGTCCCGGGGGCTGGGCCGGAGGCCGCGGCCACGCCCCCGGGCCGAAACCACGCCCGCGGTGCCGCCCCCGAAACGCCGCGTCATGCGCGACACGCCCCCAAAACGCCACGTCACTGCCGGCACGCCCCCGACACGCCCCTCCATGCAAGCCCCGGGATTTACGCACGTCCCGGGGCTTGCGAGTGCCGCCGAGCCTATGCAAAATAGGTTCAGCGCACGCAGGGGGGGTTTGGGGTAAGTTTTCGGGAGGTACACACGTATCCTACACACTTACCCCTTTGAAAATCTACCCGAAAATCAATAAATACTTTAAATAAAATTTTAACCAGATAAATAATATAAATATGAATTGCAGAAACAACATAGGATCTAATCGACTAATGTAAAAGCCAGTAAAAAAAGGGGAATTCCATCAAACTGTCACGCTAAAAATGCATAAATGAATAAAATGCTACAGACAGCCTATGGAATCGTACTTCATAAGTGCAATGTCAATAAAGGATTGTGAATAAGAGCACCGTATAGCAAAGGGGTCAACAATTAAAAAGCTAATAACCAAAAGCTGAATGAAAACAAAAGCGCAAAAAACTGCTTGTTCAATAAAACCAATATAGCCAACGCTGTTGGTACTAGAAACTATATTTATCAGTAAAGTAAACTTCTAACAATAAAAATGACAGCAATAGAAGGATGTCTGCCTCTCTCACTGGGGTGAAAGGAGAGTGCGAGAAGTGCAGCTGGGCCAGCAGGAATGTGTGACACGCTTGCTGGTGCTTGGGGACACACTGGTATATCGTAACACATCGGTTGAGAATCACTGGCTTAGAGGGTATCTGATATTTTGCACACATTCTGCACCTAGTAGTGAAGTATGCTCTGGGGCAGGGGTTGAAAGCAGATCTTTTAGAGAAGACAGGAAAATTGTGGGGTATTTTAACAGAAGTGTAAAGGCAGGGCAGCTTCTCTGAGTGAATCCTCTCAAATCATTGTTAACTTATATTCTCCTTCATGAATAACGATCATGGTCCTGATCGTTATTCATGACCATGATCGTTATTCATGAAGGAGAATATAAGATAATGATTTGAGAGGATTGGATAAGAATTTCAGATTGATTCATAATTGGAGGAGTGGATACAGAATGTAATCACTACTGATATAAGCTGCTATAAGGTTTGAAGAACATTGGTGTAAAAAGATATTTGTACAAATAATAAAATTGTGTATTTTTGGGTCACTATGTTTATAGGTGTGTTAGGGTTTTAAAAGTGGTGTGAATGTGAGTGGATGGATGTTTTTGGTTTTTTTTTTTGATTAGTGAGTTTTTAATTGTCTAGGTAGAATATCATACATTTTATGATATTAATAAAGTTAATCATAATTTGTATTTGAAGATTGTAGGTATAATTTATTCTTTGTGAATACATATCGAATATTCCTAGTACCAGCATAGGGGACTTGCTGCTTCATGTCTAGTGATATACACAACTTTGCATGATATTTCAGAATCAGTGCTTAAACTACAGTCCTCATTTTTTAGATGACCTCCTTGTCACTCGTGGGTGAGTTTAACAATAAAAAATATTTTTGCATAATTATGTACTATATATAACATATTTTATAATCCTTCAGACTTACCAGTGTCTTTAGAAATAATTTTTGAAAAAATAAAATTTTTTTATAAGAAATAATTGCTTTAAAAATATCATTGCATAATGTTTATAAACATATTATGTCATGCACAAACATATTTTACTATGGATAATATTATACAACACTTTTTATGCACTGCTTCCAGTATCTTATTTACTTTTATATATTCTCAGATACATATGTCCGTGTTTGAAATTGCTTTTTCTGATTCCAATTTTTATTCTTTTGTTAGGCTGCCTCCAAATGCAGTCTTTTCGAAACATGGCCCGTGTCAGGGGACCATTAATTCACTGATACAAACGATTTGGCTTGATGCTGACAATTTGAACTCTGTTGCTTGCCTATATAAAATAAAACTTTGTTTCTTGAACATTATGGACATTTTTTAACTTTTGATGTCCCTCCTCTTCTCATTGGCTATTCATCTTTGATGGTTGAACTATCGCCTATGATTATTATATACTCCTAATACAACCATAGGGGACTTACTACCTGATGCCTACCTGCCATACGCCTAATACCACCATTGCTACTTATAGAAACATATATAGAAACATAGAAATGATGGCAGAAGAAGACCAAACGGCCCATCCAGTCTGCCCAGCAAGCTTCACACATTTTTTTCTCATACTTATCTGTTTCTCTTAGCTCTTTGGTTCTATTTCCCTTCCACCCCCACCATTAATGTAGAGAGCAGTGATGGAGCTGCATCCAAGTGAAATATCAAGCTTGATTAGTTAGGGGTAGTAGGGGAAGTAACCACCGCAATAAGCAAGCTACACCCATGCTTATTTGTTTTACCCAGACTATGTTATTCAGCCCTTATTGGTTGTTTTTCTTCTCCCCTGCCGTTGAAGCAGGGAGCTATGCTGGATATGCGTGAAATATCAGTTTTTCTTCTCCCCTGCCATTGAAGCAGAGAGCTATGCTGGATATGCATTGAAAGTGAAGTATCAGGCTTATTTGGTTTGGGGTAGTAACCGCCGTAACAAGCCAGCTACTCCCCGCTTTGTGAGTGCAAATCCTTTTTTCTTCTCCCCTGCCGTTGAAGCAGAGAGCTGTGCTGGATATGCGTGAAGTATCAGTTTTTCTTCTCCCCTGCCGTTGAAGCAGAGAGCTGTGCTGGATATGCGTGAAGTTTCAGTTTTTCTTCTCCCCTGCTGTTGAAGCAGAGAGCTATGCTGGATATGCGTGAAGTATCAGTTTTTCTTCTCCCCTGCCGTTGAAGCAGAGAGCTATGCTGTTCCACCTACCTGCTATGCCATTGCCTAATTATGTTCATGAAAGTTTTGGAGCCTCCATTTTGTTACCTGTTGTTTGTTTCTTGGTTGTACTTAAGGTGTTTGTTTTTCCCCAGAAAAAAACATAAAAATTTGTTTCAAAATGTTTTCCTTCCTCTCCACCTATTTTGTGGTTATTTGTTTTGGTCTCACCCTTCTACAATGATCCCAGCCTGATTCTTCCACATTGTTTGTTTCTTAATTCCACTGGAGTGTTTTGTCCACAGAACAAAAATGTGAAAAAAAGACAAAAGAAACTAATTTTTCTCCTACCATGGACTTACTGTCTCATACCCACTTGCCCAGCTACCATTCCACTATAGGAGACTTGCTGCCACATGTCAACATGTTGGTGACCTCTTTTGGAGCCTTGGGGTGTTCTTCCCACCCATACTTGCTTTCTTCTTGGTTTGTTATACTGGGGAGTTTTGTCCCCAGGACAAAAATTTGAAAGAAGACAGATTTCACTATCACGGCATGACATCTGTCCTGTTCCTCTTCCTTTTCTCCAGTTCCTTCATAATCTCAGCCTGGTTTTCCCACTCTGTTTCATGATTGATTATACTGGGTTGGTTTGTTCAAAAATGCTCTCATTCAGAAGGAAGAAACAAAAACAAAAGAGAAAAGATGCTCAATAGAAACCATTTACTGAATGTCATAACAGCTAGAGTAGTAAGAGAACTCATGCAAAACCAGAAAATAGTAACTGGAACAGACAGAGTTCTGGTACAGAATATGGGAAAAATTTCTAAAAAAATAACTCTCACAACTTAATATAAAAACTATCCACGAGGGAAACTAAATGGCCACCGACTGAGAAGCACAGCAAGAGTTCTCTCCCTCCAATTGCCTGTTTTGAATTATAGTTCTATCTATAATGCATCATACTAAGTGGAAGGCCACGCCAAGAGTTGCCCAGGAGCAATGGCCGCTGCAAGGATTGATGGTGAGCGAACGCCACCCCTGCTGGCTGAAGAGATCAACCGTAGCCCAGGTGCACTGACTACACCATCCCCCCACTGTGGTCTGTCATGCCGTTGAAATCCTTTGTGGCTTCCCTTGAGGTGAGTCAGGGAGTTCCGAATTTGGTATGAGTGGCAGCGGAGGAGGCTGAGAGCATTGTGTCTTCTGCCGAAATGGTGGCCCTGGATACCATCAGAGAGAAACAGCCCTGTTTTGGGGGCTTCTGGAGCGGCTGCTCCTTTGGCTTCGGCCCTGACATCGGCCCCATTTGGTGACTTGGGTGAAGGTGTTGTATCATGTGGAGGTGGTGTGTTGTACATTCCGGTTACCAGATTTGGACTTAGTAAACCCCCTAAGATCACATTAGAAGTCATGTGGAATGCTTTATTGACTCTTAAAGCCTCTATTTCATCTTTAACTAAAGCTACTTTGGATACTAATAATTGAGTTCTGGCTAATGCTAGCTTGGTTTCATCTTATGGAACTAAGCTAGAGGCAATGGACACCTGGGTTACTTCGATTGAGAAAGTTCAGCAAGTCTTGGATCAGTTTGAACAGATACATTCCAAAAAGAATATTGAAAATTCCCTGAGAAGTCTTACTTTAAGGGTACTAAAATTTCCTAATATAAAATTGATCTCCCCTGTATATCTCTTTAGGAACTATATTTCTCAAGCTCTGAAAATTCCTATGGATGCGATGCCAGTAATAACTAAGGCATATTATTTGCCACAAGCTGAAGAAGAAACAGGTGGGAACCAGCCCCAAGAATCTACCTTAGACCTTACGAATATTTTTTTAATCTTCTCAAACTACAGAGATTTTGCAAAGATGAACTTCGTTTGTGTCCTTTGGTTTCCTGTCTGATAGAAATAATGTTCTCAGATTTTTCTTTCGTAATCGATTAGTTCTATGGGCAGAAATTATGGGTGTATCCTGGTGTCACCAGAGTAACCCAGCTGCGTAGGCAAAGATTTCTTTCTATGCATTTTGATGTGTTATCTAAAGGGGGGGGGGTCAATTTATTTTATGATATCCTTGTAAGTGCCTTATTAGATATATTAATGTGAATTACATCTTCTTTGAACTGTCTCAACTCCGGTTGTTCTTAGATTTGCATGCCTAGAAGCCACTGTTACAGCTCAGCCATTTAGAGTAATAACTGGTGTTTGTCTTCTCATTATTCTTTTTTCATAATTTCATGGTGTTATATATTCTCTCTTTTTCTTCTTGATCTCCCTCCTTTTTCCCTTTTATTATATGAGGAAGGCTAGATTTTTTGCCTGTTTATTTTGATATTTGTTACTTATTTTGTTGCATACCTTATGTTTCTGTAACAAGCAATATTTGTGTATAATTTGAAATGCATGAAAAAAAAACAACCCTATCCACGCTCATTTGTGAAACTATTTTTATGTTCTGAATGTGATATCCATTTAATTGGAAAGCCATTTTACAAGAAAATAAAAATTACACTCAGCATCTTGGGGGTGTTTGTGTAACATTGTCAAAGGACGTGGACCCTTGTGGCTGCAGTATGGTTGGTGCCATCTAATGAGCAAGCTCGCTATGCCCACACCAACAGCTGGTGAAGCCCATAGGCAGAACTGGCTGGAGCTTTCCCTATACCAGCCGACTTCCCTTCAGGTTGAGACCTTGGGTTCTGGTGGACGGTAGGACTTCAGTGAGTCCCTAGGACTATGCTGAGCAAGAATCCAATCTGAGCAAGAGGCATGGCAGGAGGCAGATAGCATGACAAGTAACAGGCCAGAGATCGGGGCAGGCAGCAGACAATGGAAGGTCAGGGGCCAGTCCAGGGTCAGGATCCAGGTAGTCAATCTGAGACAAACAAGTCAGACAAGACAGACAATGCCAACAGAATAAGCAAGGAAGGAAACAAGCAGGGGCCAGGAATAAAGGCAGACAAGTAAGGAACTGGACAAGGAACAGAGCACAGAGGAGGCTAGGAAGGCACAAGGCACAAACAAACAAAGGCTAGCAACACACACTGGAACACACGGGCATATTGCTGAGGCGCTGGCTGGTTGCAAAGGAGTTCCTTATATACTCATGGAGGATGTGATGTCATCAGCCAGCACCACAGGAAGTCCTGGCGGGGGACCTATAAAGGGAACCTATAAAGGAAGTCCAAAATTGCAGGAAGCTCTATCCCAGGTCCTTGGAACAGTATGCTGCTGAATGCTATGCTGGAGATACTTTGGATCAGAGGTGAGGGGCTTAACACTTTGATTCACTCAGCCTTGCTCTTATGCCTAGACCTTACACCTTGGAGTTCTCTTTGGCATTGTGCCTTGCTCTTGTACCCCAGACCTTACACCTTGAGTTTTTCTTGCCAGTCTAGGTGGGATGGTTTTCATCTCTCATGTTTTGGTGCTTGAAGCCACTCTTTGTACTGCTTGACATCTTTATCACTGCCTGCATTAGAGGGGTTTCTGCCACATTTTCGGCATTGTCCCCCTTGATGGTGCCTTAGGATGCTGATGCTACTTTTGATGACAGTTTGCCAGTCAAGATGCCATCACGGGTTCATGTCACCATTGCTGGTGCCCTCTTTTGGAGCCTAGGTGTGTTCTTCTCACAGTACTGCTGTTTTGCTTCTTTCACAGTGATTTGAAGAACTCCTGCCAATGCTGGTACCCATTTGCTCCTTACAGAGCCTTAGGCTATTCATGCCACATTTTGGGCGACTTTCTAGGTACCTTGAAGTTCATTCCCCCTTCTGATGATTTCTTCCCACAAATTCTAAGACAATTGATTTAAAAACCCCAATTCTGCAGCCCAATATAGACTGTAATGCTTTCCCCATTGACTTTAATGGCAAACAAAACACAAATCAAATGTAAAAACACATTTTTTTTTTGTTGTGAAACAAATTGGAGTCCCCATGAAACAAATTTTGAATTGAAACAATATTTTTCCCCCACACATCCCTAAGTATAAATTCTATGGAGATGATATTCAGCTTTATCTCCCCTCAAGTTTGTCTATTTATGCTGCACTAATTTCATTGTCTATTTCAGTGTTTCCCAACTCTCCCCCGGAGGCACTCCTATCCAGTTGGGTTTCCAGGATTTCCAAAATGAATATGTATGAGATGGATTTGCATATACTGGGTCTCCAGTGTTTGCAAATCTATCTCATGCATATTCATTGTGGTTATTCTGAAAACCTGACTGGTTAGGTATGCCTGTAGGAAAGGATTGGGAAACACATTGAGGCTTGGATGTCTGCCAACAAATAAAGTTTGAACTTAACCAACAGAAGTCCTTTGAGTGACTCATTCTTCTGTTCTGGAAAATGATGGACATTTATAAATCAAAAACCAGTCTTTTCCATTCCTTAATGAATTCCGAGATCTTGGTGTCATCATTTACTCCAGCCTCATGTTTAAACCTCAGACACAAGCAATTTTAAAAAGGGCTTTTTAAAATTCCAGCTGGCGTGAAGACTTGAGGACCATATTCAAAACCCATTTAGACGGATAACTTAATAGTTATCTATCTAAATGACTTACCCGGCTATATTCAGCCTTTATCCATCTAAATTCTAGATGTCTAATAAGTTAGGCAACTAGAATTTAGCCAGATATGTTAGGAGCGGTTCAGGGGCGTAGCTGGGAGGAGATGAATTAGCCAGTTAAATTAACCGATTAACTCTGATATTCAGAGTTAGCTGGATGACTCAGCAGGCTAAGTCTTCTCGAGACAAAGAGCTGACATAAAGTTAGGAGGCTATAGTTAGCCGGCTAACTACTTAAGGGGGTCATTTTCAAAGGCTTATCGCGTGTGATCAGCCTCTATCGCTCGCAAAAAGTCTCTTTTCGCGTGTGATAGCATGCTGGGGGCGGAGTTGGGGCAGGGAGGGGAGGAGTCAGGGCGGCGAGGGGGCGGACTCGGCGATGTTTTCGCTGGCGGCGATATGGTTAGTAACCTTATCGTTGCCAGTAGCGCATCCAGTAGCACCACCTTTCATGGTGGTGCTATTCGGTGCGAAAGCCGGCAGGGAAGACACCGTGGTGGTGCGAAGGCTGCCGGCTTTCTGTGATAGAATGATGAATCCAGGCCTAAAATAGCTGGCTATATTCAATTGTGCAGCTGCACTACTGAATATGTCTCCAGAGTTGGCTGGGTAAATTTATCTGCCTATTTTATATAAGGAGGACTTTTGATCTAATGTCCATACATTAGTTTTATCTTCTGTTGACTAATGTAACTCTATTTATTGTGGTTTCCCTGAAAAGCATCTTAAAGTTTTGCAAGCTCTACAGAATTCTGCAGTCTTTCTTATAACCGGATGTAGGAAAAGGAAGCATGTGACTCCTTGCCTGGTAGACTTACACTGGTTTGCTCAGAGTTTACATTTCTCACAGTTTTCAAAACATTACATGAAGATTGTCCCGATTATCTGAAATCCTTGTTATCAGTGTACTCTGCTGTTTGGCTATTACATTCAGTGAAAAGCTGACGAGCAACCCTCTTTTAAAAATTGTCTCTTACAAGATAGTCTTGTAAGACAGTCATGCTTTTTCTTTCACTGATCCCCAAATCTGGAATGCTTTTCCATTAAGCATCGGACAAGAGACTGATCTTCTCTTATTTAGAAAAAGCTGAAGGCTTTATTATTCATGGAACCATATACGACTATTTGAACTGATATGGTTTTAACAGATATTTATTTCCTGTTTTTATTGTTTTTCTGATGTTAATTTAATGTACTGTGTTTTGTTATTGCATCATTTGAGTTCAATCTTTTCATTGAAGGAGAAATCACAAAACCTGAACAAACAAACAAACAGAAGCAAATTCAGACAATAACAATGAGTACAGGAGGAGGCCGTGCAGCCAAGATAAAATAATCATAAGATAAGGCATCCTAACAATAATATATATCAATGACATCATTGCAAAGCCAAACATTAATCAACAGGTTTCTATTTTGCATGGAGTTTAGCCCTATAGTTGAGTTTCCCAGGAGCAACAGTTTTTAATCTGTAAATCATACAAATTGTGTTCCACCAAAAGAAAACATTCAAGAGACTGAGTCTTTCAATTACTTAAAAAAACTTGCAGGGCTAAGGCAAGGAGAATATCTAACAATTTGCATAAATTAGACAAAATCTACCTGAAAGCACATTGTTAACCAATATTTGATCTCTAGGGTAACTATAAAGCACTCAAATAATTGACTTTGTCACTAAATCCAATCCAGGCCAAAATCTTAAACATTAAGGGGTAGATTTTTAAACATACGTGTGCACGTGCTACCCGTCGTGCGCACATGGATGCACAATTTTATAACATGTGCACGTGCATGTTATAAAATCTGAGCCAGCGCGCACAAGGGGGGGGTGGAATACTGCAAAATTCGCGCGACAACGCATCGCAGCCTTCCCCAGTTCCCTCCCAGTCCACTCCAATTAAGGAGCGGATTGGGAGAGAACTTCCCTACCCCCCCCCCCCCCCCGCCCATATTCCCTCCCTCTTCCCCTGTCCTCCCTGACTCCTGAAAACCACCTACCTTTTTTTCCTTTGTTTCAGAACTTACGCCAGCTCCTGAGATGGTATAAGTTGCGCATGACGGCAGAGTGGCAAATGGCCGCTGTACCAGCACCTCAAGCCCCACACCTCCCCGCCGCCTGGACTGTCCCTTTTCTTTGGCCCGGCTCTTTTGCGCATCGCAGGGGGTTACACGTGCGGCCAGGCCCCTTCTAAAATGTCCGCGGTATGTGCAGGGCCCGGCTGTGTGCGTAACCCCCATATTTTACGCATGCAGGTGATTTAAAATCGCCCGATAATCTTGCTATACATCAGTGATTCTCAACCGGTGTGCCGCGACACACCAGTGTGTCCCCAAGCACTGGCAAGTGCGTCACACATTTCCACTGGCCTGGCTGCTCTTTTCCCATTCTCCTTTCACCCCAGTGAGAGAGGCCGATATCCTTCTATTGCTGCCATTGCCGCCCGGGCTGTCAGCACGCTCAAGCCCAGACAGGAACGGCACTGGCGTCATTAGCAGCTGGCAACTGCATCATGGCCTTTTCTTCTTCCCACCCCCATGGCCCAGAAGAAGAAGTGATGTGTAGTGGGGGTATGGGAAGAAGAAAAGGGCATTCTACATTCAAAACTAGCGGCAGCATCGGCCCGAGGAGCAGTGTGGGCCCGGAGAAAAACAGAACATCAGCTGGTGATCTGCAGCAGGAAAGAGCATTTTTAGCCCCCGTGGCTGATGGGATTATTTTTTGGACCACGGGGGCTAGAGAAGGAGGCTGTTGTAGCTACCATTTGTGCTCCGGGGTTTGAGATTGAGAGTGAGCCAGCATGTATGTAAGTGAGAGAGTGAAAGAGAGAATGTGTGTGACTGAAAGCTTGTGTGTAAGGGAGAGAGAAATCATGTGTATGTGAGATAGAACATGTGTGTGACTGAGTGTGTATGAGAGAGAGAGAACATATGTATGTGATTGAGAGAGAGAGACTATCAATGAGATGACTGGTATGCATGTGAGAGAGAGAGACTGGTCAGGGAGGTGACTGTGTGTGTTAGAGAGACTGGTCAGGGAGGTGACTGATGTTTGAGTGACAGAGAGAGACTGGCCGAGGAGATGACTTGTATGTGAGAAAGAAACTGGTCATGGGGGTGTGACTGGTGTGTGTGTGTTTATGTAAGAGACAGAGAGACTGGTCATGGGCCCTAAGGAAGAGGACGATGAGGACAGAGCATCAGCAGCCACTACTGCTTCTGGTGTATGCTACTGGCCTGAAAGGAAAAGGAGTAGGAGAGTTGCTAGACAGGGTAAATTACTCTTATCAGTTGTTTTGAAACATTTATTCTTTTTATTTGAAATGTAGAAATAGAAATGTGCTAAGAAAAACTGAACTGGAAACAGCAAATAGCCAAACTCTGTATGGAAAAACAAAAACATTAGCTTTATGGTCTCTTTATTCTGTATTTGGATAGGGCCAGTCTGTGTTCTGCATGTGTGACTCAAGTAAGGGTGTTCTGCAAGCTTATAGTTTCTGTGTAGGGATCTATAGCAGCTTGGCTTGCTCTGTTTTCCTAATAGGAGGTGTATTGTTCTTTAGGTCCTGGTTTATATTTGTAGTGTTGCCATTTCAAAGGTTGGGTTGTTACTGTTTGAGTGTGTTTCATAATACAGGTGTAACTTTGTGCAGATTAGTTTCTGTGCATTTATTATTGCAGATTCTGGGAGTGTGTTAGGTTCTACATTTTTGTTTCAATTTCTCCAGGTTTACACTGCATGCAGAATGGCTTTTTTGGGTTTCCATTCCAGTTTCTGTCTCCATATTTGTAATATGTGGCCTTTCTGTATTTGGTGAAGGCTGGTTTTGAGTGTGTGACCAAGGTGAGGTATTTTATTAGCATGTAGGCATTTGTATCAGTCTTATTTATTGTGTTTTCTCAATAGGATGAATTGTACAGGGATTGTCCTGATAGAAAAAAAGGTTGAGAACCTCTGCTCTAAGCCCCCATTGTATTGCCTTAATAATATTTGTGCCACTGGCTGTGATAAAGAAACCTGCATTTAAATCCCTAGCTCTCCTTGTCTAGCTGCCAACCCTCCAGCATCTCTCTTATGGCTGATAGAATATTGGCTGAGGTATGGGACACATCCATTTACTGGGTGTGCAGCAGAGTCCACCTGCACCCTGATGCTCTGGCTCCACTAGAGCTGCTGCCTGCCCCTGCCTTCTCCAGATCCCACCATTGTGCCATCAAGGAGAAGTAAGAGAACATAGCATTCATAGACGTCCAGATGTCACTGGTGAAATGCACGCTACTCCCCTCTGCGTTAGCCAGCAGTGCCTGAATGCAACTACAGCACTGGTTATGTAGGCTGGGGATGATCTTCCTACTAAATATGGTCCTGGAGTGAACTTTGTAATGTGGGAATGCCAGCTGCACAGAACCCTTAAAATCCACATTATCCACTAGCTGCAGGGACTGCCTATCAAGGGCAATCATTTCAGCTATGTATCTCGTTATAAGTTTTGATGCTGCCTGTCTCCTGCCCTAGGATAGTGCTATGAAATACCATCCCATTTCCTCCATGGTAGATTGAGAACCACTGCTCTACATGATCAATGCTTTTTCAGCATCTTTCGACATTGCTAGAGTGGGACTATGCAGATCTTGGACAACATGAATAAGATTATGGAACAGCCTAGAGTTATTACAGATATCCTACCCCTTCATGAATCCAACTTGATCAGGATGAATTATGTCACTCAAGACAGAATTAAGTCTTGAGGATAAAACTTTGGAATAAATTTTACTGTCAACATTCAAGAGAGAAATTGGTCTATAGTTCTGTACCAGTAAAGGATCTCTACCAGGCTTGTCCAAGAGCACAATGAGCGCATCAGAAAAGCTACCATCAGCTTGGCCTATAGAATAAAAAGATTGATGTAGATCACCAAGTTTTGGGGACAATAGTGGACTAAAAGCCTTACAAAATTTGACAGGGGGGTCATCGGATCTTGGGGCCTTACAGATAGGAAGAGACTTGATAGCCAGACTAATTTCCTTCATTGAAATGGGAGAATCAAGAAATCTTTTATCCTCCTTTCATAACAGAGAATGCTGCAACTGCAAGAGAAAACCTAACCTGCATATATCCTTATCAGAAATTTTAGAAAAATTAAGAGCAATATAATATTGTTGAAACTGTTGCAAATTTTCAGTGCCTTGAGTAACAGTAGTAGACTGATTCACTTTAATGGCATGAATCCACACAGCCAAATATGAAGCAAAATGCCTACCAGCTTTATTATTATTAGAGTAGTATTTAGCTTTTTTTCATGAAAATACTTTCCTTGCCCTTTGATTTGGTTCTTTAATTTGTTGAGCTGCACAAGGGTCTTGGAGGAACCACGCTGAATATGTGTATATTGCAGCATATCTATCTCTTTCTCTACTTGCTTGATCTCCACCTTATGCTTCTTATTGCAATGTGCCATTTAACCAATAATTTTTCTACAAACAGTGGCTTTAAAGAAGTCCCAGATACTAGATTTACTTATCCAGATAAGTAGCACTTTTCAGACTTATCCGGCTACGTAGCAGCTACTTAGCTGGATGAATCAGAACTTATCCAGATAAGTGCTGCTATGTAGCTGGATAAGTAGACAAACAACAGCTATACCCGCGTATTTTTATATCTTTTAGAGGTGGAGATTTTACCTGCATAATTTTCATTCATTTATCCCCCGTAAGTTGGATTTTATGCATGTGAGTTGGGAAATTTTCTAACATGTGCATGGCAATGAAATTACCAGCTTTATCAATTAGTGTATCAGTTCTCCCAGTCCATCTACAGATCATCAAAACCTTCTGGCTCTTTAGCCTCAACACTCCCCTTTCACCCAGAGCTCCCACCCAGTCAGTATTTCACTTTTAAGACATTTACTATCACTTACTCCAGATGTAGAGCAAGTGTAAATATATGCAAGCAAGCTGCCAAATCTATACTCTTAACTTGCTTATAAAATAGTAACTTACAAACCTACACATGTAAATGTTGGCACCTCCCTGGAACACCCTGGTCTGTCCCTTTTTTACAAATGCAGATTTACTCACGAACCCTTACGTATGTATATTTGAGGTTTATAAAATAATATATACTCTTATAGGCTATTTACACTCATGTATGCTGATTTTTGTGTGTGCAACTTTTGAAAATTCACCTTGAAATATTCACAAACAATACCAGATAGCTTTTAAAAAAAACCTTGATTCTCTAACAACAAGCAGGGGATACTATATGGAGTAGCCTAGTGGTTTAGGTTAGCAGGCTATGAACCAGGGAGACCAGGGTTCAAATCCCACTGCCACTTCTTGTGACCTTGCCTCAGGTGCAAACATATTCAGGCCAATACAGAAAAACACATGGGAGAGCCGGTGAGCGCCCACTCTCCCGGCGCATGCACAGGCCACTCTCCTGGGCGTGCGATTCAGGAGGGTGGCCTATGCAAATTAGGGCCTGCGGTAAAAGGAGGGGTAAGGGACACTAGCGCGTCCCTAACACCTCCTTTTTGACAGGAGAGGTGGCTGTCAGCGAGTTTGACAGCCAACGCTCAATTTTGCCGGCGTCTGTTCTCGAGCCTGCTGACAGCCACGGGTTTGGAAAACGGACACCGGCATAATTGAGCGTCCGTCTTCCGACACGTGGGCCGCGGGCCGATTTTAAATTTTTTTTTTTTAAATTTTTACTTTTAAATTTTTTTATTTTTGGGGCCTCTGACTTAATATCGTTATGATATTAAGTCAGAGGGTGTACAGAAAAGCAGTTTTTTCTGCTTTTCTGGGCATTCCCCGGTGCTGGCTGAAATTAACGCCAGCCTTTGGCAGGCGTTAATTTCTGAAAGTAAAATGTGCAGCTTGGCTGCACATTTTACTTTCTGTATCGCGCGGGAATAAGAAATAGGGCCATCATCATGCATTTGCATGTTGCGGGCGCTATTAGTTTCGGGGGGGGGGGGGGGGGGTGGCAGCGCGTTTTTGATGCGCTATTACCCCTTACTGTATAAAGGGTAAAGCTAGCGCGTCAAACGCACATCCAAGCCCGGGCTAACAGTGCGCTCCGGTGTACCTGAGTGTAATCTGGTATACCTGAGTGTAATCTGGTTTGAAGTGCTAAAAGTTATATATAAAATAAGGAACAAATTGAATCTCCAAGCAGGGGACTTTTGCTGGGACTACATCAAAGAAAGAGAGAGCTAGTTTCCACAGCATTGTCTGAGATCAAAATAGACAAATCTCAGCCTTACTTATCTTAAGCAGTAAAGATTTAGATAACCAATCCAGGAATAAGAGTTAAGGGAAGAGGGAAAAAAAGTAAAATATTTACCGCTAGGATACAATATATACCAAGGGTCGACCAGCCCAAGCTCCACCTGCAAATCCTTTCGAATATGTGTATCTTAGTTCTTATACCTTTGCATGCAGATTGCCTATCCAGTGTCACATCCAATGGTTGATTAAAATCATCTCCTAAAACGATAGGAATGTCCCCTTGATCCAAAAGCAAACCGGCCAACGATCTAAAAATTGTAGGAGAATCTGTATTTGAGTGTAGACATTAAAAAAACTAGAAGCCAGTGACCACAAATTAAGGTCTCTGACATAAACTGTCTACCCTTCAAATTGGAAATCTGAGTCAAGCTTTGGATATCCAGGGATTTCTTGAAGAGAATTACAACGCCATTTTCCTTCTTGCATTCATCAGAATAAACACAATCAGCCACCCATTTTTTTTTAATTTGAACACCTCATTTAATCTAAATGAGTTTCTTGGAACATAACATCCGCATCCAGGACTTTTTTCCTTTTAATGGGGTGGTTAAGGCCAGTAACATTAAGACTGAGCACCTTCAAGGAATTTACTATGCTCACTGACATTCAGTAATCTTTAGTGAGAATAAGGAAAGGAAAGAAAGCAAGTATACAGCCATCATTTAAAAAGACATAGGGATAACTCCATAGAATAGGGAGACTTTGATGATGCAACAAGGTTGCACATGCATCCTCCTGCACAAAAAAATACTAAACAATACAATTCTCAGGTCGGATAGAAACAGAAAAAAAAAAAGACCTATAGTGGAGCCTCACGCCTAGACTAACAGGGCCCCAGAGAAAATCACATCAGATAGAAGAGTAGAAGCCATCTCCTCTATTCACTATTAAGTTCAAATAACTTTCACACAGAAAAAAATAAGACCTGTATTCACACCCAAATGACCACCTGAAAAGAAAAGGAAAAAAAAAGTCACGTGTTCTTCAATAAAAGGGAACAAAAAACATGATGAAGAAGAATCCCTCCATGTGCACAGTTGAAACACGTAAGTGTGCAGATAAGAACATCCTCCCAATGTGAGCAAAGACTAGTGCAGCAAATCCGAAAAATTAAAATAAGATATCCATACACAGAGTGGTTATAA
Source organism: Rhinatrema bivittatum (assembly GCF_901001135.1). NCBI lineage: Eukaryota > Metazoa > Chordata > Amphibia > Gymnophiona > Rhinatrematidae > Rhinatrema > Rhinatrema bivittatum. The sequence goes on along the minus strand of NC_042616.1, from coordinate 170,640,531 downwards.
AGTATCATATCTAATATAAAAAAAAAATCCCAGTCATGTCAATCATACAGCACCATACTGCATAAGAACAAAAAAGACAAAACAGCAAAACAGAGGCAGAATACTCAAATATGTAAGAAAAGGATATTCCAAACGTTCAAGCCAATTACAAAAATACAAGCCACATCACCCAAAGTGAGGCAGGTCATAGCGAAGCCTTTAGATCTGGTAACAGATGTCCCACACATCAAGTCATGGCCTGTCCATCCTTTTCATCTGCGAGAAAAGCTGACAGAGTCAGGGGTTATCTTAGGACTTGGTGTGATTGTTGTAAGCTATCCTCATTCGGGCAGGGTTTAACAAACCAAATTTAACACCAAACTCCTTTAGCTGTGGGCAAAGTGCCATAAAACACTTGTGCCACTGCACCATGGTTTTGGCCAAATCTGGAACAAAGAAGGTTTTTCTCTTCATGCATAATTGGCACCTTAATTTTAGCTGCTGAGAAATGCTAACACTTGGTGATAACGCAGCACTTTTGCCACCACAAGCCGTGGGGACTTAAAGTTCGGCACAGGCTGAGAGGGCACTCTCAATCTCAAAGAGCTTTTCATATTGAAGTTGCAAGACCTTTGGTATCAGATCCTCAGGAAATTAGCACCATATTCCCATCTTCCATACCTTTGGAGATCCCCAGGATGTGGATATTACTTCTCCGGTTTCAGTTAGTTAAGTCTTCCACAATATTTTGAAGGGAAGTAATAGCGTCCGCATGATGACGTACTTGCTCTGCTAATATCACTTCACACTTGCTCACTTTCAGGTAATTTGTCAAAGGTGTTACACATATAACGGTAACATAATATCACAGCAAATTGTAAAAGCCATTTACCTACGCTAAGTGAACTTAACATGGATTAATTCATTGGCATACATTGTAGCAATTTTCAGCTAGCACCGAATCAGCCAGGATAGGACCTGCCCGGGTCTAAACCAAAGTGAAATGGAGCAAACAAGGGTGCCAATGCAAAAGGTCCAACAGTCCAACATGCTAGTACCCAGAGATCGATGTTCCAAAAAGTTTGGCAAAATAAAACGGTAACCAGGGCCTAACCAGCGGGTCAGGCCAATCTGAAGGGGGACATTCATTGGAAATGTAGGCAGTAATAAAGTCCTGTAGGGTCTTGTCACACAACTTCAAAATATCCAAAACTGTCCACTCAGCAATTACAGTCTTCTCAGCTGAGCCATGTCGCGGGCACCGAATTCAGAAAGGTTGCAGCGGCTTTGACAGTGTTGCAGATAGTCACAATGATAAAGGTGATTTGAAGTTTTGCTAGAAATTGAAGCACGAAGGGGATCTTCTCAATCAACTGGGTGTAAATCGGTGCAAAAGCCTTACGCTTAGCACTGCTGCTGAATAATCCTGGAAAATCAAAATATTTTCACCTTCGTATTCCAGTTTGCGATAGACCTGTAGAATTTCCATTTTATGGGCTGAATTCAAAAGTTCAGCAATCAGTGGGCACGGCCGGGATCTTTGCAGCAACTGTGGTCCAATCAGTATGCACGTTCAATTCGGAGCTTGCCATGCTTCAATCCCAGTGGCAGTGCATGAGGCAGCCAGTCCTCTAGCATTTCAAGCAGAGCAAAATCCCTGACCGTTTCTGGAATCCCAATAAAACATAGATTGTCTCTACGAGATCTGTTTTCTAGATCATCCAGCTTTTGTAATTGCAAGTCACAATGGCTTTTAATGTGGCCACTTCAACTTCTAGGGCCTAGACACGATTCTCTGCTTCCGAGACTTGTGCCTGCACTTCTTGAATTTGCTTACCAGTTTCAGCCAGCAACAAAAAAACTTCATCTATCTTGCCATAGACTTTTTCAAATTTGGATTCCAGTGCAGCTACTACGGCTGCCGCTACCTTGGTACCGCCAGCCTCCAACATGGCTGGGGACAGGTAGAGCTGAAACGAGCCGCCATTTTAAGCCCTGCTGATTTCGGCCTGTCTATAGCGTGGCACTGAGATTTTGAAGCCATATAAAAACAAAGGTCAGGTTCAGGACCCCTCAGCTTGCGTATCACTGCTCTGAGAGGAGGGCTTCAAGAGAAGATTAGAGAGATCACAACACTGGAACCGCCCAAAAAAGGTAAAGATGGGAAGTGAGGATCTGGAGCTAGACAGCACACAACCTAATCCACCATTGCGTCACGTGACCTCCTCATTTTTTTGTTTTAATATTTACACACCATCCATAGCAGAAGTAATTTTGCACGGCAAGGGACCACAGTGCACAAAAGGACACGTTAAGTATTTGCATGCATATTTCTTGGCCAGGCGCTGACATGCCCATGCTCCACCTAGACCACACCCATGCCCCACCCCTTTTTCGGTACTTTTCATTTGTGCGTATAATGGGAGATATGTACATACACAGGCAGCTTTTAAAATCTGCTTGGCAAGCACTGGTCCAACTTGTGCTCATATCTCCCAGTTTTGGCACATGCATGTTGTGTCCGTCGCTGTCTGACGTCTCTGCTCCGCCCACCTTACCTCATTGGCGACGCCCTCCGGGGTTGATGGAAGGCTAGCTGCTGCGGTGTCTCCAGGCTGTCCTCCTCCGGTGTTCCCGGACCGGCTCGTCGATGCAAGCCGCCATGTTGACCAGATGCCTAAGGGCGCGCACACGCAGCCCGACTGATGCATCAGCGTTGGCGCGAACCTCAGGGACGACCCCCTGAGATGACGTCATCAGCTCCAGATATTTAAGGTCTCAGTTTTCGCTAACAAGACGAGTTAGCAAGGGGATTCGCTACCTCCGGGTATCGTTGCGGATGGGATTCGCTCTCCGCAAACCTAGCTACGCTGCCTCCTCGGACTTCACTAGAGGTTCCCGCTCCTCGGGGGCCTCGCTCTCTCTTTTTCTTTTCAGGTCGCAGTCTGGAACCGGTACTCACTCCTCGAGGGCCCACATCCCGGACCAGCTCCTGAATACCACTTCTGCTAAGAAGTCATCACTGCTTACCACATTAGTGAGTTTCCATCTATCTCAGAGCCTTCCCTGGGACCAGGTACTTGCTCCTCGAGGGCCTACTACATTCCAACTCCTGGGCTGCCTTAAGAGACTATGGTGTGAGTGTTATCATCAAGGACTTGTTCCAGAACTCTGCATATCCTATCTACTCACTTTAGAACATAAGAACATAAGAAATTGCCATGCTGGGTCAGACCAAGGGTCCATCAAGCCCAGCATCCTGTTTCCAACAGAAGCCAAAACCAGGCCACAAGAGCCTGGCAATTACCCAAACACTAAGAAGATCCCATGCTACTGATGCAATTAATAGCAGTGGCTATTCCCGAAGTAGCCATTAATGGACTTCTCCTCCAAGAACTCATCTAAACCTTTTTTGAACCCAGCTACACTAACTGCACTAACCACATCTTCTGGCAACAAATTCCAGAGCTTTATTGTGCGTTGAGTGAAAAAGAATTTTCTCCGATTAGTCTTAAATGTGCTACTTGCTAACTTCATGGAATGCCCCCTAGTCCTTCTATTATTCGAACGTGAAAATAACCGAGTCACATCTACTCGTTAAAGACCTCTATCATATCCCCCCTCAGCCATCTCTTCTCCAAGCTGAACAGCCCTAACCTCTTCAGCCTTTCCTCATAGGGAAGCTGTTCCATCCTCTTTATCATTTTGGTTGCCCTTCTTTGAACCTTCTCCATCGCAACTATATCTTTTTTGAGATGCGGCGACCAGAATTGTACACAGTATTCAAGGTGTGGTCTCACCATGGAGCGATATAGAAGCATTATGACATTTTCCGTTCTATTAACCATTCCCTTCTTAATAATTCCTAACATTCTATTTGCTTTTTTGACTGCTGCAGCACACTGAGCCGACGATTTTAAAGTATTATCCACTATGATGCCTAGATCTTTTTCCTGGTTGGTAGCTCCTAATATGGAACCTAACATCGTGTAACTACAGCAATGTTTATTTTTCCCTATATGCAACACCTTGCACTTGTCCACATTAAATTTCATCTGCCATTTGGATGCCCAATCTTCAAGTCTTGCAAGGTCCTCCTGTAATGTATCACAGTCTGCTTGTGATTTAACTACTCTGAATAATTTTGTATCATCCGCAAATTTGATAACCTCACTCGTTGTATTCCTTTCCAGATCATTTATATATATATTGAAAAGCACCGGTCCAAGTACAGATCCCTGAGGCACTCCACTGTTTACCCTTTTCCACTGAGAAAATTGACCATTTAATCCTACTCTCTGTTTCCTGTCTTTTAACCAGCTTGTAATCCACGAAAAGATATCGCCTCCATCCTTTTTAGTTTTCGTAGAAGCCTCTCATGAGGGACTTTGTCAAACACCTTCTGAAAATCCAAATACACTACATCTACCGGTTCACCTTTATCCTCATGTTTATTAACCCCTTCAAAAAAATGAAGCAGATTTGTTAGGCAAGACTTCCCTTGGGTAAATCCATGTTGACTATGTTCCATTAAATCATGTCTTTCTATATGCCCTACGATTTTGATCTTGAGAATAGTTTCCACTATTTTTCCCGGCACTGAAGTCAGGCTCACTGGTCTTTAGTTACCCGGATCGCCCCTGGAGCCTTTTTTAAATATTGGGGTTACATTGGCCACCCTCCAGTCTTCAGGTACAATGGATGATTTTAATGATAGGTTACAAATTTTAACTAATAGATCAGAAATTTCATTTTTGAGTTCCTTCAGAACATCGGCTTGCTTTTCCAGTAGCTGATGGACTTCAGCCCAGCTGGGCGCTTCCAGCTCACTACTGCCTCCTCTGGTGGTTTAATATGTCTAATAAAAGAACTAAACGATGGTATAGAAAATTTTTTAAATAAATAAATAAATAAACTACTGTGTGTCTGTCTCCTACACTAAGCCTGACCAGTGGTCCCTCTCGGGATCTCCCCCAAGGGCGTGGTCACCTGCCACTGGTCCAAGGATCCACTCACAACTATTCCGTTAATAACAGATTGCTATCTCTCAGCTTTAACAACATTATAATACCACCTGTTTAGCTAGTCTACATTAGGCACCGTACCTTTTAATTATGTTATTAACCCCATATATCTTAACCCAAGTTAATTCGACCTGTTCATTGTAAGACATTTACTTGTCATTGTTATTGTTGAGAATGTAAACCGAATTGATCAATAATTCTGTTATTGGAAAGTCGGTATAGAAAAATGCTAAATAAATAAAATAAATAAACAGAGCTCTAATAACAGTGCAGGGCTTTTAAAATTTGAATTAAAGAGGATAACTTTGAAACCTATTCACATTACTGGATTTGCACGTGTAAGTGGATGTGTGGAGGTTTATCCTGGTATTTTATCAGCTGTGCAGCAAATTGCTGCACAGTTGCTAAAATACAGCAAAATTCAGTTCTGAAAATACATGTGTATGTTTCAGTATGTGCAAATATATGCATGAAAATACTATAAAGTATGTATAAATCCCCGATTTATATGCACGCATACTTGAAATCACCAGTTTGCCAATACCTCAGGCAGTTCACCCAATTCATCTCCAGTTCACTGAGAACCTCCTAGTACTTCACCCTGAAGGCCCCTAATTCATTCAGACCTCCCACACAAAAATAGACAATAAAGTCTGATATTAATTGAACTTTTTAATTAGCAGCTGTAAAATTGTACAAATAAGTTGCCTAATGCATTCACGTAAATCTCTTATAAAATACAAACTTCTGCGTGTACCTCTTGGCCCTACTCCAGTACACCCCTAGACTGCCCCTTTTTTGCAGATCAGAAGTATGCATGCAAGACCGAAAACACTCTTCCGATGTTTATAAACTAGCATGTATGCAATATAGTAATTAGATATCTTCAAATTAGAAGACTTTTTTGTCATTTCATGCTGTGCAGTTGGGTGGTGCACAGTAGCAATTTAAAAAAATCTGCTGAAAAGTGCGGGTACTGGGCAACTAAATTCTGGCTAGGCTTGACTGGCCATCAGACCAAATAGCTACTTTTAGCCCTTGCTTGAAGTTTCTTACACTAGCTTCCTTTTTTCCTCCAGCATTGCCTATTAGCACTGATGGAAAAAGGAAAATTATACAGAAGCCTCAAGCCAGGGCTTGCTTACATTTGTTAGTGACAGCCAGCCAAACTCCTACTCCTCAAAATCATTTAAGTTACCAAGAGCAAACCCTTTATAAAAAAAGTAGTTCTCAGCACAATAATTGTTATAAAGCAGGGATGTTCAAATGCGGTTCTTGAGGGCTATAAATCAGTTTGGTTTTCAGGTAATCCCTAACAAATATGCATGAATTACATATGCATACAATTGAGGCAGTGTGTTTGCAATTTCTTTCTTCTGTTTATTCATTAAGGGATATCCTGAAAACCAGACCAATTTACAGTCCTCAAGGACCAAAAATGGACAATCCTGTTGAAAAGTGACTTTCAACCACTGTTTTCATTGAAAAAATCATTTCAACATGAATTAGAAAGCAAAATTTAAGTTTTAAAATAAGCACTGATTATTTCCCAAATTTAATACAAAACAAAACTTGGGAAAAGAGCTATGATGATAAGTTGCAAATGCAAACTGTAGTTAGAAGATGAAGGCTATTCTTTCATTCTGTGATGGCTAATCTCTTTCATCATAGCCTTCCTAATTTGTGACTTTGTCATCAGTCCTATTGTCTTTTTGAATTGCCTTCACATTTACCTGTTATGGTCCATATTTAGAAGCACAGGGAGTGGGCTCATTTTCCTGGTTAAGTGAATTTATCTGGGTAACGTTAACTGGATAACTTTACTCACGTATTCAGCGGAATATAGCTGTTTATATGTTCCACAGAGTATATCTATTTAGCAGATTTATATCCCGCACAATCCAAGGTACTCCACAAAGTCCATGTTAAATTTATCCAGATAACTTTAGAACTGCTGTCCATCATGACCAGACTTATCCAGATAATTTAGCCAGATAACACTGAATATCGTCATTATCAAGAGGGTCCTCCAAATCTTGTCATGGGCAGGACATCACAATGCCCATCTCTACGTGACCTACCTGTCTAGAATCCTGAATATATTGTTGGACCACTTCAGCAGAGTGTTACAACTGCATGAGTGTTCCTTAGGTTGTAACTTCTTGTGTTAATTCACTGGGGAATGCCAGTAATCGACCTGTTCATCTTAGAAGAAAACAGGCTGAGAAGCTCTGCTCCATGCAAACAAACAGCTACAGATGAACTCTTAATGCTTTTGTAATAGACTGGACTGTCAGTTTACTCTTTGTGTACCCACTGGTTCCTCTCATCACCAGGACTGTCCAAAAGGATCTGCAGGAAAAAGCGAGGGTAATCCTCATAGGTCTGGCCTAGCCATGGCAGGTGTGATATCCGTATCTCATCTATCTGTCAATTCAGTCTCCAGTTCCATTGGGAATTTCTCCTCCTTTCATCATACAGGAAAGCGGCAGGCCCTGCCATCCAAACCTGTTATTGCTGGCCCTTATGGCATGAATGTTGCACATGCAGTAGTCGCCTTCCCAAGGATGTGGAGGATATACTGATCTCCACCAGGAAACATATCAGAAAACCTTACAGCTTCAAAGAGATTATTGATGTGGTGTAGGACCAGTCATCTAGATCCCTTCTCCTGTGGCTCTAGGGACTTGCTTCAGTATCTGTTCTTCCTCTCATCCAAAGACTTCAGCACCTCTCCAATCAAGGTTCATCTGACTGATATTGTGGCGTATTACCAGCAGGTGGTAGGATCTCCAATCTCTCTCCACCCTTTGGTCTCCAATAAAGGTCTATGGTATTGTAATTCTCCACTCAGTAAGCCTCCAGTGTCTTGGGACCTCAACATAGTCCTAGCTCAATTCATGAAGCCTCTCTTCTCTCGCGTTGGTAAACTTGAAGTTTCTTACCTGGAAATTGTTGTCTTGTGACATTCACTTCGGCACAGAGAGTAAGTGAACTTCAGGCTGGTTTCATATTCTCCATACCTGCATTTTTTCACAATAGGGTAGTTCTATGAAATCACCTCAAGTTCTTCTTAAAGTAGTATCTGTGTTTCACTTTAATCAGTTAAAGTGCTGCCAACCTTCTTTCCAAAGCTGCATGCGCACAAAGGAGAACAGGCTCTTCACTCCTTGGGCTGCAGGAAAGCCCTTGTGTTTCATTTAAAGAGGAATCAAACTTACCATGAAGCATCTCAACTGTTCATGTTCTTTGATCCCAATAGATTGGAAAAGACAGTTGCCAAATTGACTCTGTCTAATTGGCTGGTTTACAGATTACAGATTCTGTGAAGACCATCCCAACATCAGGGCTCATCTCAGGACCACTTCCATTGAAGAAGTTTGCAAAGCTACTACTTGGTTGTCTCTTCACATCTTTACATATCACTACTGTCTGGACAGCATGTCCTAATGAGAAAGTAACTTTGGACAAGCAGTTCTGTGTTCATCCAGTAGTCCATGCCCCAACTTGTAAGGCCGGTTTGTCTGTTTAGTAGTTGATCTGCAATGCATCCCTCAGCTTGGGACTCCCCACACATTATGGCTAATACGTGCCTGCTTGTTGATGGAGAAAGCAGGTTTGCTTACCTATAAACAAGGTTCTTCTTAGACAGCAGGATGAATTAGAAATACTTAAAACTTGTCCACATTCCTGGAGAGTCGAGTATCTCACTAAAGATTAAATAAGTTCTGGAAGAGACTGAGGGGTTCATGAGACAGCAACTATGTGCAGGAACTCTTGCGCAAGAGATGGGTCCATGTTGGCACCCTTAAATAATATCATTCACACATTATGGCTAATTCACCTGCTGTCTATGGTGAACCCTGTTTACAGGTAAGCAAACCTGCTTTCACAGTTCTTTGTAAATATTTGTTCTTCTGCATTACTGATAGGATTGCAATAAGCTTTGTTATGTTTGATAGAAGTTCTAAAGCCTTAGGGGCGGATTTTAAGAGCCCTGCTCGTGTAAATCCGCCCAGATTTACGCGAGCAGGGCCCTGCGCGCCGGTGCGCCTATGTTCAATAGGCCTACCGGCGCGCGCAGACTCCGGGACTCACGTAAGTCCCGGGGTTGTCCGAGGGGGGCGTGTCGGGGGCGTGTCGAGGGGGCGGGGCGGGACGTAGCGTTTCGGGGCGGGCCCGGGGGCGTGGTTACGGCCCGGGGCCATCCGGGGGCGTGGCCGCGCCCTCCGGACCCGCCCCCAGGTTGCGTCCCGGCGCACTAGCGGCCCGCTGGCGCGCGGGGATTTACGTCTCCCTCCGGGAGGCTTAAATCCCCTGACAAAGGTAAGGGGGGGTTTAGACAGGGCCGGGCGGGGGGGGTTAGGTAGGGGAAGGGAGGGGAAGGTGAGGGGAGGGCAAAAGAAAGTTCCCTCCGAGGCCGCTCCGATTTCGGAGCGGCCTCGGAGGGAATGGAGGTAGGCTGCGCGGCTCGGCGCGCGCCGGCTATACGGTATCGATAGCCTTGCGCGCGCGTATCTACTAAAATCCCGCGTACTTTTGTTTCTTTAATCCTAATATACAGCAGTGAGTCTAACATGCAAAGATGAGCACATCACAAGAAGTAAGAGGAAAGAGTGATGGAGGCAAAAACAGTATCAAAATTTAAGAGAGCACAGGATAGAACAGAGGATCCTTAGTTGTGGGAAAGTGGAGGTAAACCTGGAGTTCAAGAAGTTTGCGGTATACCAGAACGAAAATTGGCAGACCAGATGGACCTTGTGGTATTTCTTTGGTGGTTCTGTAGTGCATGATATTACAAAACAAGCAAGAGACTCTATGATGCAATTGTTGAGCCTCATCATTTCAAACACATGTTGGCCGTGTTCATTAATCGAACGTGTTCTGAGTGACACGGCTTGTTGTGTACCACAGAGATGCATTAATTAGCTTTACATTTATGATATGGGAGGTATAAAAAAAAAATAAAATAAAAATGCTGGTGGTGGCAGCAGCAGTGGCCCTGAAACAGCAGCTAGTAAAACTTAGATTTCATTGAGAGAGAAACCAAGGACTTTTCTTCCAAGAAGGTAACAAAGATCTACCCCATGGAGACTGATGAGGATGTTTTATACGTGAAATGAGCCAGAAAGTTATCATCCTGTCTTTTTTTTTGCCACAGCAAATCCATAACCCAGAAATGGACTTTTCTTCTAGTCATGATAGGATTTCAGTGACGCATGAGTCATAGTTATGCAGCGTAGAAGTGCATTACGCCCAGCTGTTTACTGTTTTGCATTTAGCCTTGCTTTATGCCTTCACCATTTAATTCATAAAAAAGTTTGAAAGTGATTCACAGCTAATGTATTTGAAGGGATAGATAGAGAATGTATTTCGGTATGTCACTGGTATATTTGTCCACATTATGCAGTTCCTTTGCTTACTTATAGATAATTGTTTAACGTGAACCATCTTGTTTAAGAGTCCTGTTATGCAACATCAGAAATGCATGATTTTCCTGTTTTCTTAACGAGTTTCTTGCTTTGGAGATTATTTGTTTTAAAAGGTACCTACCATTACTTGCTAAAATATGTACTAATTTGTAACCGAATAAAGGGTGTGCATTCAGCTGAAAAGCCAATTATTTAACTTCAGCATATTTATTAGTAATGTAGTTCTGTCAGCAAACAGAGCTTTATACAAGCTAAATCACTTAGGCCTTAATTCTGAAAAAAACCTCCTGAACTGCATAAATGGTTATCTGGAGATACTTGGCTTGCAGCATTTTCTCTTCTGCAAAATAAAATATGTATTTGGGCCAGCTTGAAGGGATGTTTGGCCCTGCCTGTGAAGACTTACTCCAGTGCATATTTTTGTATTTGCCTATGGATTTTGTAGAATAGAGGCCAGAGCTACCAACTGCATAATCCGTGGAACAGTATTAAAACAATGAATGTGTTTTATTCACATCTAAAGAGGTCCAGAAAAGAACAGATTTGAAAAACATCAGGTTATTGCTACTGTCATTAATTTTAAACTAATTTAAAACAAAGCTATGTCTGCAATTATATTAAGGAAAGCTGTCCTTTAGCACAATGGTTTTGCCATTCTTTGGAGCACTATTCTTTTATTAGAAATAATATTTCTCCACATGGCTATTGAATTGAATTGGATTGCATTGCATGCCTTGTATTCTTTGTAACAGGGGTGTTCCTTAAGCAAGCATTCTTTCAAAGAGCTTTACTTCCTTTGGAACATTCATGTCTAACATCGTAATTTTTGTTTTTGTCAGTTTGTCAAGAGTCTCTCCTTCCTTTTGGTTTTGAGTATAATAAGCAAAAAGCCTAGGATGAGCTAATGACAGCCCCTTCTTACACAAACCTTTCAGAGTTAAGGGCTGCTGAATTTCCGCCTTAGTCCATTAAAGCGTCCATGTTTTTTCCCTTTAAGAAAGATTGCCTCTGGGTCTGAGACCATTTGTAAATCATTTCCCTTGGTGAGAATGTGCACAGCATTGTGCCGGCTCTGTGACCGCAGAGCAGCTGGCTTGCTTGTGGATGGAGCAGTGCACCCTTTGCCATGTTTCATGTGAGGTCTTGGCTGGGTAGCCAAGTAGGCAGCCTGCAGCCAATGTCAGAGCAGTCGAAGGAGGTGGGGGTTGTGGTAAAGCAGGGCCATCATTAATTTCTGCTTGTCGCATGCTGTCGTGGCAGGTTACACCAGAAAGGAAATGACCGTTACAAAACAAAACAAAAAAGCCTGCTTGTGGCACTTGGATCTCTCCAGATGTTATTCCAGAGGTTAAACAAGCACATACAATTAGCTACTGTCCTCAGATAGCTACAGGGAAGCAGAAGCCTAGAGAAAGGGCCCCTTAGCAATGAGGCCTTCCTGTAGTAAGGAGTATCTCATCTATCAACATCTGCCACATTTCAAAGAAGAAAAGCCAATCTCTCTCTTTTTTGATATCAGTACAAGTACCGGTACTTGGTAAAATATTTCAGCACCGCCTGTGATGTATTAATTCTTCCTATAGTACAGTATATTCAAGTATACATTCCTTCTGTTCACCACCACTATCTTTTCCAAAAAAAATCAATTCCTTAAGAGATTTGTGAAAAAGTTCTTAATGTGAAGACCATCATACAGTGGGGTTTACCTGTCATGCATATCTCTCACTGTTCCCTGAGCCCAGATATAATAATTGGTCCAATATCTCTATAGGTTTTTCAGATTTTCTTATTCAATTAAAACATATCCATTATTCCATAAATAATACAAATTATCTCTTGGGGGATGAATAAAGACTGACTAGATCAGTTATGGGAAGGTCCATATTCAGATGTCAGATAACCAGATAAGTAGGACTTAACCAACTATCTAGCGGCCGCTGAATATGTGGTTATATTCAGCAGCCGTTAGCTGTATAAGTTGTGGGCAGATTGGGGTGGTGCTGCTTAGCTAGACAAGTTATCCAGCTAAGTAGCGATATTCAGCCTTAGATAGATAACTTATGTAGCTAAGGGAGTCATTTTCTATCCCTATCGCACGCAAAAATGGACTTTTTGTGTGCGGTAGCTAGATAGGAGCGGAGTCGGGGCAGAGTCAGGACGGAAGAGGAGGAGTCAGGGTGGCGTCGGGGTGGACGCGGCGGAAACTTCACTGACAGCAATAAGGTAAAACCCGTTATCACCACCAGTAGCGAGCCCAATAGCACAACCTTTCACGGTGGCGCTATTGGGTGCAAATGCCGGCAGCAATAACACCGCGGTGGTGTGATCGCTGCCAGCTTTCACAGGCCCGCCCCCCGCTTCGCCCTCTCCCCCATTACCGTGGGATTCAGAAAGTCGTGCGCCATTAGAAAGTCCAGGCCTAAGTTAGACCTGCTCAGTGACATGTCTAAACTTAGATGGATAAGACTTATCCATCTAAGTAGCAATTTCTTCGGGGATATTTAGAAGCATAGCCATGCTGCTGAATATCCCATCTAAGTTAGTTAGATATGTCGGTTCGGCTAACTTCGATAAATGACTGTGTTCTGAATATTGACCCCAATATGTATAGAAATATAGTCATGTTTTAATTGTATAAGAACTGTTATGAAACGGAGAGTGGACTCTTGTTCTGAGGTAGAGTTTGCGCTACCGAGAAGGAAGTAAACCCTCGTCGGTCTCTACCGTCAGATGGTGAGGCCTGTTGAAGATGTTGAGAGGATGACTTCACCCTGGAAGCTCGTGATCCCCCCCAGGAGGAGCCCATAGAGACATGGCCGCTGGGACTTAGGCGACTCCCTGAAGAATGAAGATGGTCTGGATGCAGGCGCCTCCTGCAGGTCGTGGGTTCCAGATGGCTGGCGCCTCCAGCAGGTCGTGAGAAGTCCGGGAGTATAGTAGAAGAATAGTCCAAGTCCAGCCCAAGGGTCGAAGTCCAGAGGAGGGTCGAAAGCCGGTGCAGGAGCAGACGGGAGAATGGTCCAAAGCCGATCTAGGAGCAGAGAAGGATCCAGAGCCAGTCCAAGTCGATACCAGAATACACCACCACCAGTCCGAGGGTCAGGAGCCAGAGAATCAGTCCAACAAGGAGAAGAGCAGGAATGGAGCAAGGAGAGGATCCGGAATACCAAAACAGTAATCAAGCACAGAGCCTCAATACCAAGGCAAGGTCTGGGTGTCAGACCTTGCCTTAAATACAGGATCCAGGAGGAGGAGTTCCAGGGGGAAACCATGTCCATATCCGGTCATGGCTCCTTTAAATAACTACAGCAGTCGCGCGTGCGGCTCCTAGGAGGCTGAGGGGGCGGAGCCAGACCGCCGAGACTATGCGGTTGAGAGCGGCAGCGGCCACGAAGACGCCGGAACAGGGGATTCCTTGTACCACTGGAGCCTCCAAAGCTCAGGGTGAGCTAACAATGTCATGGCCGCCGACCCGACCCTGGTCGCGGCCCGCCGCAGCCGGCGGCCATGACACCCGGCCGCGGGGCACCGCAACCGGCGCTTATAACAAGAACATTTGAAAAACATAAAGACATTGAACCAATGATTATTTCTGGGTTCACTGAGTGGCAAGAGCTGTATGCATGCCAAGTAGAGCCAGTTATATGATGGTCTTCACATTAAAAACTTTCTCATGACAATCAAGAAATTAATTTTTTGGGAGAAGATAGTTATGGAGAACAGAAAGAACATGAACTTGAGTATATTTTGGTAATGTTGTTTCTATCTTTTTTAGATTTTTTTTCTGTAGTTAAGTCTTCCCATGCCATACATCTCTGCTTCCAAGTACCATCCCAGTGCATGTTTGCCTTTCAGCAGATTGTGGTAACTTTGACATTCAACCTTAAAACATTTATCCTCCACCATAAAGGGAACAATTTTTTTACAGTGTCCTTAAATTACAGTCTTATTAGTCTTACTTTAGTGATGGGAAAAAGTATTGGTGACTCTTCTAAATGAAAAGGATAATAAATGATTCCAGTGGGTTGTGGAATATGAGGCAGCATGGTTTTACCAGAGGGGAGAGCAGGGCAATGAATCTGATTCATTTCTTTGATCGGATGACTAGAGAATTGGATGTAATGCATTTGGATTTCAGCAAAGCTTTTGATACTGTCCCATATAGGAGGCTCATTCATAAAATGAGCTGTTTGTTTTTCTGTCATCTCTTTTGAAAACGTATTTAAGAGATTTGTTGCTTTTTCTATAGCTCTTTTTATTTGAATCCACTATTCTTCCACTCTACCTACATCTTCCCATTCTGCCAGTGCACCCTTGAGGTACTTCCCCATGTTACCAAAGTTAGTATTTTTGAAATCCAAGACTCAGACTTTTGCGTGACTCATCTTTGTCTTAGCCATTACTGGTGCTCAGGTAGCTGCCTACCAGATCAAATATCATCCTTCTCTTACCACTTGTCTGAGGAGAGCTTCTTGAAGCCCTCTACAGATAGTTCAGTTCTATATTCAGTCTATATCCAGTCTGTGCCTAGGGCAAAGCACAGATAACAGAGTCCTTTGCTAGGTGGTACAGTATCTTGCAAGTCTTTGACCGCACCAAGAAAAAAGTGCAGTAGCCCCATGTGTCTTGGTACAGTGTTCTTGGCAGGAGGAACTGGTAGTCTTTTGCAGTTCACACCTTTTGAAAGAAGATGGTGTTCAGCATGAGATTTAGAACACAAAGCCCTAGAAAATTTGGTATCATAAGGTTGAACCAGAAGTGCAACCTGTGGCCAGTGATGTGGCTCCATTTTCTGAATTTTTTTTATTTTTGAACTGGGAGAGGCAGATGATTAAGACTCAGAGATAATGACTTTCCTAAGATCGCACAGAGAGTTGCTAGCTAGAGGGCGTCCTGAACTCATATTCCAGAACTTTGTAAAACATGGCCCAGTGCTTTAACCACTATCATCTGCCTCTCGAAAATATGCTGTTTTGCATTTCCCTAGAAGCTTCCTTGGCATTAAGGATACAAATTGGTAATTTTTCCCCCTTCTGTATAATGCTATCCAAATAGATTACAGTTTGGTTAATGTTTGAACTGTGCTGCTAGAATATCTTAAAAGTAAAATGTTTTCTTTGCTGGTTTTCTGCACTTTTTGTTAATTGTTGATATGTCCCTTGTTTTTTAGGATATGATGTTTCAGCTCCTTCGAGGTCTGGACTTTCTTCATTCACACCGAGTAGTGCATAGAGACCTGAAGCCACAGAATATTCTAGTCACTAGCAGTGGGCAGATAAAGCTAGCTGACTTTGGACTTGCACGAATCTATAGTTTTCAAATGGCCCTTACATCGGTGGTAAGTTTTGGGTTGTTTTTTTCTGTTTCCCCCCACTGTTGTGTATTCCCTCCTAATCCTCATTGTTCAGTCATCACAGTGACAGTCTTTATCCAGGGCCATTCTGCAGGGCTGCTTCTAGAACCCTGCAATAATGGGCCCTAAATCTGGCCACTAGGTGTCACCCTTTCCCCCTTTCCTCCTGGAGCTGTGAACGCTGTCTCCAAGGCATCCCTCAGCTCATACCAGGTCCTCCTTCTGGCAGTGTGCAGGACTGCCATTAAGCTACTGGGTTGGACCCTGTGGTAAGTTCTTGATTCCTTTTTTTAAACATTTTATTTTGCAAATGGTTAACCGAGATTGTTCAAAAAGTGTACTCACAAAGGATTATTTTCACCTAAGCTTATAAAAGTGAATATTGGTGTGACCTAAATTTTTATAATTTAAACTTCATGCCAACACAACCCCACACAAACTGACAACTGTAGGCAAAATGGTTTTACAGTGTTATAGTACCAGATATTAAGAAGCTACCACCTTTATCTTCAGATATGCTCACAATGCATCTAGTGCAAGGCAGAAATGTTCTTGTTGGTCACTGTCCTCTGCCCTCTTCTTCTGTATTGTCTCCATCCTTTCCTCCTCCAGATGTGCATAGGGCTGACATTCAGTAAGGCTTTGTGTGCTGTGGCTTGGCACACCCAAATTTGCGAGGGCATTGCAGGCATTCCTTTCATGAAGATGGCTCCCAGCCTGAGGATTTGTTGTAGGAGGCAGGAGGGTTTGGCTAAAATGAAAGCCTTCAGAATGCAGCAAAATGTAAGGATGTGATCAAGCATAACCACAGAAGAACCAATTGCTTAGATCTCAGCAAGATTAAGAATAAGAGGACCACTAATAGTTGTGTACCTACCCCTGCAAAGAACACCAAATCTGAAAACAGATGCTGTTTTCCTCTAACTACTGTAAACATTTTGCAAGGAAGGAAAATGAAGTAATGAAAGAAAAAGGATTCAGAGCAAAAACTTCTTTGATTAGGCAGGGGGTTTTGTTGTAAGCATTAGAATATTTTATTTGTGTGGGTATATTTTATTTGGGAATTGGTTTTCTATGTGTAACCCCATCCCGGGGAGCTGACTGAAATCCGATGGCACCATAAAAGATTTTTCTGTCTCTCTGGGGCTGAAACCACTCCTGTCTGGCTGATACCCTATCTCTTACCCCCAGGACCTGGATCCTTTATTGGTGGGGGTGGGGGTGGGGTGGGGTGGAGATGGTTCTTTCAAGGCCCGGAGTATCAAGAGTGACTTGTTAATCTTTTATCCCTGGGAGAAGGATACTGCACCTTCACAGTATGTGCTGTGAATGTCACAAAGAATACACTGTAGCTCTGGCTTACTGTCCAAAATAAAACTTTACTGTGGTGTAATCAGGCGAAATATGGCGTAAAACCCAGTCCTCAGCACCACAGACATTTTCTTTGCATACAATCTTTAATCACTCCAATCTGTGCATGGGTCTTGATTTATTAATTTATTTGAAAAGATTGTATACCGCACTCTACTACGAAAATGCCCAGTACCAAGAAACATCTGCCTTCCAATGATGGGGTAAGTGGTTTGTCCAAATGGGGCAGGGGACCCTTGCATGGGCAGGATAACCCCTTCCAAACAATTAGTAAAAGGTGTAAAAGCTGTCTTTGCACAGAGAGTTAAACTCTCCCCAGAGGGTGAAGATTCCAGAATGGGAGTCCTCAATGGTCTTAGTTGGCTCTTACTCATTGTTAGCAGGTGGATCTTCTCTTTTACAAACATAGAAATGATGGCAGAAGAAGAACAAGCGGTCCATCCAGTCTGCCTAGCAAGCTTTCACTTCTCCCCCCCCCCCCATACTTATCTGTTACTCTTGTCCCTTGTAAGTGACTTTTTTTGTTCTATTTCCCTTCCATCCCCGCCATCAATCTTTTTCCCTTCCACCCCCGCCATCGATTTATTTCCCTTCCATCCCTGCCATCGATCTATTTCCCTTCCACCCCAGCCATCAATGTAGTTAGCAGTGCTGGAGCTGCATCTAAGTGAAATATCTAGCTAATTGGTTAGGGGTAGTAACCGCTGTCATAGCAAGCTACTCTCACACATGTTTATCCAGCCTGTGCAACTCAGTCCTTGTTGATTGTTGTCCGAATATAAATCATCTTTTCATCATTCCCCCTGCTGTTGAAGCAGAGAACGATGCTGGATATCATTGAAAGTGAAGTATCAGGCTTATTTGGTTTGGGGTAGTAACCGCCGTATCAAGCAAGCTACTCCCCTGCTTTTTTGTGGATGCAAATCCTTTTTTTTCACATTTCCTCTTGCCGTTGAAGCATAGAGCAATGTTGGAGTCGCATTAACCGTGTGTATGTTTATTGAATAAGGATATTAATCTCCAGACAGTAGCCGTCATTCCCGCAAGCCACCCCCACTGTTCTGATATCCTTCTTAGGAACCAGCAGCTCCATATGTTCCTGTGATGGGAGGAAGAGGGACAGCCAAACTTCTTCTTTCTTTTCAACACAAATTCTTCTTCCCCCAACTGAAGTAAAACCACCAGAAGGTCCTGTCATGGGTCACCGCTAATTTTTTGTCCTCACTGAGGTGGCAAAGGGGCAGATCTTTCCCAGCCTGGGACTCCCAGAGAGAGGGTTGCCCATGCCCTATCCACAAGCAGTGTCCAGTGATCCCACCAGGCTTGTTACAAATAAAAGTCTTTCCCAAAAGACCAATAAAACAATCTGGGATGCAGTCCTTACCCACTAGGGAGTGCATAAGCAGGGTTGATCCTCGACCTGTCTCACAGGCTCCAGGCAGGGTTTGCCTAAGTTTCAAGAGAAGGCCCAAAAATCTAATTCAAGAAAAAGGTTCCACACACCTCCTATAACTCCAAAATCAACTGCACTATACCCAGAGCTCTCAGGAGAGAGATGCTTATAAGTTCTGTCAAAGGGAATGGCCATTCCAGCACCCACAAATTGAGAGACTCCACAGAATGGTGCCTCCCTCTATTCACTGACCTACACTGTACTAGCTAAAACAAAGAGTTACCCAGCACTTACTGGCAATTTGCCTGGAGGGGCCATTACACCCCCCTCCCACTTAAACAAAATTGGGGTAGAGGCACTGAAACCCATGCACACATTTTCACAAAAATAGACAACATACCAGTACTGCATTGCAATACCACAAAACATACATTTACATAAAACACCAGAGATTTAGGCATCCATTTCTGTCTTTGGCTGGTACCGAGGCTCAGGCAGGCTCTACACCTGGTGTAGGCACTGTCCTGCCCAACATGCTACTCTATCTTAGAAAATAAGGATTAACACACATTTCACCTATAAACTTACACAAGACGTGGACGAAGGAGTTAAAAGTGGGATGACTGAAAACAGTCCAGCCCTGCCAGAGCTTGTTGCAGCAGGTGCTCTCACCATCCTTAATTGAAAGACAAGCGCAAGTCTCACACTCTTTACTTTAGATAGGTATCTCCTTTGGGGTTTTCCAGGGTGGAGAACAGGTAACACGCTAACTCCAAAGTGGGAGAAATGAGTGAGATGTTCCTACAAATACCTGGGGAGAGAACAGATGACACTTGGAAGATTAACTCCTCCCTGTGGCTTCTTCCTACAAATGCAAGCTTGTTAACAACCCCGGATGGGCTTCCAGACCAGGACCAACCTACAAAGGAAACATTAGCGTTAATAAGTTATGCAACTGAAATAAATCCAGGGATACCAAATTTCACACAAACATTTTTTCCATTTTTTATAGCAAGATTTTGTTCCTTTTTTCTTTGTGCAAAACTTATGCATAAATTACTCTAATCACAAATTAAACAACAAACAAGATATGTAACTCAAAGGCATGATCAGGTATGATAGCAAACATAAAGTCCTTCCATAATGATGGCAAGGAACAACTAAACTGTTAAATTAATCACAGTCTTTAAACAGATAACTGAGGCAGAGTCTTCTTACCTTCTAGGCCTCTTCACTGGCCAGATCATCTGGTTGATTGAAGGAGACAACTTGCGAAAACAGTGTCCAAAGCATATTACTTTTCTCAAATGGAGGAAAACAGCTAGTCTCTCTGAAAAGAAAATAGCTCTTCCCATACGAGTCAATAAAGTGAACAATTCAGAAATTCCCTTCCCTTTAGGGTAAGCAAACTGGTGGTCACAATAATAACTTTACAGTAACATAAGCAGATGTAATTAAACCTGGCTGGGAGACGGCCCTAAGTAAGGCTCGTAATATGTTGGATGTGGCTTTGTTATAGATACCCCACATGGTAACTGGCACCCTATAGAATACTCAGTGGGCGGACCCACCACATGATGGTACACTACAGCATGTTTTTGGATGTTGCAGCCTAGTTGCATTTCCAGGATTCTTTTAGAGATCTCTTTCTGATAATCCGAGTGAGCCCCCCAGAATCCAAAGTCACAGGAGTTTCTGATAGTCTTTTGGTCGGCTTCCTCCTGCAGCCACTCATCTCTGTTATTCTCTACATATTCCATGATGTGCATAGGCACGTATGGGTATTGGAGACAAAATCAACCAGTACCTACTAGAAAACCAACCTCTCAGCCTGAGAGATTCTTAGCCAATCCCTCATGGAAGGGCAGGTATTGGGAACTACCCAGGTCTGGTCATACACATCTGAGTGCATGGCCCGGTCTAATAACTTGTTAGGTATACTAACTCTGGATGTTATAGATGGCAGAGAAAGTTCACTGACCGTCAACAACCCAGGGAAAAATGAATCAGGCAACCTTCCTCCAAGGAAATTGCTGCCAGCCTGGGATACACTCCCTGATGATGCTTCCGAGCTGGATGGTACTCTGTAACCTTTCATAGCCAGTGTGCCGTATTCCTGGTAGATGTTCTTCTCTGGCGCAATGATATTCACCTCAGGGGTGGCAATCATGAACCTCTCCTGAGCTGTTCTAGCCCTGATGACAATGTTCCAACTGGGTGATTCGTTGGCCCATACTACTGACTGGATATTAGATTAGATATTAAAGTTGGAGGACCACATATCAGTAGATAGATCCCGGCCATGGCACAATTCCCTGGGCTGCAGAGTGGGTATGCTCCGGAAGACCCCTTGGGGTCTGGCCTTGGTCAGAGGCTGTCTCAGGGCAGGCCTGCCTTCTCCAAGCTCATCACTGCATTCTCTTCTGCCTCCAGTTCTTGGGCACAGAGGCTTTCTTTCACAAGGTCACCCCAGTTAGGTCAGTTGGGCTCCGTTGGTAAGAGGATCACACTCAACTGCTGGTGAGGTGCTAAAGACGCTTGCTTTACCCGTTGCGCTCACCTCCGAAGGGCCCCTAGCATTGCCTCCAGCAGCTGGAACAGGAGGCCCAGTGATGTCTTCTGGTGAGTGGTATGGTCACTGATTGAGGGCCAGATATTTTGAGTGCTAGAATCGTGCTGGAAGCCTGGCCTCTGTGTAAAGCAAACCCAGGCATGTCCTGCATTGTAGCTGTAGAGGCTCTGCTAACTGCAAAGTACAGCAGTCTGCGCATTCCAAAGAGCCTATAGACCTTGCGCCCTTCGAGGTGATTTTAACCCTTCTTCAAGGGGAGAAGCTTAGGGTTGTCTTGCATTCCAGCATGGTATCTTCAGCTGCAGCTGCTGCCATTGTGGCAGTGTCAAGATCTGGCAATCCAGTGTTACTTCCCTTCCTGCGGTGGTCACTGGAGCCCTCCTCATAACTCCTGGCAGGCGGGTGGCTACTGTCGGTCCCTGACTTTGACGAGCTGGCCATCGACGAACAGGTTTGGCACAGTGCGTCACAGGAGTCTACAGTCGCTGTAACCTCTCTCAGCACATCGTGGCTGAAATGGTCCGCACAGGTTGTGTCTTGTGTTGGATTGCCATTCATGTGATGAAGTTGCTGGTGCATCGCTGTGTTGATTTGCCTGCTGATGCCAGCCAACACACTTCCTTTCCCCCCACCCTTTGGCACACTTTCACTATACACTCACTGTTTTGACTGGAACAGCAGCCATTTTTCACAAATTTGCACTTCTCAAAGTAGCCGGCTAGTAGTAACAATTGCAAAACAGTGTTTTTAAAGTCCCGGTCGACATGCTTCACACCGCACACTCCAAGCATGTTTCCGGGTGCCATTTTATGTAACCCTATCCCGGGGAACTGACTTAATTGCGATGGGGCTGTATAAGATTTTTTGTCTCTTTGGGGCTGAAATCACTCCTGGCTAGCTGGCACACTGTCTCTTACCCCCAGGGTATGGATCTTTTATTGGTGGGAGGAAAAACGATTCTTCAAGGCCTGGAGTGCTAAGGGTAACTAGTTTAATCTTTTATCCCCAGGAGAGGAGTAATTCACCTTCTCTGCGTGCGCTTTGAATGCCACAAAAAGAAATACACTGTAGCTCTTATTTATTAGTGTTCGAAATAAAAATTTACTGTTGTGTAATCAGGTGAAATATGGCATAAAACTCAGTCCTCAGTACCCCAGAATTTCTTTTTTGCTTACTCTACCTGTGCATGGGTCTTGATTTCCAGTACCAGGGAACATTCACCCTCCAATGATGGGGGTAAGTGGATTGTCTAAATGGGGCAGGGGACCCTTGGTTGGGCAGGATAACCCTTTCTATACAACTGGTAATAGCTGTAAAAGCTGTCTCTGCACAGAGAGTTAACCCTCTCTCTCCCTAGGGGGTGAAGATTCTGGAATGGGAGTCCTCAATGGTCTCAATTGGCTCTTTCTCATTGTTAGCAGGTGGATCTTCTCTTTTCTCACTATACCATATCCCTGAGATCCTCCTTAGGAACCAGCAGCCCCAGATGTTCCTGTGATGGGAGGAAGGGGAGCAGCCAAACTTACTCCCTTCCCTTCTCAACACAAATTATTCTTCTCCAACTGAGATAAACCCACCAGAAGGTCCTGGCATAAGGCCACCGCCAATCCTTTGTCCTAACTGAAGTGGCAAAGGAGCAGATCTTCCCTAGCCTGAGATTCCCAGAGAGAGGGTTCCCCATACCCTTTCCACAAGTAGCTTTCAGGGATCCCACCAGGCTTCTACAACTAAAAATCTTTTCCCAAAAAACCAACCTGGGATGCAGTCCCTACCCACCAGGGAGAAGATAAGTAGTGCTCCTCCCTGACCTGTCTCACAGGCTCCAGGCAGGGTTTGACTGAGCTCTTAAGAGAAGGCCCAAAAATCTGACTCAAGAAAAAGTCTCCACACACCTCCTATAACTCCAAAATCAACTGCATTGCCTTGGACTTCTCAGGAGAGAACTACATATAAGTCCTCTCAAAGGGAGGGGCTGCAAAGAATGGTGCCTCCCTCTACTCACTGACACTGCATTAGCTAAAAGAAGGAGTTACCCAGGGCTTACTGGTAATGTGCCTGGAGGGAGATTACATAAGCAAACAGAACTCCAGTTTGAATGCTTTCTATTGCAAAGGATTAAATGAGACACTAGCATAATGCCTGCCTTTCATTGGACATTTAGGGGTAGATCTTAAAAAGGTTCGCGCGGGCGTACATGTACACCCGATTTTATAACTTTCTACATACAGAACTGCCATCCTTAAAATGAAAAGGGATTTCTTCTCCAAAAAAATTCATCACTTTTTCTTCGATTCAAAAGCCCTATTCTCGTATGTCTCTACCCTCACTAAGCCATCCCCCCCACTCATCCCAAATGATGCAGCACTCGATAAAGCAATTGAACTTTCAATCTATTTTAAGAAAAAAATCTTAGACCTCACCGCTTCTCTCTCTTATCTACCTAATTCATATCCTCCCCTCACCATCACTCCTCCTCAACTAAACTCATCTCTAGAAACATTTGAACCTACATCAATGTTGGAAATTGAAAACATCATTAAAAAGCTGAAACCAGCAATGCACCCTATTGACCCAATTCCGACCAATCTACTCTTCAATATCCCTAACTCCATCTCTAAACCTACCGGATATCATTAACCTTTCTTTAGCCCAAGGTCTAGTGCCAGACCAACTAAAGTTTGCTATTCTCAAACCTATATTAAAAAAACTAAATCTGTCTCCTTCGGATCCAGCTAACTTTCGTCCAATAGCCAACCTACCAATGATTGCAAAAATCATGGAAAAAGTGGTAAACAAACAACTATCTGAATACCTTGAGGATCATCATATTCTTTTCCCATCTCAACACGGTTTTAGGAAGTCATTTAGCACAGAAACGCTACTCCTATCCCTCGCTGACAACATTCTTATCAACATGGAAAAAGGTCAAAAGCACTTACTAGCTCTACTTGATCTATCTTCAGCATTTGATACGGTCAACCATTCTACTCTTCTGGAACGACTAGCTGAAATAGGCATCAAGGGAGTAGCATTAAGCTGGTTTAAATCATTCCTGTCCAATAGATTCTATAAAGTCAAGATTAACAATAATGTATCTCCACCCGTCAGCTCCAATATAGGTGTTCCCCAGGGATCCTCCCTCTCACCCACACTATTTAACATTTATTTACTCCCACTTTGCCGCCTGCTTACTAAGCTAAATCTTTCACATTACTTTTATGCAGATGACATTCAAATAATCATCCCAATCACTGATTCCATTCAAAATACCATAAATCTCTTGAACAACTATCTGCAAACTATCAACAATCTACTCGCCTCTATCAACCTTGTGTTGAATTCCATCAAGACAGAAATCCTTATTATCTCTCAAGACGACTTGAACTCACACCAACCAACCTTCACCACGATAAAACCCTCACCATTTGTCAGAGATCTTGGGGTCATCCTTGACAATCAGTTCAACCTCAAGAAATTTGTTAACACCACTACTAAAGATTGCTTTTTCAAACTTCAAGTACTCAGAAACCTCAAGCCACTTCTGCACTTCAAAGACTTCAGACTTGTACTTCAAGCAATCATCTTGACAAAACTTGACTACTGCAACTCTCTGCTTCTTGGTCTTCCAGCCATCGTTTTAAAACCACTTCAGATGGTGCAGAATTCTGCAGCTAGGCTCCTCACCAATACCAAAAGGAGGGAACACATCTCCCCCACTCTTCAAATACTACATTGGCTTCCAGTCAAATTTAGGATCCTATTCAAGATACTCTCGATTATCCATAAAGTTATCCACAACCTCACCTTCCTCAACACCTCCACTCCTCTAAAACCTCATACCTCCTCCAGACCTATTAGGAGTGCCTATCAAGACACACTATTCGCTCCCCAAACCAAAACTTCTATCAGAAAACGCGCCATCTCGACAGCTGGCCCACACCACTGGAATGCTCTGCCACACGATCTAAGACGAGAATCCTGCCCGACTATCTTCAAAAAGAGACTAAAAACATGGCTATTTGGCCAAGCCTTTCAGGACAATTAACTTATCTTCCATTCAACATTCTCTCTACTTGCTTTTTCTTCAGACTATCCCTCTCACCCATCCCTCTCTCTGCCTCTTACTCCCTCCACTTTCCTCATAATTTTCTTTATTTATTTAGCCTTACTCTCATCCCTTTAAGATGAATATCTCAATTCCTCTGATTCTTGGATGTGCTTGTCTGATATGTATAAATAATTTCCAATGATCTTATAAGGCAATGTTCAGATCAGAATGTTACATCTCTTTTTACTGTTAAAATTGTTAAATTCGCTAACCTGTTTTACTGTATCGCTTTAAGGTGAAATTGAAGTTAAATGTAAACCGGTATGATTTGTATCTCTACAAGAATGTTGGTATAGAAAAAATAAAAATAAATAAATAAATAAATAAATCAGTGCATTCCAAATGAAAAAAAGATCATCAATGTACCTTATCCAAAGCGGTATATAAACATGTTTCCTTGAAGTCTCCCATGACCAAATTAGCAATAGAGGGTGCTGTTGAAGACTCCACAGGAATAATAACCGAGAACTCAGGAGTGCCCTGCCTACCCCTCCTTGTGGCAGACACATCCTCTCTAAGGAGCAGCATACAGCACTATAACCTGAACCATGGGACTGACTCTTTACTCTGCTTTATTGGTTTCCATTCTTTTTCATTTATAGTTTTCTTTCTGTTTGGGAAAAGGTTTGCCTAGTGCTGAACAGATGAGAAGATCGATCCTAGTAAACCTTTAGATAGTAACTTTGAAACAGCCGTACGGGTGCACATGTACTCGTGTTTGCCGGCTTGCACCAAAGGACGCCGCCATATTATAACATTCGCACGACCATGGTATAAAACATACGCACGACATACGCACGCATGGTATAAAATAGGCTATACACGCATACATTTGCACACAATTTTATATGGATACACGCAAATGCTGCCTCTACCATGAAAGTGGGGGGAATTTTAGTAGATGCCTGCCAATGCAATTACCAGTTTCCCCAGTTCGTTCCCAGTTCGCCCAGGTAAAGGATAGGACTTCCTAAACCCCCCCCCTAGTTAATTAGCCTCCCTTTTACCCTGATAGCCCCTACCTTAAAACCCCGATGATTAGCCTAGTTTTCTTTTGTTTTAGGACTTGCACACCATCCATAACAGAAGTAGTTACACAATAGGGGACCCTGGCACAAACTTGTTCGCATAAGTATTTATGTGCTGGTTTCATTCATAAATCTTGGAATACCCATGCTCCACCAAGAACTGTGCCCATGCCCCATCCCTTTTTCAGCCAAAAAATTTTGTGTGCGTTACCGGGAGATAGACGCATATGCAGGCGCCTTTTAAAAACCATGTGGCGCATGCCAGCCTGACTTCTGCACATACCTCCCAACTTTGGCGCGCGTTGGGCTTTTAAAATTTACCCCTTAATCTGTTTAATTCTAGTATTGCTCCTCTGTGGGCTCCTCTGTGGGCACTCCCTCCCTTCTTCTCTGATGCAGTGTAAGAGCCTGATCAGGCCCATCGCTGTCCCGGAAAGTCCGGAGGTGGTGGTGGGTTTCTGACCGGCCATGCAAAGGGTGTGGGGGGGAGGTTCTCCTCCAGTGACACAGCTGGCCAGGGCCCATCTCTGATGGCTTGTCTGCAATTGGGCTTTTACGTTCGCAACCTTGGGGTTCTTATTGATACGTTCGCAACCTTGGGGTTCTTATTGATAACCATCTTACTTTCAAACCCTTTATTAAATCCATCATCAAGGAATGCTATTTTAAGCTCCAAACCATAAAAAAACTTAGACCTATGCTACACTTTTCTGATTTCCGCACTGTACTCCAGTCTATCATTTTATCTAAGGTAGACTATTGTAATGCACTTTTGCTAGGCATTCCCGTTACTCATACTAAACCCTTACAACTATTACAAAATGCTGCCGCTAGGATTCTAACTAATTCAAAAAAAAGAGATCACATCACCCCCACACTTATCGAACTTCACTGGCTCCCTATACATTTCCGAATTCGCTATAAAGCCCTTTCTATCATCCACAAAAGTCTGCTGAACTCTAACCTTAACTGGATTAACCCCCCACTCCTCCCCCGTACTTCGAATAGACCAACACGTACAGCCCTCCAAGGAACCCTACGCGCCCAACCTATCAAATCTTTTAAATTATCCTCCACCATAAGCAGAGCTTTCTCTCTCGCCGGCCCTTCTATTTGGAACTCCCTGCCCTCTGATATACGCCTGGAAACATACACTCCTACCTTCAAAAAAAAACTGAAAACATGGCTCTTCCAGCAAGCTTACCAGATTTCACCAGCCATTACTTAAACCCCCCTGTTCTACTAAAACTCTTTTTAACTAATAATCCTACTATATGACTAAGGAATTCGACCCTGTGGAATCTGTATTATGCCCTTCGATTTGGTACTTTTGAATCGGCTAGTTATGTCATTATCTATTGTTTATAGTTTTGTTCTTATATGTATATAGTGATTATGCTGTATCTATTTATTGACTACATGGACTCTGCCCAGTATAGTCAGCTCTATACCCTTCCAAGTTTTAGCCTCCTTTTTATCAGTTACATGTAAGGGCCCTGCCCAAAAGTTACGCTGTTTTACAATGTTATATGTAAGGGTTTCCGCCCATCTGTTACTGTTTAATTGTAAACCGATGCGATGTGTGAACGGTCATCGGTATAAAAGAGACTTTAAATAAATAAATAAATAAATAAATAAATTAGCGGCTGCATCAGAGCTTACTGCTTACAATATTTCACACCTGTAGTGGCACCAACAGCGTGATGCTCGGGAATCCTGCTTCTTACTAATAACAAAAGAACATGAGAAATTGCCATACTGGGTCAGACCAAGGGTCCATCAAGCCCAGCATCCTGTTTCCAACAGCAGCCAATCCAGGCTACAAGTATCTGGCAAGTACCAAAATACTAAGGAGATCCCATGCTACTGATGCCAGTAATAGCAGTGGTTATTCTCTAAGACAACTTGATTAATAGCAGTTAATGTGACTTCTCCAAGAACTTATCCAAACCTTTTTTAAACCCATCTACACTAACTGCACTAACCACATCCCCAGGCAACAAATTCCAGAGCTTAATTGTGCGTTGAGTGAAAAAGAATTTTCTCTGATTAGTTTTAAATGTGCCACATGCTAACTTCATGAAATGCCCCCTAGTCTTTCTATTATCCAAAAGAGTAAATAACTACTTCACATTTACCCATTCTAGACCTCTCATGATTTTAAACACCTCTATCATATCCCCCCTTAGCCGTCTCTTCTCCAAGCTGAACAACCCTAACCTGTTTAGCCTTTCCTCATAGGTATTAGGAATTCTGGACCCTTTCCCCGAGGTGGGGTTGGCGCTACCTGCGGGGTTGAGCCCCACAGGTCCCCACCGTCGGGAGGCAAGGCTGGCCGGGAACAGAGGCAGACAGGAACTTTGCCAGTACCGGCCCTCGTTCCCCACAAGTTGAGCCCTTGGGTGCCGGGGCCGGCTGCCTTTAGGTGCACCTCTGTGTTGCTGGTCCCGGAGGGAGCAGGCGGCTGGAAGCAGAGAGTGTCAGAGAGGTTAGGTACAGTCCAAGACCGAGATAGTCTCGGGGAGAGAGAGAGAGAGAAGGCCTCGAGGAGAGGAAGTGCAGGAGCAGAGGCATGTTTAGTGGGTACGCTGAAGCAGGGCTAGAGTGGGGAATCCACTGTAGCAGGTTTGAGTAGAGAAGAAGTGCAGAGGGACTGCCTAAGGGACGGCAGTGCAGTAACAGGGACCTGTGATGTAGAAGCGCTGAGGGGTGCCCCGGGGAGTGGGGACACCAAGATACAGTCCAGTAATGTAGAAGCGCTGAGACAGGTCCAGAGCGGAAGCGTAGAGGCAGCGTCTTGTGACGTAGAAGCTCTGACCCTTGCCCCGAGGGGAAGAAGCATTGAGACAGGCTCTCGTGATGTAGCAGCGCTGAGCCAGGTCCCAAAGAGTGGAAGTGCTGAAGCAGGATCCCTGAGGTAGAAGCGCTGAGGCTGGTCCCAAAGAGCAGGAGCACAGAGACAGGGTCCCAGATGTAGAGGCGCTGAGACAACCCTGAGGAGCAGGAGCGCAGAGACAGATTCCCAATTGTAGAAGCGCTGAGCCAGGCCCCAAGGAGCGTGAAGCGCCGAGGCAGGGTCCCAGATGTAGAAGCGCTGAGCCAGGCCCCAAGGAGCGGGAAGCGCTGAAGCAGGGTCCCAGATGTAGAAGCGCTGAGCCAAGCCCTCAGGAGCGGGAAGCGCTGAGTTGGGGTCCCAGATGTAGAAGCGCTGAGCCCAGGCCCCGAGGAGCGGAAAGTGCCAAGACAGGATACCAGCGAGTAGAGCAGGAATCCATGGAGCAGGAATAACAGGTCTGGAGTACTGGAGCAAGAACCAGCTAGGAACCAGGGAACTCATTGCCAAGTCGGTTAGTGTTGGATGGAGGTAGTCCTTAAGTATCCCGGGCCCGTGATGTCATCAGCCGGGGACGAGCCTGAAGTTCCCGCCTTTGGCCCTTTGAAGGGAGGACAGATGACGTGCGCACGCGTGCCTAGGGAGGCCCAGGGTCAGAACGCTGGTTGGCGGCGTCCCAGCTGCCACGGGGAGCACCGGGAGCCAGGAGGAACACAGCGGCAGCAACTGGCTACAGCCGTGAGAGTACCGGGAGTAGAGGGCCAAGCAAGATATGAAGTGAGTTGAGCCGGCTGCGGGTGGCCGCAGCCGGCAGGCATAACAATAGGGGAGCTGTTTCATCCCCTTTATCATTTTGGTAGCCCTTCTCTGTACCTTCTCTATCACAACTATATATTTTTTGAGATGTGGCGACCAGAATTGTACACAGTATTCAAGGTGCAATCTCACTATGGATCGATACAGAGGCATTATGACATTTTCCATTTTATTCACCATTCCCTTTCTAATAATTCCTAACATTCTGTTTGCTTTTTTGACTGCCACAGCACACTGAACTGATGATTTCAAAGTATTATCCACTATGACGCCTAAAGCTTTTTCCTGGGTGGTAGCTCCTAATATGGAACCTAACATCATGTAACTACAGCAAGGGTTATTTTTCCCTATATGTGACACCTTGCACTTGTCCATATTAAATTTCAGCTGCCATTTTTCATGCATAATTTTTAATTGTGTGTAATAAAGGCTGGGAGAGAGGGGGGTACATGGCTCTAAGTTTCGCCTAGAACACCTAATAGCCTTGCACTGACCTGGAGAGAGCCTATAGAGGACAAATGCTGGAGAAAGGTGGGAAGCAAGTGGTAGAGTTACTAGGAGTGTGGCAAGACTGGCAGCCTCCTAGAAATATTATCAATGGCATACTATCCTGCCACTCCTCTGGGAACTTTGACCCCTACTTTCCCTCTTCTGCAGTATTTCAAATTACCGAAAGGGTTAGACAAGAAGGAGACCCCTCTCGCCTGTGCCATCTTATCCCTCGCCTATATTTCTATATATATAACACTGGCCTCTTCTTGTGTTTGAAATAAAATGCATGCCCTTCCCTGCTGTACTGTATTTTGCATGTTCTCATCTGTCTTGCTTTGTTTTTTGACCTGGCAGTTTTCTCCTTCTCCTTTGGGCTTCCAGCTCAGTTGGAACTGGCTGGTGTCTAGCGCCAATAGCCTTCGTTCACAACTAGCTGGGGATTTTACCACTAATTTATCTGCCCTCTCGACTTAACTTTAGTGCAGACATAGTTATAACAGTCTTCAGCCATGGGTACACATCTGGGCTTCTTCTATAATCTCGCAGTCATGGACCCCTAAATCCAGCCACTAGGTGTCGCCATTTTTCAATGACTGCAACTGTCTCCCACTTCCCTCCCTGGGGTTTCCACGTTATCTTCATCCTCAGACAACCCAGGGAGCTTAAGAGCTGAGTCGGGATTCGAAGCCAGGTCCTACCGCATGGCAGTGCTAGTTTTTAAGGAATGTCTTCCTTCAGTGTCTGCAAAGCTTTCACGGCAGAAGGCAGAGAAGATAAACCTTATGGTATCCATACACAATTGAGGTATTCAGGCTTTACCTGCTGGCCACTCATAGACAATCACACATGCACATCTCAGGCTGCTGCTCCTCAAAGACATTTTACTCTGTACTATTAAGTAAAAAAAAAAATTAATACAAGGATTCAACCACTTTAGCAGTGCTTTTTATTTACAGTGCATAAAAAGGAAAAGAAACATATACAAAGATAATTCTAACAACATGGGTCAGCCTCCCAGGGGAGGTGGTGAAGGACAAAACATTGTCGAAATTGAATTTGGCATGGGAGAAGCACAAGTGTTCCCTACATGCAAGGATGTGAACCCTGAGTTTGGGTGGGCACTGCGGTATCGCATCGGGAATGGACACTAACAGCTGCTTTGTCTGTTCAGCTTCCCTTCCACTAACTCTGTACTTCTTTATCTGGGCTGAGCTGCTTTTAACCTGCCTGACAACAGTTTAAAGGCATTCTTGATTCAGTAGAAAGCACCTTCAGTTCTCCAGAAATACCAGAGTGGTTTTCATCAAGGGAAAACAGTCTTCCGTAATCTACAGCCGATGTGCCTCCCTTGAATAAATACAACAGTATATTTAATGCATTTATTTATATATGTATTATTACATTTTGATAGCTTACAGTTCCAAGTAGCATCAAATTTGCAATCAGATTTTCTGGCTTGACATAATTAGAGACATTCAGTTAGATGTTTTTACAGTATATCTTTTTCATCGTTATTCATACTGTCTCCCATAAAAGAAGAGTGAAACTATTTGTCTAGAGGGAGGTTTCTAGTCCAAGCTTTCCAATAGGCCAACTATGTACACAGTCTCCTGTAGAAGATAAACAAAGACCACCCTATGAGACAGATGGTGATAAACTTTTCCCTCATGCTTAGATAAAATACAGGAATATGGCCGTCATCACAATTCTATTTATGATGACAGTTCAAATTGAAGTTATTTTTTGTCTGAAATTTGCACAGTGCCCTCCACTCCACATCTCCATCCTTACCAAAGCCAAGTAACAAAGTAAATGATGGCAGAAAAGAACCACATAGTCCATCCAGTCTGCCCAGCAAGCTTCTTATGGTAGTAACTGCCACTCCATGCACGTTACCCCATGTTTCTATAAAGGGTGGTAACTGTCGCTCCGTGCAGGTTACGCCTATGTTTCTCTTAAGGGTAGTAACTGCCGCTCCATGCAGTTAGTCCTAAGGCTTACGATAATGCATAAAAGATTACTGCTAACAACATTTTTACTGGGTGATGAGCCTTCTTGAAAATTTAGACAGTGCAGTTTGACATGCTTTGCTTATGAACTTGACCGTAGAAGCAGTCTTTTGCTTTTTCCCTTATGTCTGCATATCAGTACCCCAGACCGTAAAAGTCAGGGCCCATGATGGTTATTGTCTGAATCCAATTCTCCCTTCTCCCCCTCTTCCCGTCGTCAAAACGGAAAGTGATATTGCAGTTGCATCAAAAGCATCAAGGCTTATTGGCTAAGGATAGTAATCTCCATGCCTTCTGTTAAGAGTAGTAACTGCTGCTCCGTGCAGGTTACCCCCATGCTTATCAGTACCCCCAGACCGTAAAAGTCGGGGCCTTCATTGGTTGTTGTCTGAATCCAATTCCCCCTTTTCCCCCTGCTGTCAAAATGGATAGCAATGTTGCAGTTGCATTAAAAGCATCAAGGCTCATTGATTAAGGGTAGTAAGCTTCATGCCTTCTGCTAAGGGTAGTAAGTGCCATATCAGCAAGCTACCCCTATGCATGCTTTTTTTCATTCCATCCTCTAGTCTTCATGGATTCTCAGGGCCAGATTTAAAAAACTATGCACCGGCGTACATTTGTGCGCGCAACCCGGCGTGCACAAATCTACGCCCGATTTTATAACATGTGCGCAGCCGCACGCATGTTATAAAATCCAGGGTCGGCGTGTGCAAGTGGGTGCACAATTGTGCAACTTGCGCACGCCGAACCATGCAGCTTTCCTCCATTCCCTCCGAGGCCGCTCCGATTTCGGAGCGGTCTTGGAGGGAACTTTCCTTCCGCCCCCCCCCCCCCCCCTTCTCCTCCCTTCCCCTACCTAACCCGCCCCCCCAGCCCTACTTAACCCCCCCCCCCCTACCTTTAATTTTTAAGTTGCGCCTGCCTCTGGGCAGGCATAGGTTGCACGCGCTGGTGACCACCGGCCCGTGATCCCGGGCACAGCAGCAAATGGCCGCTGTGCCTGGAGGCTCCGGCCCCGCCCCAGACCGTCCCATCCCCTTTTTCAAGCCCCGGGATATACGCAAGTCCCGGGGCTTGCACGCGTCGCTGAGCCTATGCAAATTAGGCTTGGCACGCGCAGGAGGCTTTTAAAAGGGTTTCGCGCATAACCCTTTTAAAATCCACCCCATAGTGTTTATCCCATGCCCCTTTGAATTCTTTGATTGGTTTTGTATTCATAACCTCCTCTGGAAGGGCATTTCAGGCATCTACCACCTTCTCTGTGAAGAAATATTTCCTGACGTTGGTTCTGAGTCGTCTCTTCTGGAGTTCCATTTGTGATTCCTAGTTCTGCTGATTCCTTTCCAACGGAAAAGGTTCGAAATTCATGCATCATTAAAACCTTTCAAGTACCTGAAGGTCTGATCATATCTCCCCTGCACCTCCTCTCTTCCAGGGTATACATATTTAGATCCTTCAGCCTCTCCTCATAAGTCTTCCGATACAGACCCCACAAAGTTGCAGTGGCATCAGGCCATGCGGAACTTGCATTCGAGTCACCTCGCCCCTCCATGACTCTTTATCCTATTGGCGGGTCCTTTCAAATCTTGAACGGGGATCTCTTTCCAAAGTCCTCCTACCCAAATTGTCCTAACCATGGAGGCATCCACCCTGGACTTGAGAGCTCATGTAGATAGGCTCAGCACCCAGGGTCTCTGGTCCGCTCAGGAAAGCTGTTGTCAAGTCAACTTTCTGGAGCTTCGGGTGATCAGGTACACACTATAGGCTTTAAGAGATCGGCTCTCCAACAAAGTTGTCCTGATCCAAACCAACAACCGGTGGCGATGTAGTATGTCAATAAGCAGGGGAGTATGGGATCATACCTTCTGTGTCAGGAAGCAGTCCAGATCTGGTCATGGGTATTTTTCCATGGGATGGTGCTCAAGGCTATATACCTGGCCGGGATGGAGAATGTGGTAGCGGACAGACTGAGTCATGACTTCCATGAATGGTCCCTGAACCAGGAGGTTGTGAATCGGATATTCCGCCTCTGGGGGAGCCTGTACATGGACCTCTTCACGTCCCTTTGCAACAGAAAAGTGCCTCTGATCTGCTCCCTGTACAGGACAGACGGCAAACCAGTCTCTGATTCCCTTCCCCACCATTGGGTATTCTGTATGCATATCCTCTGATTCCCTTAGTGGTGAAGACTCTCTTGAAGCTTTGTGAGGACAGGAGGACTATGATCCTCATAGCCCCTTAATTGCTGAGACAAGTCTGATTTCCATTCCTGCAGTAGTTGTTCATCTGGACAGTGATCAATCTGGGGACTTCCCCAGATCTCATCACACAGGATCGAGGCAGGTTGCGACATCCCAATCTCCAGGCCATGTTGCTCACAGCCTGGATTTTCAGAGGTTAGTTCTGCAATCACTCAATCTCTCAGAGGATGTGTCTCGGGTCCTGTTGGCTTCTAGACTTCCTCTAGAGAGTGCTATGGACTAAAGTAGAGGAGGTTTTTCGTGTGGTATGAGCAGAAGGTCCCAGATCTGTTCTCCTGCCCCACACAAAAACTGCTTGATTACCTTCTATACCTGTTGGAGGCTGGCTTGAAAACCAACTCCGTTAGAGTTCATCTGAGTGCAATTGACGCATACCACCATGGTGTAGATGGTCCGCCCATCTCTGTAAAGCCTATAGTTCTATGTTTTAGCCAGGGCCTGCTTCAGTTGAAGCCTCCCCCTCCCGCTGTGTCTTGGGACTTTAACTTAGTGTTAGCTCAGCTGATGAAAACTCCTTTTAAGCCGCTGCGCATCTGTGACCTGAAGTACCTGACCTGCAAGGTTATATTTTCCGTGGCAGTCACTTCAGCGCGCAGCAGCTAAAAATAGACCTTGTAGCACATTGGCTATTAAGTGAATTTTTAGAATGCACAGTAAATTTTTTAGTTACTGCAGCTAAATATTTTTATGCATGAGTTTTAGTGTACAGACTCCTATGTCTCAAAGATACATAAACTGGCTCCCATTAGTGTTCCAGTAAGTTTGGACATCATCTTGCTATCGCAGGACATTGCAGGCTCCTATTGAGTCTCAGAATAAATAAAATGAATTTTTAAAAAGTTATGTTTCTCAGGAAGCTGAATAGTGCTGTATTTTAGCTGTTAATCTGTAAGGAACAGTTGTTGGCCACATTATAGTGCAGCTTTAAGATGGACTCTGTCAGGCCTCACTAAATGGATATTTGTTAAAAGAGATATGATTACTGGCAAGCTAGGGATCTGGATTGAATTTATTTGATATAAGTGCACTTAGCGAATCTCAGACAGCCCCAGTTTTCATTATTGATTAATGGGAGACCATGATTCGTTGGAGAGGCAAAGGCTTGAGGGCAGGGTAGTGGTGCGCATGCTAGAAAACATATGACTGAACTAGCATTTGCTGCATTTTAGTTGGACACAAATGGAAACCAGCTAAACACTGGTATTTATAATGATATTTACAAAATTGGTAATTCTGCATTGATTGATCTATCCTCCCTAGACCTGGGAAAGAATTTCCCAGATCCACACGACTCTCTCTTCCCTTCTGTATTTCAAGGAGGAAATCTCCGATCTGTGGTGTCACTTATGTCCTCCCGGGACCTGGTCCTTCATTGACAGCTATTTCTCCTCCCCGAGCCTGGGAAAGAGATCCCCAGGACTGTACCGACTGCTCTCTTTTCTGAGGCCTCTAAATAGGAATCCCCCAGACTTGTGAAATGGCTTTCCTTCCTCCTGGGGCCTAAGGAGAGGAATCCTTGGACAGTGCTCTCTGGAGGACACCAGGAGCCCAGAGCGCACTGCTGTCAGTATTTTTATTTTTTTTTTTACAGCAGTTGCTGTAACAGCCTCAGCATATAATATTTTTTTGTATTCTTTTAAGGCCATTTCTTACAGTTAAAATATACACTTTACTTTTACAAAATTGCAAATCTCTTTCTTTCAAAAGACATCACAACCATGTTGGTAGGGTAATGGGAAGGGCCCTGAAAGAGTGGCACTGTGTGACTTTCGAAAAATTTAAAGAGAGAGAGCGCTTCCTTTAGGTTCCTTTTCGGTTCTAATATGAAGGAGGAAGGCTGAGTTTGATTAATTCTGAGGACAAATCATTAAGTAAGAAGAAGCAGATTGATTACTAAACACAAAGGTATTTCACAGCTTCAGGATATTTGATAGGCCAGCTCTGTGAGGAAGCCGGATAATTCTCTTCCCCCTGAGGAAGCCGTCCATGGCGAAACAGATGCCTGCGTTAGGGAAACAAGTCTGATAATGGGGAGAAAATTCTAACAATTACTAATGAAGGAGGAAATGAATTGTATTTGGAAGAAGCAACATTATTGATCTGCTAAAGCATATGAAGTTTCATACATTTCCTTTGCAATGAACTGAACATGGTGAATATTTTTCTGTGTTCAACTTCATTTTGATGAAAATATTGTTATTTATTGCACTATTTAAGCACTTTGTTTCAACTTTGGATTGTAAGTTTGTTATTATTTTATGTGTTATAATTAAAAATAAAAATTTGTATTAGATCGATATTTGCATTAGTGCTTCAGGAGGGTTTGTTTGTTGCTTAGATGCAGAGAAGCACTTTACTAATAGAAGTATACTGTGTTTTTTTCAGAACTGCATATATATATATAAACACAATCACACAATTTTAAAGCTCACATAATTCAATATCTAAATTGAAATAAATTGATTTCTATGGCTTGATTGCTAGATTTTTCCTCATCATGTTCTTGGTCTCGCCTCTGCTTTTATCTTGACTGACTTCTCATGGCACTTTATCATGGACTGGAGGAATATCTTAGTAGTTAGAGCAGGGGCCTGAGAACCAGAGTAAGCCAGGGTTCAAATCCCATTTCTCCCACAGGCATTCCTTGTGACCTTGGGCAAGTCACTTTATGCTCCATTGCCTCGGGTAGAAACTTAGGGCCATATTTATTAGCTGTAGTATTTTCCCAGGAGGGGAAAATTTGTGGTACTTGGTACCCCAGCTTAGGGCTACCATGATTTAAAGGGGCAAGTGGTCCAGAATACCTCACAAAGTATGCCAAAAACCCCTGGGGTTTCTCAAGATCTCATGTTCCACCCCACCACTTCTGCCTCTTGAGGCAGCCAAAAAAAAAAAAAAATTAAAATTTTAACAGTTTAAGAATTGTGGCAAGGCCAATTCCGCTCCTCCCAATCCCCTCAAATATGGCAAAAAAAACCCCAGACTCCAACCCTCCTTCCTCACCCTCCCAGCCCTTTCCTAAGTAGCCCTGTCTAGTGGGGACTTGGAGCAGCGATTTCCAAAATGATGCCAGCCACCAATATTATGCCTTTTCTCCATCACGTGAAAGGAGTAAAGGCATACCACTGGCAGGCTGCCACCATTTTGAAAATGACCACACTAGGCTCGGAGCCCTAGGGGGCACTCTGGGCCCCCACTAGACTACCAGGGATAGTTAGGTAAAGGCTGGGTGGGGGTGTCAGGAAGGGGGTTTTGTGGAAAAAGGGGGTGAATTTGTGAGAGGGGGTAGGGCCTGTGCCGCACCTTCACTATGGCCACTTAAAGGGGTGGCAGGGGGTGAAGTAGGTGCAGCTTGGCGGACTGAGGGTTGCAAATAGGAGGGGCATGATGGGAGGGGGGGGGGTGGGGGTTTGCTCTGGATTCTAAACTTTTAAAATGTTCAAATTTATTTTATTTTGGCTGCCTCAAGGATGGAGGGAGGGGGATGGGATAGTGAGTCTTGAGAGACCCTCTAGGGTTTTTTTTGTCTTTGAATTAGTGTTAATGCCTTCCATAGCAGGTATATCTTGGAATCATCTGTTTTTTTGCAACTTTTATTGCTTAGTTTTCTTTCTGCTCTCTTTCACCCCCTTTTTCTGTTTCTTCCCCATTTCTCTCTTTTGCCTCCTGAAGGCCTGTCTTTTGTTGGAATGTATTGGAATATCCAAGTTAATACACTGCACTGTTAACAAGCTTTGTTCTTATTAAGAAATGGATAGATTTCACTGATTTGAGACATCAGGGCGATCTATGCAACACATCATTGAAATGGCAGACTATTTAAATAGAGTGGAACTTGTACACCGCATAAGTTCTTGTGGGAAAATATGCTTCAGTGACTTACTGGCAGCAGCTATGGAATGTGGCATTTAAAAGTACCTTTATGTAGTGGGAAAGAATTTGGTGGAGAATAAACAGTTTGACCTCGCTGAACGGACCACAGTCTGTATGTAACCCCACTCAAGAAAGCTAATTTTTTTGCCAGTCTGTGAAAAAGAGGATCAGCCATGATAAATCTCACCCGACTTTCAAGAGAATACCAGAATTCTTGCATATAATGTAAACCCCTAACAATTACAAAAATATCATGGTCTTTCACTGCAGTTTAATTATATGTAAAAATATGTTTTATGATGGGGGCTTTATGGAAATGTTGAAAACATTTTTGTGTAGAACTGCAGGACAATTCCAAGTCATATTAAGGACATGAAGGCATTTAAATACATAATTAGAGATTTCCACAGGCCTCTCCCCCCTTCCTTTTGCCTTTCCCCTCTCTGCTTCTCCTCCCTTGCCTTCTCCCCTTGCTCTTCTTTCATCCCTTGTACCTGCTCCACTTGTCTCTCTCTCTCTCTGTCTTTGATTTGCCTCTGGCTCCAGGGCCACTTTCTCACTTGCCTCTTCAATGGGGAATAGAAACAAGAGGCAGGATACTTAGGAGGAAAAAGAGGCCTAAGAAGGGAAGAACCACATTGGAGAAGTACTGGGGACTACTAAAGTGTGAAAGTGGCAATGCAGAGAGGGAGTCAGGTACCAGAAAGGTCTATAATACTCTGATGCACTGTGCTTCTAAACGGGGAACAAAGATATCCATTTGTACAGTTCATATAATTGCGGCATGGGGATCTCAAACTTGTGATGTCATCTGTGTTGCAATGACCGTGCAAGAGAGCGCTGTGTGTTATAGTTGCCAGGGAAGACATAACTCTGAATTACCTGACTTTCGATCACTTTGTTTACAACCATGCCAGTCTTCAAAGTAGTTTTTACAAATTCATTTCCAAGGAATATCTTTTAATTACTTTGTCAATTCCATTAGAACCATAGGGGGATAATTTTCGAAAGAATTTGCAATATATGTAGAAGCATATATTGTAGCAATTTTCAAAAGCCCATTTACGCACTTAGACGGTAACTTTCAAACAGGCATGCACGCGCATGCCTGTTTGAAACCATTTTTATTGCAGTATGCAAAAAAAAAACCCAAAACCAAGCACATAACTACCAACACTGGTGCACATTGAACTCTGATGTACACCAGGACAACTGTACCAGATAACATTCACTTACACGGTTTCTCCCCCAGCCCCTTTCCACCCCACTTCTCCCCCCCCCCCAAGTATGAATAGCAAAGCAAAGAGAAAGAAATCACATTGTTTACACAATGAAAATTAGGTCCCCCACATATTAGAAAATTATTCCAAAGGAGATGGTTAACCATATACATGTCAAGGATAATTCAGCAGCAGACTCCTGGCTTTGGGAGAAAGCGATTGGATATATTTGTCACATACTGATATGAACGCTCAGTTTACTTTAAAAAGAATTGACAGTATCCATATTTTCCATTTGCATTAAAACATGTAAACTGTTTCTCCAGGCCCTCTTTGTCACATCATACAGAGAGCACAGCCTTTTCTCCCAGCAGCCATGCCTTTCTAATAAAAAGACATTCACCTTTAACGGTGGTATCCAATGCCTCTTTACAGTCAAACACTCCATTTTGGGTGAAAGAGAGGGAATTATTCAAAATCCCTTGCAAGTATCTTTTCATTTTTCCCCAAAAAAACTTGAACAACTGGACAGGTCCAAAAGTAATGACTCAAGGTTCCCCTAGCAGATGAGCATTTAGGGTACAAATTAGATTGCAATGCTCCTGCTTTAAACAGCCTAGTTGGGGGGCCTGACCTGTGAGGAAGGAAGGAGCCGACCAGACCTGCCCGGCACAGCGAAGCGGTGAGGAGTTGAGATCGCCTGCACCTGTGGGACTCCTGCCCCCTGACGTCATCTGCCGGAGACCGCGAGCTGAAAAGCCCGCGGGACAGAGTGGAGTTCGGGGCCTGACCTGTGAGGAAGGAAGGAGCCGACCAGACCTGCCCGGCACAGCGGAGCGGTGAGGAGTTGAGATCGCCTGCACCTGTGGGACTTCTGCCCCCTGACGTCATCTGCCGGAGACCGCGAGCTGAAAAGCCCGCGAGATAGCGGCGCACCATAGCCGCCAGCGCATCATCTAAGCCGCGCATGTCCAAGGGGCATGCGCGACTTAGATCGACTTTGATCGGCTTGGATCGCTTTTTGAGAATTATTAGGCCTTTTATGGGGCGTAAAAGGAAGGCGAAATTTGTTACCTCGACCCCAGCCTTACATAGACTTGGACCGATGGACGCCCACGTCTGTAGGATTTTGCCACAAAGGGACTGCATTAGAGGCTCTTTTGAGGCCTCGTTGAGTCCCGGCACAGGCCCAATGCCTCTACATCCCCCACCCGGAAAATCTGGAGGAGAATCCAATTTACAAGATCAAGCAAGAGTAAGTGATTTGGATAATATTTCTCAATCGCTGAATGTTGCAGGGACTTCCCAGTCTGAATTAGACAGACAGGGTATGAGTGAGGATTCTCCAGTATTTAACACTGAGAGTGCAAGGTTGGACACCGTTGACACAAACAATGTGACGTTGGGGGATAAATGGAGGATGATGATCAAATTGGACTCTAACATGCAAAAGATGAATGTATCTCTAGGAGCAATTGTAAATCGTAATAAGATCTTAATACAGGAACAGGGGAAGAAGTTAAATGGGATTGAAACAACTGTGTCTAATTTATCTATAGAAGTAGACAATGTTAAGAAAATGGAAGATTTACATACGGTAGACAATGTTACATTGCATATAAATATGGAAAACTTGGAAAATTTTATGCGAATAAAAAATCTCTGTATTGTGAACTTCCCTATTACTAGATTACTTTCACCATTAGAGATGTTTTCGAAATATGTAAGAGAAATTTTAGTATGTGAAGAGGTTCCAGC
This sequence comes from Rhinatrema bivittatum, assembly GCF_901001135.1. Taxonomy (NCBI): domain Eukaryota; kingdom Metazoa; phylum Chordata; class Amphibia; order Gymnophiona; family Rhinatrematidae; genus Rhinatrema; species Rhinatrema bivittatum. The sequence goes on along the minus strand of NC_042616.1, from coordinate 170,599,009 downwards.
TATTTCGAAAATTTATTACTTCCCACGCCAATTAGATACTGCACCAGCGAGAGAAGTAGAAAACTCTCCAGGTGTATCTACCTTCCTGGAAGAATCAATAGACTTAATAACTAAGAGGACAACCCTGTTTGTTTCTTTTACTCTAGAGAGAGATAAGGAGAAGATTATGGAAAAATTCTTTAAGAATAAAGATATATTGTTTTGTGGACAGAAGGTTTTTATTTTTCCTGATGTCTCCAAACCAACACAGGTTAGGAGGAGGCAGTTTTTAGCCCTAAAAAATGCAACATTGGAGCTGGGGGCTACCTTTTTTTTAAAGTACCCCAGCAAATGCTGCATTAATTATCAGGGGAAAAATTTATTTTTTCACAACCTTCACATTTGGAGAATTTTTTGACTGATAAGACTCAAGCAAAGTTAGAGAACGAAGTATCACCAATATTGGGCCAAACATAAAAATAATTGTTAGTGCTCCTGCTTCCTTGATAAATTATTATTTGGAATGTAAGATGTTTCTTTAATTTGCCCCATGTTATAAGGTTTGAATATAGCAGTGATTTTGTTATGCATGGAAATTTTTTCTAGATATCTGTAAATTATTGCTGTTATATTCAGTTTACTTGATTTATGCATGTATAATGCAAGATTTTGTTGTAAAGTTTTTTTGAAAATCTAATAAAGAATAAATTAAAAAAAAAAAAGCAGCCTAGTTGGAGACAAATATGTTCCTCAACAGAAATTTATATTGTAACTCTTTCGACTTAGCATTTCCTCACAAAGGAGGATAAAAGCTGCTGGCCCATCAACTGAAGCGGGAGCTCAGCCTTTCATTTTTCCAACAGTGAATCTACCACGGTTACATCTTGGAGATCCGACAGCACCTTATATAGCCGGGAGATACTCATTCTCCTCCACACCCCAATTTGAAAGAATACTTCAATTTTTACCTTTAAATTTTCTGTAAGATTAACACTTACAGACATCTCCGACAAGAACCCTGCACCCAGACTTTCAAAAAAAAGCTCAAAACTTGGCTCTTCAGTCAAGCCCTGACGGAGAGATAAACACTCCCTGAAGCAGATTCTTAGACAAGATCACGCCATTTTCCCGTAATTGCTCTCCCATTTATTTTCTGATGCCCCCCATTTCTCATCTATCTTGTACACCAGCCCTCTATCTTGTCCAGCCTCACCCCTCTCATTTTTTCCCCTTTTCCAAAGCTTCGATTCCTAGAGCCCTTCTCCGCCTACTCTATAGCCCACTAGTCTCACTGTTTATTCTTGAAGGTACCCAAATCTTTAATCGGTTCTGAAGTTATTTATCTATTTGTTGTTATTTGCTCCTTGTGCTTAATGCTCTCCTTGCATCGCTTCCATGTGACTGTTTCAAATGTTCCATGTAACGCTCCCAAGCGACTGTTCTTTATGTTCCTTGTATCGCTCCCAAGCGACTGTTATATTTCAGTGTAAACCGGTGTGATTTGTATTCTATACAAGAACGTCGGTATATAAGAATTTAAAATAAAATAAACTTAACAGTGACCACCAATAATGTCTTAACTGAAGGTACGCAAAACGCTTCCCCATGGTCAACCCAAATTGAACTTCTTTTTCTTGAGAAGTAATTAATTGCCCTTCAAGAATCACCATTTGCTCCACATGACGTAATCCCTTCCTTGACCAATCAATAAAAGATTTGACCCAGGTAAAAAATCCCTATTACTCTGCAAGGGTAAAAAAAAATAGGCTCCTGGTAACTACGCCGAAGCCTGCCACAGAGAAACTGCCAGGCCCACCTAAGAGATAGTACAATCCAGTGTTTTCTCAGATATGTTGGTAAAGTGGAATTATTGGTGTGTAAAACTAAACGAAGTGCCAATGGCGACACCCAACCCGCCTCCCAAATTCTCGGCGTATAAAATGACGTGTCAAAAAGCCAGTCTCTTAAGTGTTGCAACATGCAAGCTACATTGTATCTCTCAATATAAGGTATCCCCAGACCCCCTTCCTTCCAACCACCCAATAATTGAGTAATAGCTAATTTGGCTGTCTTGCCCCATTAAAGAAATTTAGAGAGCATAGCATATCCCAAGTTTATATCCTGTTTTTGCAGATAAATTGGCAGAACCTGTAAAACATAAAGCCAGTGTGGCCATAGCAGCAATAACAGAAAAGAATTCCATAGCAACAACTGGTCCTTCATACTTTTCAGTATTTATTTATTTAGATTTATATTCCGCTTTTTGCACTTTTTTCAGCACTTCAAAGTGGATTACATTCAGGTACTGTAGGTATTTCCCTATCCCCAGAGGGCTTACAATCTAAGTTTGTACCTGAGGCAATGTAGGGTAAAGTGACTTGCCCAAGGTCACAAGGAGCAACAGTGGGACTTGAACCCTGGTCACCTGGCTCATAGCCTACTGCTCTCACCACTAGGCTACTCTTTCACTCAGTAAGGGAAGAACATTTAAATCATATAATTGAGCCAGATCCAAGGTAAGGACTATAAATATATAAGAGACCCAGTCGCCCATCTTAACAGAAAATTCCCCCCACCCCCACCCCCCACAAAAATTTTACATATTGGGAAGATGCTAAGGCTTCCAATTTTCCCATATTAAGCTTAAAGCCAGAAAAGGCTCCATATTGAGAAATTTCTTCAAGCCACACAGCCAAGGAGTCAAACGGCTGTGAAAGATGAACCAAAAAATCATCCGCAAAGGCTACAATTTTAAACATCCTTTCTTTGATGGGGATTACTGCTATCCTATCATTGGCCTGTACCGATCTCAAAAGAGACTCCAGAGCCAAAAGAAATAACAATGGGGAAAGAGGACAGCCTTGACTCGTCCCTCTTTGAATAGCAAACTCCTCTGTTAGTTGTCCATTTACTAAAATTTGTGGCTTGGGATTAGAATATAACAAGTGCACTACATCACAGAAAAACCCCGATATCCCAAATTGTCCCAACACAAAAAAAATATATTCCCAATCCACCCTGCCAAATGCTTTCTCTGCATCAAAACTGACTAGGATAGTGGGTATAGCTGCCTGCATGCTCTGTGAGATGGAGATAAACACATTTCGGACATTAAAGGCTGAATGCCTTCCACAGACAAAACCCACCTGATGTTCTTCAATCAAAATAGGCAGCTGGGTAGCTAAATGATCAGCAAATATTTTCACCAGCAGCTTAAAATCATAATTAATCAGCGATGTCAGCCAATAGGACTCCGGTAACATCAAATCCTTCCCCTTTTTTGGGGAGAATTGTTATTAGGGCTCTGTTAGTATCAAAAGTGAATCGCTTCGCCTCTGTCAACTGGATAAATAAGGATTGCAAGGGTTGTGCAATTTGCTCCTTCAATATCTTGTAAATTTCCCCCCCAAATTCATCCGGCCCTGGTGCCTTATAAAGAGTAGGCTGTTCTAGATGCACCTGGATCTCCATGGTGGTATTTGGTGTATTCAAGGCTTCCAGCTGAGGTAAGGTAAGCTTCCCAAAAAAACAGCTCTGTTCCTCTCATCAGTTTTATCCTTCGTATAAAGAGATTGCAAAAAAATCCCAGAATACTTTACTGAGCCCTTCGGTAGAATTCACTACCCTACCCCACTTATCTCTAACCGCTGCGCTTGACCAGAGACCCAATAACTTTCCAGCTTTATTCCCAAACTTAAATAATTGATATTTGTAATAGAACATAGATTTTTTTTAGCCCTTTGGTGCAGTAAAGAGTTTAAGGCCACTGGTGATGCAATATAAGCTGATCTGGCTTTAGGCGTGGGAGAAGTTGCAAATATCAATCTATCCCATCACACCTGCTTTTCCAACAAGAGTATTCTCTTGGCCATCATTTTCCATTGCCAACTCACATATCCAGTTATATTCCCATGCAAAACAGCTTTCACCATCTCCCAAAAAAGGGCAGACTCATTTATATGAATTTGATTATGCTCATGATAATTCTTTGATTATGCTTCTTTCCATCTTTGCTGCAAAAAAGTCCGAAAGCCCACATCACCATATAACTGAGCAGGAAACCTCCACCTCCCTCTTCCTTTCTTCTTAGGTCCTCAATGAAAATCAATCCATATGTTAGCATGATCAGAATTTTCAAGGGGGCAAATTACTGCTTGATTAATCTGAGAAAATAGGGATGATGAGGTCAACAAATAATCGATCCTTGACTGAGAGGCGTGAGCCCTAGAAACATGTGTAAAATCTCATTCGCTGGGATGCAAAACCCTCCATACATCCAAAAGTTTTAGGTGGTCACATAGTCACAGAATCCCTTTATGCTTTTCCAATCGTTCCCCTGGGAGGCAGTGAGATTTATCCAGGTTGGGATCAAAAACAGTATTCAGGTCTCCCCCCAATAAATTAGGACCTTCACTGAAATCCTGCACTTTTTGAATAACACCCTTACAAAAATCATGATCGTATACATTAAGCGGTAGATTTTAAAAACTTGAAAGGTCAGGGCCTTATGAATCAAAATAGCCACCCCGGCTTTATGAGAGCCAGATGAAGTCCAGTGAGCTTCCCCCATCAACCGTCTAATCAATTTACTATGCTCTTTATCAATCAAATATGTTTCTTGAATCAAGGCAATATCTGACTTTTGTTTCACCAAAGCTTTCAAAATCTTAGAACACTTGATCGGAGAACCCAGACCCGCTACATTCCAAGAAGACAATCTAAGACCTTCCTTAGGCATCCATTAGCCACCCATGGATCAAAAAATAGGGTACAGAAAGTGTAAAAGGAGTCCCTCTCTCTCCAGCCTAGGACAGACCCCATTCCCAATCAGAAAAAACACCCAACATGTGCCCAAAATACCAGACATCACTCAGCATAGACCCAAAAATTCTCTTTGTTGCATCAGACCCTATTCTCCCACTGCCTAGCTCCCCACCCTTTCCAACCCCGCCTTCCCCTCCCCTTTTAGCCCTCCACTTCCCTGACCAAGCCTCCATCTCTGAAGAGAGGAAATCACGTAGTGAATGCCATGGTGCCCTCCCACCTCACAGCACCTACATAAACTGCTGTTAAAAAAAAAAAAAAGCAAAATATGAAACACTGAAAAATAACACTTCTATAAATATGAATAGAAACATTCGGGTGTCAAATATTCTCTCCAGTATCCATGTATCCATGCAAGAAACACCCGCACAGGTGTTAACAGATATTGAAGATCCTGGGAGACGTTGAATATCATTATCGCTTTCACTGCAGTTCTGCATAATTTATATGAACTTCATAAAAACAATACAGCAGTATCTAAACTGCTGGGAAGTTTCAGTGACAAGTAGAATACACACATTTTTCTCTAATGTCTTTAACATGTTTTTTAGCTGTTAATTAAAGGGACAATTTTCAAAAGTCTGTAGGTAATTTTACCTGCTGGCTCTGTGTACCAGTTCTCAAAGGATAAATACATGTTTACTTTCCCTTTGAAAATTGCCTCAGGAAAAAAGTGCCTGCTTTTTTATGTGGGTATGTTTTCCTTTCAGGACAACCTTGCCCGCCCGCCCGCCCCTCCCCCTCCCAGGTGGGTAAAAATGCATGTGGTGTTGAACAATGCACATGCTTTTAGCCACAAGAAGAGGGGCAATTTTCAAAAAGTCCTTTTACCCATGTAACTGGCTTTTGAAAATTGCTCCTTAATATAATATACTAACTTGCATTTTATTTTCTCCAGTAAATAGGAAATAGTTGGAAGCTTATGTCAGCCGAGCTTGTGCAAATTTAATTTTAGAAACTGAAAGACCTGAAGTGAAAGGACCCAAGCAATCCTAACAATTTCCGCCCTATCTCCAACCTGCCCTTTGTCGCCAAGGTTATGGAAAAAGTGGTCAACAGTCAGCTATCTGAATTTCTTGAAGAACATAAAATTCTCCACTCTACACAATACGGTTTCCGCAAATCTCGAAGCACAGAAACCCTTCTCATATCCCTTACAGACCACCTCAGCTTGGGCCTAGACAAAGGACATTCCTTCTTACTAGCATTTCTTGATATTTCCGCAGCGTTTGACACAGTTAACCATTCCTTCTTACCAAATCGACTCTCTGATATAGGGATAACAGGAACAGCACTCAAAAGATTTGACTCCTTTCTAAGCAACAGAGATTATAAAGTCAAAGTCAATAGCAAAGAATCCCCATGTATCAACTCTTCAAGCGGAGTCCCCCAGGCCTCCTCTCTATCTCCCACCCTCTTCAATATCTACCTCCTTCCCCTCTGCCAATTACTTACAAATCTAAAATTGAAATATTACATATATGCAGACGATGTACAAATTCTGATCCCTAAAACCGTATCTCTTACAAAATCACTCAAGGAATGGGACATCTGTCTGCAAGCGATAAACCTCCTCCTCACCAGCCTTAATTTGGTCCTCAATACTAACAAGACGGAACTCCTTCTTATTTCTTCAGAAAACTGTGATATCCATCAGCAGTCCTACACCCCAATCACACAAGCAAGAGATCTGGGAGTAATAATCGATCACCATCTGAATTTAAAGAAGTTCATCAACAACACAACCAAAGATTGCTTTTATAAACTACAGGTGCTAAAAAGACTCAAGCCTCTACTGCAATTCCACGACTTCCGATCCGTTCTTCAGGCCATTCTGTTCTCTAAGGTGGACTATTGCAATGCTATTCTTTTAGGTCTCCCAGCATCCTCCACTAAACCCCTACAGATGTTACAAAATGCAGCCGCTAGAATCCTGACAAACGCCAGAAGGAGAGATCACATTACACCTATCCTCAGAGATCTGCATTGGCTCCCAATAACTTTCAGAATCCTGCACAAATCCCTCACTATCGTTCATAAAACTATTCACCACCAGGTTCCCCTTGACTTACAAATCCCACTCGAACTTCACACCTCCTCCAGACCTATTAGAGATGCGTATAAAGGATCTCTACACGCTCCTCCTAATAAAACCACCCATATGTCAACCACCAAAGAACGAGCCTTCTCGACAGCAGGACCCATGATCTGGAATGCCATTCCCCCGGATCTAAGACAGGAACCCTGTCTGCTGACTTCCAAAAAAAACCTCAAGACTTGGTTGTTCAAACAGGCATTCCCCTAATCATTGTAATAGCCCTGTCTCAGTTCTGAGGCCTTCCAAGCACCCCCCATCTCTATAGTTGTATTTAATTTTGAGTTAACTTTCTCCCTCTGTTCTTCCACCTCCCAAGTTCCACTCCCCTGTTTGATTGTAACCTTTTGCTCCTTCAAGTTATTGTTAATTGTTATGATACTATGTTTTCTGTAAACAGATATGATATGACCGATGTCATGAATGTCGGTATAAAAAAGTATTAAATAATAAATAAATAGGGGCAGACTTGGACACCTTTCAAGACTTGGACACCAGCTACAATCTCAGCACCGCTCAACTGCACGCTACTTCCTCATCCTGCTGGGACACATGGCGTCCTCAGTACAGGTTACCCCAATGACCCGCTTGGCCATGAGAGTCATGCAGTGGACTCTAAGGTCATAATGGACTCAATCCGTCCAACCTCTATCGACCATTGTCCACATCACCGACCCACTTCATCAGTCTCTAGCCTGGTGGAAAAATCAGATCAATCTCCTCCAAGGCCTACCCTTCCAGGCTCCAGACCCTCAAATAATTCTCACCACCGATGCTTCCAACCTCGGCTGGGGAGCTCATGTCGCCTATTTCCAGACACAAGGACCTTGGTCTCCAGAGGAAGCCAAACACCAAATCAATTTCCTGGAGCTGCGAGCAATCAGATATGCTCTCAGGGTGTTTCAGGATCACCTTTCCAACCAAGTCATCCTGATTCAGACGGACAACCAGGTGACCATGTGGTACATCAACAAACATGGAGGGACAGGCTCCTACCTACTGTGTCAGGAATCTGCACAGATATGGGTGGAGGCCCTCTCCCATTTGATGTACCTCAGGGCCACCTACTTGCCTGGAGTGGACAATGTGTTAGCAGACAAGCTGAGTCGCGCCTTTCAACCACACGACTGGTCCCTCGACCCCACAGCGGCGGACTCAATATTCCAACGTTGGGGTTATCTTCACATAGACCTCTTTGCGTCACCTCAAAACCGCAAAGTAGAGAACCTTTGCTCTCTCACTCATAACCAACACTCTCAGCCAAGAGATGAGGTCTCCCTCTCATGGGCAACTGGTCTCCTATATGCATTTCCTCCACTTCCACTTCTCTCGAAGACTCTCGTGAAGTTACATCAGGACAAGGGAAGCATGATCCTGATAGTACCTCACTAGCTTTGCCAAGTGTGGTTTCCAATACTTCAGGACCTCTCCATTTGCAGGCACATTCCCTTGGGAAAGGACTCGCTTCTGATCACTCAGAACGACGGGTGCCTACGCCACCCCAATCTCCAGGCCTTGTCCCTGATGGCCTGGATGTTGAAAGGTTAATTCTTCAGCCTCTTAACCTTTCGGAGCCAGTTTCCCGTGTCCTGATTGCTTCACTGAAGCCTTCCACAAGAAAATCTTATCTTTACAAATGGAACCGGTTTAAATCATGGTGCTCTTCTCAATCCCTTGATCCCTTTACCTGTTCTACCACGAAGTTCCTTGACTATTTCTGGCACTTGTCAGAGTCAGGTCTAAAAATTTCCTCCATCAGAATGCATGTCAGTGCGGTGGCTGCCTTCCATAAAAGTATCGGGTCGTTCCTATTTCAGTACAACCCCTCGTAACACGTTTTCTGAAGGACTTGCTTCACCTCAAGCCTCCACTGCGCCCTCCGGCCCCTTCTTGGGACCTCAGTCTGGTTTTGGGTTGGCTCATGAAACCACCATCGAGTCTCTCCAATCCTGTGATCTTCACTATCTCACATGGAAAGTGATTTTTCTTTTGGCGATAACATCTGCTCGCAGAGTTAGTGAGTTACAGGCCCTAGTTACCTATCCCCCTTACACTAAACCTCTGCAGGACCGGGCAGTACTCCGCACTCACCCTAAGTTCTTAGCTAAGGTAATATCGGAGTTTCACATTAATCAATCCATTATACTACCTACCTTCTTTCCCAGGCCCCAATCCAATCCAGGAGAACAGGCTCTGCATACCCTTGACTTTAAACGGGCTCTAGTGTTCTATCTAGACCGTACAGCTGCTCACAGGAAAAGCACTCAATTGTTTGTCTCTTTCCATTCCATCAAATTGGGGCAGCCTGTAAGTAAGCAGACTCTCTCCTCCTGGTTAGCAGACTGCATAACCTTTTGCTATCAGCAAGCAGGCATTCCATTTCAAGACCGTGTTAAAGCACACTCTGTGAGGGCCATGGCGACTTCAGTAGCACACCTACGCTCTGTGCCGCTTCCTGACATTTGCAGGGCTGCTACCTGGAGTTCTCTCCATACCTTTACAGCCCATTATTGCTTAGAGAAGGCCGAAAGACAAGATTCCATCTTCGGCCACTCTGTCTTGCGCAACCTTTTTACAATTTGACGTACCAACACCCTTCTGCCTGCCCGTTAGGGTTCAGGATGCCCTCTACCAAATTCCACCCCAGTTGTTGTGCCTGTTGCACGTCTTTGGGTACATTTGGTGCATACTCAGACATCCTCAGCTCGGTACTCACCCATATGTGAGGACTACCATCCTGCTTGTCTTGTGAGAAAGCAAATGTTTACCTGTAACAGGTGTTCTCACAAGACAGCAGGATGTTAGTCCTCACGAAACCCGCCCGCCACCCTGCAGTGTTGGGTTCGTTACATTTTCTTATTTTATTTTTCGGTACTTCCTGTAGCTTTAAACAAGACTGAAGAGGGACCCCTGCTGGCTGCAGGTTTGGTGCCATGCTGGGCGTGCCAAATGGATGCCAGTCAAAGTTCTAGAAACTTTGACAAAGGTGTTCGGTGATTGGGCTCCATCCTGTGATGTCACCCATATGTGAGGACTAACATCCCGCTCTCCTGTGAGAACACCTGTTACAGGTAAGCAACATTTGCTTTCTCTGGGCCTGGCACTTCTGCACGTAACCCCCGTTTTTTACATGCATGGCCATTTTAAAATTCGTCTGTATGTCTTTTTTGAGATGAGATGACCAGAACTACAAACAAGACTGAAGGTGCAGTTACACTATGGAAGATATTATGATATAAGAACATAAGATTTGCCATACTGGGTCAGACCAAAGGTCCATCAAGCCCAGTATCCTGTTTCCAATGGTGGCCAATCCAGCTCACAAATACCTGGCAGGATTGCAAAAGGTCAACAGAGTCAATAGACTCCATGCTGCTTATCCCAGGAGTAAGCTGTGGATTTCCCCAGGTCTATCTTAATATAATAGTTTATGGCCTTTTCTTCCAGGAGCTTCTCCAAATCTTTTTTAAACCCAACTACACTAACAGCTTTTACCATATTCTCCAGCATCAAATTCAAGAGTTTAATTATCCATTGCATAAAACAATATTTTTTCCTATTTGTCCTAAATGTATTAACTAGTTATTTAATTGCATGCCCCCTAGTCTTTGTATGTTTTGAAAGAGTAAACAATGAATTTGCATTTTCCTATTTCATTCCACTCATTATTTTATAGATCTCTATTATCTCCCCTCAGCTGATTTTCCTCTCATAGAAAATCATTCCATCCCCTTTATCATTTTCATCATGCTTCTCAGTACCTTTTCTAATTCTGCTATATTTTTTTAGATGCTGTTACCAGAATTGCATACAATACTCAACGTGTAGTCGCACCATGGAGCGATACAGGGGCATTATAATCTTTTCTGTTTTATTCTCCATTCTTTTCCTAATAATTGCTAGCACTCTATTTGCTTGCTTGGCCACTGCGCACACTGGGGTACATTTTAAAACACAGCGCGCATGCGTACTTTTGTTCGCGCACCAGGCGCAAACAAAAGTACGCCGGATTTTATAAGATACGCGCGTAGCCGCGCGTATCTTATAAAATCCGGGGTCGACGCGCGCAAGGGGGTGCACATTTGTGCAACTAGCATGCGCCGAGCCCTGCGCGCACTGCCCGTTCCCTCCGAGGCCGCTCCGAAATCGGAGCGGCCTCAGAGGGAACTTTCCTCCCGCCTTCCCCCACCTTCCCCTTCCCCCACCCTCCCCCCTTCCCCTTCCCCCACCCTCCCCTCCCTTCCTCTACCTAACCCCCCCCCGGCCCTATCTAAACCCCCCCCCACCTCTGCTTCACAAGTTACGCCTGCTCAAGGCAGGCGTAATTTTGCGCACGCCGGGCCGGCTGCCGCGCGCCATGTTCCGGTCTGGGGGCTGGTCCGGAGGCCGCGGCCATGCCCCCGGAACGCCCCCGGGCCGAAACCACGCCTGCAGCACCACCCCCAGATGATGCGCCGACCGCGTCACGCCCCCCGACACGCCCACCCCCCCCAGTGATGCGCCGATGATGCTCTTACCTACATGAATCACCAATATGGAACCTTGCATTGTGTAGCTATAATTTGGGTTGCTCTTCCCTACATGAATCACTTTGCACTTGTTCACATTAAAGGTCATCTACTATTTGCATGCCCAGTCTCACAAGGTCATCTTGCAATTTCTCACAATCCTCTTATGATTTAACAACTTTGAATAACTTTATATCATCAGCAAATTTGATCACTTCACTTACTGTTCCCATTCTCAACTTTGTTCTCTATTCCTTTCTAAAGAATTCCTAACATTCTATTAGCCTTTTTGACCACCGCCATACACTGAGCCGAAGATTTCAAAGTATTATCCACAAGGATTCTGAAGTCCTTTTCCTAAGTGGTGGCTCCTAACATGAAACCCAGCATGTACCTGTAGTTGGGATAATTTTTCCCTATGTACATTACTTTGCACTTGTCCACATTAAATTGCATCTGCCATTTAGATGCCCAGTCTCCTATCTCACAAGGTCCTTCTGCAGTTCCTCACAATCTGCTGCTGTTTTAACATCTCAAAACAATTTGGACACTTCACTTGTTGTTCCTTTCTCTAAAGCATTTATGAATGTGCTAAATTGCACAAGTCCCAATACAGACCTCTAGGGCACTCCACTAACAGTCTTTTTCTATTTCGAAAACTGACCTTTTAGTCCTATCTTCTGTTTCTTGTCTTTTATTCAGTTACCAATCTACAATAGGATACTACCTCCGATACCATGACCTCCCAGTTTTCTGAGGAGTCTCTCGTGAGGAACTTTGTCAAATGCCCTCTGAAAATCCGAATACGCTATATCAAACAGTTTACCCTTATCCCCATGTTTATTTACACCTTCAAAAAACATCTAGTAAATTGGCATGGCAAGACTTCCCTTTACAAAATCATGTTGACTCTCCCCATTAAACCATGTCTATGTGGTCAATGATTTTGTTTTTGAACTTCTGCTTGTTGGCCCGACATCAGACTCACTGGTCTATAGTTTCCCAAATCCCCCCCGAGCCCTTTTGAAAAATTGGTGTCACATTGGTCACCCTCCAGTCTTCAGGTATCGTGGCTGTTTTAAATGATAGGTGGGAAATCACCAGAAAAAGGCCTGAAATTTCATGTTTGAGTTCCTTCAGAAATCTAGGGTGAATACCATTCAGTCTTGTTAATTTGTTAATCTGTAGTCTGTCAATCTGATTTATTATATCCTCCAGTTTCACTGATAACTTGTGAGTTATCTGTCTAAATGGCCATTGAATATCTGCCCCATAGGTTTACTTCTATGGCAAGCTTCTTTACAAATTATCTTAGCCTTATTATTACTTTTTTACATCGAACTTGCTTGTGCTTATGCTGTTCTCTATCTTCCTCATATGGGTCTGCTTTCCATTTTTGGAATCATGCCTTTTTGGCTTTAATTGTCTTTCACTTTATTATTAAACCACACCAGCAGTCGTTTGGTTTTCCTTGTACCTTTTTTACTGTCTGGGATACATTTTGTCTGAGCTTCAAGGATGGTAAACAGAGTCCATGTCCACGTCTCCATGTGACTTGATCCTTTTAGTTTTTTTCTAACTAATTTCCTCATTTTATCAGTCTCCCTTTTTATAGTTAAATGCTACTGAAATAGTTTTATTTAGTATTTGCTCGCTAGTGATTATGTCAAATGTTGTTGCATTATGACCACTGTTGCCGAGCAGATCCTCCACCTTTATCCCTTGCACCAGGTCCTGCATCCTACTGAGAATTAGATCATATAGTTCCCCCTCTCATTGGTTCCATGACCAACTGCTGAATGTAGCGGTGATTCATGGCATCTAGGAAATTTACCTCCTTTGCATGTTCTTATGTGACATTTTCCAATCAATACTTGGATAATTGAAGCCTCCCTTATTATTATATTGCCCATTATACTAGCCAGTCTAACTTCTGTTACCATTTAGTCTGTTTTCTCATCCTGGCCAAACAGGCAATAATATATCCCTACTATTATATTCTTTCCTTTTACCCTTAGAATTTCTATCCATAAGAATTACAGAGTGCAGTTTGTTTCCTATAAAAGTTTTATCCTGCTTGACTCTATACCATCCTTAACATATAGTGCCACTCCTCTACCTATTTTATCTATTCTGTGATGTCAATATAGTTTATACCTGGGTATCACAATGTCCCATTGGTTATCATCCTCCTACCAGATTTCCGCAATGCCTATTATGTCTATATCTTCCTTTAGGGTCATACATTCTAAGTCTCCAGTCTTACTTTTCAGACTTCTGGCATTTGAAAACAGACATTTTTAAAGTAGGTTTATTTGTATTTATATTTTTATTTGTACCTATAACCTGCTTATAATCAGATGATACAAGCAACTTGGAGATACTTTTATCTGTGTTCTGTATTTAAATTTTTGGAGTCACTTTTATCTACATGATTTGTTTTTAAACACACCTGGGCTTTTTCAGCCTTGGGACATTGTAACTTACTTGATTTGCCAGCATCCTTTGAAGATACCTTACTCCGAATAATGCACTGCTGAAGAACTGTCAGCTTTCTCACATGTTCTGTCCCTATCTCTCTTCTCCATCTCTTGCCCTGTAACATTTCCACCCTCTCACTCCCTTTCCTGCAACATCTAACCTCTTCTAGCTCCACGACCAGTTCCTGCCTTGCAACATTTCCTCCTCTCTGTCTTCCTTCCTCCCACCGTCTGCCTTGCAACATCTTTTCCCTACTCTCTCAATGGCCACCCCCTACCCTTCAACATCTCTTCTTCCTTTCTCTGTTCTCTCAACCATCTGCCCTGTAACATTTCCTCTCACTTTCTCTCTCCTCACCCCCTGCCCTACTAATATCTGTCCCAATCTCTCTCTCTTTCTCCACCGTCTGCTCAGCAGCATTTCCCCTTTCTCCCTCTTCACCCTCTTTTTATCACCCTTGTCTCTCTCCTCTCCAGTGAGATAGATTATTTCACATTTCTCTCAAGGTTCACTTAAGCGCGGTCACATTATTACTTCTCTATCAGGTGCGGTTTAACTCTTCTTACCACCGTGGGACCACTTGGTATTCTCCAGGGATGTCACAGGAACAGGCAAGGGATCCCCACCCTGGTCTTCCTGAGGCTTAGCCCTCCTGAACTGCACCTCTTAGGCTCTCCATGGACTGTGGTGCCCTGACTCACTTCTTCAGTCTCTGGGACTGACTCCCCTAGTAATTTCCCCTTGAGGAGAAACCCTTTTTCAGCCTCATGCCTTTTCCCTTTAGGGAGAGAGCCCCTGCAGAGCCCTCTTTGTAAGGAGAGGCACTCTGGGCAGCCCCAACCTTCTCATGACTACACAGGATCTCCTCCTGCCAAACTCTGAACACAGGTTTATATGGACCTCCGATATACTCCTTTAGAGGATCCTCTTCCCGCAGTCCTTAAAGGGGTCATATCAGAAGCCTCTTAAAGTACTCACCATACATTACCTTCCCATGAGGTAACATACATGTAAAGCTGAATGAAACTCCAGACACTGTGGTTCCAAATTACCAAAAAGACATTTGAAGTTATCATCTGCAACCTGAGGCTTCCTGGAAAGGGGGGGGGGGCAGGGAGAATCTTGATTGAAGGAGTTTAATTTATCCAGATTTATGGGGCTGAAGATCGCCTATGGGCCTAATGATGGCAGAAGAAGACCAAATGGCCCATCCAGTCTGCCCAGCAAGCTTCACACATTTTTTCTCTCATACTTATCTGTTTCTCTTAGCTCTTGGTTCTATTTCCCTTCCACCCCCACCTTTAATGTAGAGAGCAGTGATGGAGCTGCATCCAAGTGAAATATCTAGCTTGATTAGTTAGGGGTAGTAGCCGCCGCAATAAGCAAGCTACACCCATGCTTATTTTTTTTACCCAGACTATGTTATACAGCCCTTATTGGTTGTTTTTCTTCTCCCCTGCCGTTGAAGCAGGGAGCTATGCTGGATATGCGTGAAGTATCAGTCTTCTCCCATGCCGTTGAAGCAGAGAGCCATGCTGGATGTGCATCGAAAGTGAAGTATCAGGCACATTTGGTTTGGGGTAGTAACCGCTGTAACAAGCCAGCTACTCCCCGCTTTGTGAATGCGAACCCTCTTTTCTTCTCCCCTGCCGTTGAAGCAGAGAGTTCTGCTGGATGTGTGAAGTATCAGTTTTTCTTCTCCCCTGCCGTTGAATCAGAGAACTATGCTGTATATGCATTGAAAGTGAAGTATCAGGCTTATTTGATTTGGGGTAGTAACCGCCGTAACAAGCCAGCTACTCCCCTCTTTGTGAGTGTGAATCCTTTTTTCCACATTTCCTCTTGCTGTTGAAGCTTAGAGCGATGTTGGAGTCACAGTAAGCATGTGTATGTTTATTTAATAAGGGTATTGACTCCAGGCAGTAGCCATCATTCTGGCGAGTCACCCACTCTTCATTGGCAGCCTCTTGACTTTATGGATCCACAGTGTTTATCCCACGCCCCTTTGAAGTCCTTCACAGTTCTGGTCTTCACCACATCCTCCGGAAGGGCATTCCAGGCATCCACCACCCTCTCCGTGAAGAAATACTTCCTGACATTGGTTCTGAATCTTCCTCCCTGGAGCTTCAAATCGTGACCCCTGGTTCTGCTGATTTTTTTCCTTCGGAAAAGGTTTGTCGTTGTCTTTTGATCATTAACACCTTTCAAGTATCTGAAAGTCTGTATCATATCACCTCTGCTCCTCCTTTCCTCCAGGGTGTACATATTTAGATTCTTCAATCTCTCCTCGTACGTCATCCGATGAAGATCCTCCACCTTCCTGGTCGCCCTTCTCTGTACCGCCTCCATCTTGTCTTTGTCTTTTTGAAGATACGGTCTCCAGAACTGAACACAGTACTCCAGGTGAGGCCTCACCAAGGACCTGTACAAGGGAATAATCACTTCCCTTTTCTTACTCGATATTCCTCTCTCTATGCAGCCCAGCATTCTTCTGGCTTTAGCTATCGCCTTGTCGCATTGTTTCGCCGACTTCAGATCATTAGACACCATCACCCCAAGGTCCCTCTCCTGCTCCGTGCACATCAGCCTTCCCCCCCCCATCGAATACAGTTCATTCGGATTTCCACTCCTCATATGCATGACTTTGCACTTCTTGGCATTGAATCTCAGCTGCCATATCTTCGACCACTCTTCCAGTTTCCTTAGATCCCGTCTCATTCTCTCCACTCCTTCCGGCGTGTCCACTCTGTTGCAGATCTTAGTATCATCAGCAAAAAGACAAACCTTACCTTCTATCCCGTCCGCAATGTCGCTCACAAAGATATTGAACAGGACCGGTCCCAACACCGATCCTTGCGGTACACCACTTAAAACCGCTCTCTCTTCAGAGAAGGTTCCATTTACCATCACACATTGTCTTCTGTCCGTCAACCAATTTGCAATCCAGGTCACCACCTCGGCACTCACTCCCAAGCTTCTCGTTTTATTCACCAGTCTCCTGTGCAGAACCGTATCAAAAGCTTTGCTGAAATCCAAGTATATGATATCGAGCGCTCTTCCTCGATCCAATTCCTTAGTTACCCAGTCAAAAAAGTCAATCAGATTTGTCTGACAGGATCTTCCTCTGGTGAATCCATGCTGCCTCTGGTCCATCAATTCTCCCGACTGTAGATAGTTCACTATTCTCTCTTTCAACAGTGACTCCATTACTTTTCCCACCACTGAAGTGAGGCTAACCGGTCTGTAGTTACCAGCCTCCTCTCTGTTCCCACTCTTGTGAAGCGGGACCACCACCGCTCTTCTCCAATCACTCGGCACCACTCCCGTTTCTAGGGATCTATTGAACAGGTCGCACAGCGGTCCCGCCAGCACATCTCTGAGCTCCCTCAGTATCCTTGGATGAATCCCATCAGGCCCCATGGCTTTGTCCACTTTCAGATTCTTTAGCTCTTCCCATACATTATCTACTGTAAATGGATTTTCCTCTGTTCCGCTTCCCTCCTCTCCACTAGGCAGAGACACTTAACAGTGTCTCTGCCTAGTGGAGAGGAGGGATATGAAAGAAGCATTCAAATACCTAAAAGGCATGAAGAGTGCACAAGAGGCAAGCATTTTCTGGTGGAAAGGAACTTCTAAAACAAGGGATCATGCATAAGACTCGTAGGGGTCTGGACACAGTAGTAATGTAAGGAAACATTTCTTCATGGAAAGGGAGATGAAAATATGAAATAGCCACCCAGGGGAGGTGGTGGGGCAAAAAAGTGCATCATCGTTCAAAAAAAGCCTGGGATAGGCACAGGGGCAGCAAAGCGTAAGACCGGAGATCAAGCAGGGCCTGTGATATATGGAGAATGGGCAGACTGAATTGACCTTCATCTTATCTGCCCTCCTATCTTATGTTACTGTGCTTAACTGGGTCTCAAACTGTTTTATGTGCACTGTGTGTTTTTCAAGTTAAATGTTCAGTGTCAGTTGCCTACTTCAGTAAAGCACAGGCATCATTTAACTTTCTCTGATAGGGAGCAAAAATGCTTTTCCAGTTGGAATACATTTGGGAGAAGTTCACATTGAGGCAGGAATGCATGTCTGCTTACTGTACAGCTCACCTTAAATGCCTTTTAAACTCAAAGAAGTGCATTTCAAACTTATTTGATGAGAAAGTTAAACAAGGACTGTACTGTTTTACTAACGGCCGTAGTTAATGCATTACTTATTTTCACTGTGTGCCTTGGAGTGTCAGTTTCTCAGTGCCTAAGAGAAGTACTAGATTCAATAACAGATAGAATGTATAAACACACAAAGATTTTTTTTTTTAAACAATTTATAACCTGTACAGATCCAGGGTTGTCAACATGCTACAAAAAGAACATGCATATAAAAGATGATCAATTAGGTAATAAAAATGGAATTCTTTTATAATTATTATTTTACTTATCTGTATTTATTTATTTACTGATATTTGTATACTGACTGGAGCAGAAAAACTGTACTAAATGATGAACAATAAAACAAATGAATAATGCAATATCACATCAATACAGTAAACAAAATAAAAATATAACACACGTCTAACTGAAGAGAAAAGCATCAAGAAAAGGTCAAATGAAAAAAAAAAAAGTTGTGCTTTCAACTGTTTTTTGAAAAATTTGTAATCAAAAAGATTTCTCAACTCAATAGGTAGCTAATTCCACAATGTAGGACCAGAGACAGCAAAAGCACTAGTGCGGATTGTCTGAAGGTAATAGGTTTTAACAGTGGGAACAAGAAGGTAAACCCTTATCTTCAGACCTTAGGGACAGCGGAGGGAGACAAACCTAAGTAGTTTATTAGACAGGGAGGCTGGACCGGCAGAGTAAAGAGCTTTGTGTTCAAGGTTCATTAACGTAAACTAAATACTGTACTTGAGAGGACGTTAGTGAAGCCAACAAAGTACAGAAGAGATGTGTTCCCTAAGAGGACAAGAGGTAATTAAACGGGCAGCTACATTTTGTTAACAATTGAAGAGATCCTATCATATTCTTTCGCAATTTGTTATTATGTAGGACTGCCAAAGTCTAATATAGACAGAATAAACGCTTGCATTACTATTCTGAAATCGGAAGCGGGTAGAATATATTTTAATGGCAGTGCATTGGTGCTCTACAAACTAAATTTACCTAATGTTTCTATCCTTGAATTTATTTATGTTACGGGAGTTTTCCGCCTAAAAGATCTTACAGTCTAAATGGGGACATAGAAAGAGAAGAAAAAAATATTAGGGACAAGCCCAATAGCCTGATTCCTGCTCCTCGGGCCAGCCAGGTCTGGGGATGCTGGGGTGGCAATGTTCCATAGCCCCTGTGGAGGAGGGACTTCCAGCCATCGCTCACCATCTGGTGGCCAGACTCAGAGGGCATGCATACCTGGTTCTGTAGAGAGTTGAAGTTTGTGGATCTTCGCCAAAGACTGATGCAACAGTAGTTTATTTTATTTATGTATTTATTTAAAAAATATTCTACAATAGTTTTCTAAGTTTCACTCCAGTAGTGTTTCTTTGGTTATGGTCAATACACATACGCACCACTATATCGGGATCTATTATTAATACTGCCATTTGTTGTTGTTATGTATTACATGAATATAATAAGGAGGAAGCAATAGCAGAAGTATAGTAGTAGATCACCTGTGGGTAGGGTAGAGACAGAGTGACAGGGGATAACGTATGAAAAGGAGGACTGTGTTGCAGAGGTAGGATACAGTAAGGAAAAAGGTACTGTATGTGTGGGCTTGGATTTGAGCATTTCATGTTCATATTCTCGAATGCTGCTTCAATTGTTGCAACTACAGAATCATTTTACTTTCAGTAATTAACGCCTACCCAAAGGTAGACGTTAATTTCTGCCTGCACCAGGAAAGTGTACAGAAAAGCAGTAAAAACTGCTTTTCTGTACACTCTCCGTCGTAATATCATGGTGATATTAAGTTGGAGGTCCCAAAAGTAAAAAATAATTTAAAATTAAAAAAAAAAAAAAATGTAAAATCAGCTCGCGGGTTGAAAACCAGATGCTCAATTTTGCTGGCGTCCGCTTTCCGAACCCATGCCTGTCAGCGAGTTTGAGAACAGACACCAGCAAAATTGAGCGTCGGCTGTCAAGCTCGCTGACAGCCGCCATTCCTGTCAAAAAAGAGGCGCTAGGGATGCGCTAGTGTCCCTAGCGCCTCTTTTTACCACGGGCCCTCATTTGAATACTAAATCGCGCGCACAGGAGAGTGGGCGCTCGCCCGCTGTCCTGCAACTTTTACTGTATTGGCCCAAAAGTGAGGTGCAACTAAATGATCCCAAATATAAAAATACCAACATTCCATTAGAACAGTCAAGAAAATTACAATTTATAACTGCCACTCCCACCATTAGGAAAACTTATCTTTTTTTTTTAAAACCTTTTATCATACCCCTTTACCCACCACTGCCATCCCAGGCCTGATGCAAGTATATTAATACCCTAGGCCAGAGCTTCCCAAACCTTTAGTCAATGTGACTCCATTTTAGCACTTGAAAATGTTTATGACCCCAGAGGATGACCAAAACAAATTAGTAGGAGTGCAGTCCCCCTCCTTCAATCACTCTACTCTCACCCTCCCCACACTCCAGCTGATCCCCTCTCTCAACCTCCATCCCCTCCAGAGGACCTCCACTCTCAACCTCTACCCTCCAGCTGATCTCCTCTTATATCCTAAAGCTCCTCTCATCTTCCCAGACCATCCCCTCTCACACCCCTCTAGCCCTTTCCCATCTTCCTAGCTAATCCTCTCATTTCCACACCATTTTCATAACACCCAATTAATCCTCTGTCAGCCCTTCCTCTCACCTGATCCTCCACCCCCGTCTCGCTCACACCCCAGCCTCACCTCCAATCCTTTTTCACATCCCTCTAGTTGAACCCCTCTCACCCTAGATCCCCCATTTGCTCTTCTGTCATACTTCCTTAACCCTCCACAGCCAATTCCTCTCCAGGCAATCCAACCCTCAAACCCCTCCTGCAAACAGTCCTTCCTCCAGACATTTCCTTGGTCAGGGTCAGCAGTATTTTCCTTTTTGACCTTAGTCCAAAGGTGGATGACAGATATTGGGAAGAGAGGGCAGACTGCTGACAGGGACAACAATTTTTTCTTGGGTAGGTTCAGTGGTGGGTGAGGAGAGAGGAGCAGTGGCAATCTCTATTGGCCTGTGTACATTCAGCACACCCTTCCCTTCATGGCTGTCCAAAACCCAATTGTGATGTACAAGTGACAACAACATTAGTAATGAAGAAGGAGAGTCTGTGAGTCTGTGCAATCTCAGACTCGCAGACCATTTAGAGGAAAGAAGTAGTTAGAACGAATAAGCGATTATTCTTAAGTTTTTTGGTTTTTTTTTACCCGTCCTTTTATTAATAATTTTATTTTGTTTAAATATCTTATTGTATTTTAACTACCAGAATTTATTGTTGCTTTTATGATTTTATGATTCTAAGATGTGAACCGTTGTGATGTTTATTGCGAATGACGGCATACAAATTTTTTAAATAAATAAATAAATACCACAGAAACTCATGCAAGGGCAGGACCGCTGCAAGGTCTGTGAGTGTGCTGGCTCAAAGGCTGTACGCTGGCTTACACTACTAATGCTGCTGCTGGTGCCTGAAAGAAATGTGCTACCGTTTCAGGCACCTCTGACCCCAGATGAATATTGTGAGATGCCATTTGGGGTTCTGACCCACGTTTTGGGAAGTCCAGTCCTAGGCAAAGCTTAAAGCCTTGTGTGACCTCTCCCCAGCCCTCCACATATACACACACAATATAAAAAGTTATTGTAACAGATTTTACATGGAAAAGGACTTACAACATACATTCTTCTGAGGAAAAAATATTATTCACAACATGCATATTATATTTCCATGCATTGCTGTGGTGTCAACCAGAAAACCCTGCATAAAAGACACTTGGAAACCATATGGTATTAGGCCTATTGTAACGTGTGTTGGGTGTGGGCTTGGCTACCAGAAAACCATAAGTAAACAGAGTTACAATTACAATATAGTATACCTCCCAAAAAAAAACCACACTAACTGCCAGCACTCTAAAAATACAAATCCTTTCTAAGAAAAGGCAACACACTGCAAATATTATACCAGCCCTAAAACACCAATACACTTCCTATTAGGAGAACAGAACAAGCCAAACTGCTATAGATCCTTACATTGAAACTGCATGCCAGCACATTACCTCACCTAGGTCACACATGCAGAACATAGACAATCCTAACTAAATGCAGAATAAAGAGATCATAAAATATAAATAGAAGCATGCAGAAAAAACTGAACTGGAAAGTTCATCAAGCCAGACTCTGTTTATAGTGCAAAAATGGAAAAAAATATCTTCATTGCTCATAAAATATCAACTAATAAAATCAAAAAATTATAATAGAGAAACCACACAAAAATACATATTTCAAAACAATTGACGAATTGACTAGCATCTAATAATTAATAACGCATTAAAATTGTTTAAAATTTACCAGACATCAATAAATATGTCAAAAACAGCAGACATAAAATAAAGTCCAATAGTTAAAACAAATATGGGTAAAAAATAACTCCAGCTCTCCATATCTGGGAACTTTAGATTTCCAGTTACACTGAGATTGCCATGGATTAGTGGGTGAACATTTTATCTTCTCTCTCTCATATACACAAACTACTTAACATACATATTCATTCTCTCTCACACACACATATTGACATTCATGTACACTCCTCCTTTCTCACACACACAAACACACAGGCTCTCTCACAATCAACGGCTCACTCCCTATTCCTACTCCTTCACACATCCCCACCCTCACCCACTCACAGACACTTTTACACTCATTGGCTCGCTCTCTCCTACTCCCACACACAGGCTATCACACACACACAGTTTCTCTCCCCTCCACACTCACATACTTACTGGCTCTCCCTCACATACACACACCCCCACAGACTCTCACACACTCAAACTCTCTTTCCTCATACATACTTTGTCTCCCTCACATACACACACACAAGCTTTCATACTCGCTGGCTTTCTCTCCCTCACAAACACGTACAAACAGGCTCTCCCCACACACACACACACACTCGCTGATTCTCCCTCACATATACATACCACAGACTCACACATTCAGATTCTCTCTCCCTCATACACACAGCTCTCTCACTCTCACTGACTGTCTCTCACAATCATTCACACACACACACACACACAGGCTCTCACACTCACTGACTTTCTCTCTCACAAAAACACACACTGGCTGCTCTCCCACCACCCCACTTTTTTCCACTCAGCAAGCTCCTCTGGTTGAACATGCTGGCAGCCTCATTGGGCCTTTTGTTCCTGCCGTGGGCACTCCTTTCTCTGCTCTTACATTTGGCTGGCAGGGCTTGGACTCCTTGCCAGCTCTTTACTCATGGGATGCATGGTCTTCAGCCAGTGTTTCTCCTTGGATGCATCTTTTTCAACCAGCAGGGTTTGGGCTCCTTGCCGGCCTGCTGCTCCTGACTGGAACGCGTCTTCTTCGGCTGGCAGGGTTTGGGGTTCCTTTCAGCCTGCTGCTCCTGAGGCGCTTCTTTGTCTCTGTCTGGGCTGCAGCACTGGTGCTTTCCACTAAGTGACACCATCTCTACTGCCAGGTTTGGCACAGTGCCTCTTCTGTCATTCCTGTGGCGCAGGTCAAACATCAGCTGTTTGAACTATGTGGGCTACAGAGACCCCTGCAGGTCAAACTGCTGACAATTGACCTCTGCCACAACAGTGACAGAAGAGATGGTATTCACTCAGTGGAAGGCACTGTCGCTGGGCAGGAGGTTTTCAGGCTGGATGGACTGCAGCTGGATTGGAGAGCTAAAATCCAGACATTTCCGGACATTTAGCCCTCATTCTGGCTTCCTCAACTATCCAGACAGTCCAGAGAAAATCCGGGCAGTTGGCAACCCTAACCAGGAGATAATCTCTTTCCACACCCTTCCCCACACTCAACATGAAATCTTGGGACTTTCAAATTGGCTTAACGCCTACAGAGGAAATTTTCCAGCTTAAGCCTTATTGGAGCTGTGGTTCTTGGGATCCTCTGATGGGACTCTAGCCCAGGGGTTACATTTAGGCTACTGTATTTTGGATAATGTGCTTTCTTTACTTTCTTTTTTTAAATTTTTGTATATATATTCCACCTTTTGTGACTGATCATCCACTTCCATAGTGGGAAGAAATAACACAAGGGGTGGACAAGCTAGTAGTAGGGCACCCACATTGCATAGTAATGATTCTTGAATAAAGTTGCACCTGGCTCCAGAATCTACTATGGCTTCAGTTTGGACTGAGCTTTTTCCCGAACATGAGGCACACCAGTATCGCTAATTGTGGGGAGGGAGCAGAGCGATAGGAAACTCCCTCCTCAATAGATTTCTCTCAAAAGAGGTACATGGTCTCTCGGTGTTGTGTTGATGGACCCTTGGACTGAGGGGAAGTTGATGCCACATGTGAGGAGCAGCCTCATATGTCCCCACCGGGAACACGAAGACATCTGACAACAGGGACAGAGGACATCAGGAACCTGATGACAACTGAAGACCTGGATGAAGAACATCTGGAACGTGGAGACGACTGAAGACCTGGATGAAGGACATCTGGAACATGGAGACGACTGAAGACCTGGACGAAGGACATCTGGAACATGGAGACGAAACCGTCAAAGCAGAAGAAGACCACGGAGGACCTGGACCGGTCAGAAAACACAGACGACTGTGGAACCCGATCTGAAGGCAATGAGAGACTGAAGAGGAATCCCTTTTGTAGGGCTGAAGCAGGAAGTTGTCATCAGGTGGAGCCAGCAACACTTCTTGTCGCTGGCCCTTTAAATGCTGTGAAGAGGCGCGCGCCGGCGCCTAAGGGAAGGCCCTGAAGAGCTGCAGCACTGCGGACAGCGGCACCCGGCCACCCAGGAGCAAGGAGGAGCAGACAGGCCACAAGACGGCCTCCTGCCGTCTGACGAGGGCCCCGAGGATGACATTGTGGTGCCCTGCCACGGAGGTAGGCCAGCGGCATCAGCCCTGCCCACAGGGCCGAAGATGATGGGGGTCAGTGGCGTTGGCAGAAGCGGCTACTCGGCAGGGCCGGCCCTGCTGAGCAGGGCAGGAGCTGCTGCGGCCTCCGGGCCGCAGGGGACGGCAGCAACGGCAGACTGCCACGAAACTGAGCCGGTAAGTGAGGAGTCTGCCTGCGGCATGCGGGCAGATTCACAACAATTAGGGTCTGGATGGTGCAAGCAGGGTTCCTGTACAAATGCTTCCTTCAGGTCCTGAAAGGCTGCCACAGCCTCGGGAGTCCACTTCTTACTATCGGCTCCCTTGCATGTGAGGGCTCTAAGGGGAGCTGCAATCAGGGAATAATTAGGGATGAAATGGTGGTAATAATTTGCGAACCCCAAAAACCTTTGGAGAGCCCACAGTCCAGTTGGTTGAGGCCAGTCATGTATGCTCTTTAGTTTGCTCAGATCCATGGAGAAACCACAGCTGGAAACTATGTACCCTAGAAAAGGAAGGTTCTCTTTTTCAAACAGGCATTTGTCCAGCTTGGTATATAGGTGATGCTCCCGGAGGCGTTGCAGAACTTGGTGGACATCACGGCGATGAGATGGAAGGTCCTTGGAAAATATAAGGATGTCATCCAGATACACCAGAACTCTGTTATAGAGGAAATCTCGGAAGATCTCATTCATCATTTTTTGGCAGACTGCAGGGGCATTACACAATCCGAAGGGCATAACAAGGTATTCATAGTTCCTATCTC
Source organism: Rhinatrema bivittatum (assembly GCF_901001135.1). NCBI lineage: Eukaryota > Metazoa > Chordata > Amphibia > Gymnophiona > Rhinatrematidae > Rhinatrema > Rhinatrema bivittatum. The sequence continues at coordinate 170,573,278 of NC_042616.1, read as the reverse complement.
TTGTGTTGAAGGCGGTCTTCCATTTGTCATTAGGGTCGATTATGAACCAATCATAAATCCAGTTTGGTGAAGATCTTGGCTCCCTGCAGGCGGTCAAATAATTCTGCAATCAGAGGTAACAGATAACGATCCTTTTTGGTGATCGCGTTGAGGCCAAGGTAATCAATACAGGGCCGTAGGGTACCATCCTTCGTCGCGAAGAAGAATCCCGCACCTGCCGGAGAGGTGGATGGTCGGATGAACCCCCTTCTTGAGGTTCTCCCGGATATAGTCCGACATAGCCTTGGTCTCCGGAATGGATAGCGGGTAAACCCTACAACATGGAGGCGTGGTACTCGATAGCAGCTCGATGGCACATTCGAAGTCTTGGTGGGAAGGTAGAATCTTCACTTTGACTTTTGAAAAAATCATCTGAGTAATCTGCGTAAGGAACAAGAATCTCGAGTGCAGAGGGACGCCAGTGGGAGTTGCGAAGAAGCCATAACTCTTTTGAGACAGGACTGGTAACAATGAGGGCCCCACTTTGAAAGTTCAAGAGAAACCCAGTCGAATTGAGGAGTTGTAGCTACGGCAGCCTTAAAATCATAGGATGAATGGACTTGTCGATTATGTGGAAGTCGATCTCCTCCACATGTAATGCTCCGATACGGTGACCGGGACTGTGGTCAAGGTAACCCTCCCAGGCAACGGATCACCTTGGATGGAGGTAATTACTAGTGGCAACTCCTTAGGCACTGTTGGAATATGAAGGTGGTCTATGAGGGACTTCATGAGAAAATTCCCACCTGCCCTAGTCCACAAGGGCCAAGACTGGAAAACTTTGCTGATTCAGAGAGATGGCCATGGAAAGAATTAGCAGGGGGCTGGAGTGGAGAAGCCTAGGGCCACATCCCCATCATTTCCTAGGCTGGGAAGGTTTCCGGACAGATGGGGAACTCTGAGAGTCGATGACCTGCCGCACCACAGTACAGGCAAAGGCTAGCCCATCATCTTCGAAGGCGCTCTTCAGGAGTGAGACGGCTGCGGCCCAATTGCATAGGTTCCTTGGTTTGATTAGCAGAGGGAGGATTCATGGTGGTATCTGGGATGGGAGTAGGAGAACGAGGCCTGGTAGTAGCTGATCTGCGGGGCGTCCGGAACTCCCAGGCATGCTGCTGGATCCTGGAGGCGACTGTTGATCCTCCCGGCCAGGTCGATGAGGTCCTCTAAGGACTCCGGGAGATCGTGAGCCACTAATTCATCCTTGATGCGGACTGAAAGCCCTTCTAAGAAAATTGGGCATAAACAGTCCTCCTGCCAGCCAAGTTCCATGGCAAGAGTGCGGAATTCTGTGGCGTAGTCTGTCAAAGAACAATTCCCTTGATGGTGATGCAGGAGATCCGCACTGGAAATCATCAGTCGCCTGGTGTCATTGAAGACCCTTTTGAAAGAGGAGATAAAATGTCCTGCAGGAGTGGGTCAGAACGTTCCCAGAGCAGAGAAGCCCAAGCCAGGGCCTTGCCATCAAGGCGAGAGAGAATAAAAGTAACCTTGGTGGAGTCGTCTGGAAAAAGAACCAGCTGGAGAGAGAAGTGCATAAAACACTGGTTTATGAGCCTCAACACTATTTAGGATCTCTGCTATACCGCAGGGTCACCAGTAAAAGTACTGATGGACGCAGAGGTGTCGCCAGGGTTTGGCAAAGGCGCTGCCTGGTTAGCCATAGCGTCCAGCCGGGCATTGAGGCGTTCATTGGAGGTCGCCAGAGCCTCTAGGAAGCAGTGCTGCTCCTGAATTTTATGAGCGAATCCAGGAATGGCCTAAAGTGCTGAAGCCTCTGCTGAGTCCATGGCCTTGGCAGACTGCTGCATTAGTGGATCCTTGGACTGAAGGAGAGTTGACACAACCTGTGGGGAGGAGCCCTCACAGGACTCCACCGTCAATAGGCGAAGCTGTTGACACACACAGACCCTGCTGGGGCTTCACCACTACCAGCCCATGTTCACCTCAGGTTGAGCCCTCGGGTGCTGGGACCGGCTGGACTTACGTGGGGCCTCTGCGAAAACAGTGGTCTAGAAGAGAAGCAGCATAACTCAGAGTCGATATACAGGCAAGGGTCATGGCAGGCAGCGTAGCTCATAGTTGGTATCCGAGCAAGGCAGAAGCTGAAGACAGGCTTGGAGCGAGACTGAAGCTGAAGACAGGCTTGGAACAAGGCAGAAGCGAAGACAGGCGACCTTTTGCTGAGGCGATGAAGAAACGTTGGGGGAGCCCTTTTATAGGGAGAGGAGCTGTGATGTCATCCAAAGGTGCCGTAGCTTTCCCCGCTAAAGCCCCTTTAAAAAAAACCAACTGATTTTGGACACATGTGTGCCTACGGTAGGATCCAGAGTGGCGATTCTGGTAGTGTCCTGCCACAACGAGGTGAGTGCAGCTGCTCATTGGGCTCGTGAGTGGCAAAATTATAAAATGTTTGCTATTGGCTTCTACTGCCTACAACACTTGATCTGCCCTTGTGGTCTCCTTCCAGATGCTAGCTTAGCTTGCCCCTACTTAGCTTCTTAGATGTAACAATTTCTGGCTGTTCTAAGCCAGTGCTACTGGGGGAGAGATGTCAAAAGATCCTCAATATCCAGCAAACATTCAATGTTAATGCTCAACCATAGTCTGCATTACAGCTACTGGACTGCTCGATTGTCTCTTTCACCATTTTGCTCCTGTGAATAGTTAAGAAATTAGATCCATTCTGGACAGTATGACATCTACTAATTGCATGTTTCACCCTTGTCCATCTCATTTAGTTAAAGACGCCTGTTATAACCTTGTGGATCCAACTGAGAATTCCTTCCTCATAAAGGGAGTCCTTCCATTTTCTTTGAAGTTGATTGAATTTGACCACTCTTTAAAAAAGCTGTCATTAGATAGTAAAGGCAAACTATAGGCCAGTTGCAAATCTCCCTTTAATGGGGAAGACTGTAGAAAAAGCAGTGCTATTCCAATTCCATAAAATGCTTTAAAGTAGCAAGATGTTGGACTGCTTTCAGTCAGGTTTCTTCATAAATAACTTTGGCCTAGATTCATCATTCTGCCAAATGATTTTGTTTTTTGACATAGAGCTGCTCTCTCTTTTCAGTCCTTTCTAGTCTTCATCATCAGGTTATAGCCTGGGATGGCTACATCCCATTCATGAGACTCCCCAAACCATGTCTCTGTAATAGCTACAATATCCGAATCTGCCTCCACCATCAGGGCCTGCAGATCTGGAACTTTGTTGCTGAGACTACGAGCATGTGTGCATGTATCTTTCCAGTTTTCCTCTCTCATCTTGCTGCTATTCCTGAGTACTTTTTCTTCTCTTAAACTTAAGAGTGGACTAATTTTGTTCTTTTTTCCACTTTCTATATTTGTATGTGTTGGGAGTGACATTCCAATTTCATTGACTTCCTTCTGCCACCCCAGCCTGATGACTTATGTTCTGAGTTTCTCTCTTAGGACCTTTTTCCAGTCACAGACAGATGTAAACCATCTTTTCCATATAATCTTTTATTATTCCATATGTGGCCCCAGCCCCCAATAGATCCAAATCCTTCTTTTTTGCACTAAGTTTTGAGTCTATATAGCTTATCCTTTTCCTTCCGATTTGGTGAACAGGTAGCACCTCTGAAAAGGCAATTGTCTTTGCCTTCTGCCCAAGCTCCTTGCCTGGAGTCTGTAAATCTCTCTGTAGTGCTTGAGTGCTGTTTTTAGCGAGGTGATTGGTCTCCAGAGGGATGGTAATATTGATTTTATAGTCCTTACTTTCTTCTATATTGGCACTGCCATTCTGATTTCCATTTCAGCCAGCTAAGGATCCTGGAAAGCATTTAACTATTTTGTTTCCCTCAAAATGAGTCCTCAAGTTAGGGGCCGATGCATTTTGTGCACAGCAGCTAGCGCACATTTTAACACGTGATTGGACATGCATTTTGGAAGTGCATCCATAACTCCCGATGCATTATGGGAATTAGCACATCCAAAATGTGTATCCATATCATCGCATAGCGTCTTTTCGTGGATTACAAACTAGTTAAAAGATAGGAAACAGAGTAGGATTAAATGGTCAATTTTCTCAGTGAAAAAGGGTAAACAGTGGAGTGCCTCAGGGATCTGTACTTAGATATTTATAAATGATCTGGAAAGGAATACGACGAGTGAGGTAATCAGATGATACAAAATTATTCAGAGTAGTTAAATCACAAGCGGATTTTGATAAATTGAAGGATGACCTTGCGAGACTGGAAGATTGGGCATCCATATGGCAGATGAAATTTAATGTGGACAAGTGCAAGGTGATGCATATAGGGAAAAATAATCCATGCTGTAGTTACACGATGTTAGGTTCCATATTAGGAACTACCACCCAGGAAAAGGATTTAGGCATCATAGTAGGTAATTCATTGAAATTGTCTGCTCAGTGTGCTCCGGCAGTCGAAAAAACAAATAGAATGTTAGGAATTATTAGGAAGGGAATGGTGAATAAAATGGAAAATGTCATAATGCCTCTATATCACTCCATGGTGAGACCGCACCTTGAATACTGTGTACCATTCTGGTCGCCACATCTCTTAAAGGATATAGTTGAGATGGAGAAGGTACAGAGAAGGGCAACCAAATTGATAAAGGGGATGGAACAACTTCCCTTCGTGGGCTAAAGAAGTTAGGACTGTTCAGCTTGGAGAAGAGATGGCTGAGGGGGGATACGATAGAAGTCTTCAAAATCATGAGAGGTCTAGAACAGGTAAATGTGAATCAGATAATAGAAGGACTAGGGGGGCACTCCATGAAGTTAGCAAGTAGCACATTTAAAACTAACAATTAAGCTCTGGAATTTGTTGCCAGAGGATGTGGTTAGTGCAGTTAGTGTAGCTGGATTTAAAAAAGGTTTGGATAAGTTCTTGGAGGAGAAGTCCATTAACTGCTATTAATCAAGTTGTCTTACAGAATAGTCACTGCTATTATTGGCATCAGTAGCATGGGATATACTTAGTTTTTGGGTACCAGCCAGGTACTTGTAGCCTGGATTGGTCACTGTTGGAAACAGGATGCTGGGCTTGATGGACACTTGGTCTGATCAGTATGGCAATTTCTTATGTTCTAATATTGCTCATCATATGTAAATTCTATGTAGATGAGGCTATTAGCTAATCTCCACAATGCAAAAAATTTCCCACGCAGCCAATGCGCCTATTGCAACGCAGCAAATTTTATGCCTGCCCGGGGCTGGCATAAAGGTATGCCACGCTCAAGGGCACATTGAAAGAAAAGAAAAATCCTAGTTTCTGTGATTCTTCCTAATAGTATCGTAGCAATAATAAGTAGGAGGAATCACATAAAATAGATTTAGTTAAAAAAAAATTTTTGGGAAAAAAACAATTCTGGATGCCCAATAGACACACACAATATACACGGTCCAGGTCATGTATCTTGTGCGTGTCTATGCCAGTAGCGGAAGAAAACAGACACCGTAAATTGAGCATTCATTTTCCTAACCCATTTGACAGCCACCTCTCCTGTGCGCCCAATGCCAAGTAGGCACTAGGGATGCACAAATTTTCCCTAGCGCCTCCTTTTTTGCACTACCCCTAATTTAAATATTAGATCACGTGCTCAGGAGAGGTGGCTGGGCACACATTAGGAAAACGGGGCTCAACACTCATTTTCTGCGCACAAATATTGCATCAGCCCCTAAGTGCCTATTAATGGAGTCTCCCAGTAGAAGCTGCTTTTTGTTAACATTCTAGTAATATCTTAGCTCCACTGCTATGTAGTTAGTTTAGTGTTATAGGCCTCTGGTAAATTGTTTTTACCTGATCTGAATGATTCTGAATGTGGAGGGCCTTTATTTTTATATTCAAGGAAGATAATTTTAAAACATGTGCGCCTACACCCCTATATGCATATATAAGGGTGCATGCACTCAAGCTTATGTATTAAAATCCTCTTAAATCTACTCAATATGCGCGCATATCTAAAAGATTCATGATATGTATTTTCAACGTAGCCGGATAAGTAGCGAACTTCAAGCGCTGGTGACGTACCCACCTTATACGAAGTTCTTCCCCGATAGGGTGGTTCTCCGTACACATCCTACGTTCTTGCCTAAGGTGGTATCGGACTTCCATTTCAACCACTCTGTCGTCCTGCCTACCTTCTTCCCGAGACCTCATTCGCACCCAGGCAAATGGGCCTTGCACACTTTGGATTGAAGAGGGCCTTGGCGTTCTACCTTGACAGAACAGCAGACCATAGACTGTCCACGCAACTGTTCATCTCATTTGATAAGAACAGGATGGGAGTTGCTGTGGCAAGCACACTCTGTCTGCCTGGCTAACGGACTGCATCTTGTTCTGCTATGCCCAAGCAAGATTGCAGCTTGAGGGTCATGTTAGGGCTCACTCCGTCCGGGCCATGGCAACTTTGGTGGCTAGCTTGCAGCAGTCCCAGTAATGGAGATTTGCAGAGCGGCGATGTGGCGTTCTCTTCATATGTTCACAGCTCACTATTGCTTGGATGGAGATAGCTGCCAGGATAGTAGATTCGGCCAATCTGTCCTCCGTAACCTTTTTTTGGGTCTAAATCCAACTCTTCCATCTAGGGCCCTGTTTTTTCGGGTACAGGCTGTCTTCCTCCATTACCAAAGGCACCTAGGTTGTTGTGCCCGTTAGCACCTGTTTGGTGTCTGTTGGTCCACTACATCCGGAAGCAGCCTACAGCTAGGTATTCACCCATGTCTGAGGACTACCATCCTGCTTGTCCTAGGAGAAAGTAGAGTTGCTTATCTGTAACAGGTGTTCTCTTAGGACAAGCAGGAGGTTAGTCCTCACAAAACCCACCCGCTACCCCACAGAGTTGAGTTTCACTTTAAGCTTGTTATTTTATTTTTGTAATTCTCTGTAACGAGACTGAAGGAGAACCCTGCATGGCCGCACAGATAGTGACATGCTGGGCATGCTCAGTGTGCCAGTCAAAGTTCTAGAAACTTTGACAGAAGTTTTCCCTGCCAGGCTTCATCTGATGATGTCACCCATGTGTGAGCACTAACATCCTGCTGTCCTAGGAGAACCCCTGTTACAGGTAAGCATCTCTGCTATCTGGATATGTGATGCAAATCTCTTAATTGTGAGTATTTGTGCTGCTAATTTTAATCATTTACATGTGGAGATATAACTTGGGTGTTTTCCTTAGTACTTGGCTTTTACCGTTTAAGTCTTTAAATTTTATAACATTCATGCATGAAGAAAATTACCAGTTTTACCAATTAATCCACCAGTTTGCCCAGTCTATCTCTAGGTCATCAAGACCCTCCTGGTTCTTCAGCCTGAACTCCCCCCAGTTCTCCCAGACACCTCCTTACCCAGTCAGTATTTGGCTATAAAGAATTTTATTCTCACTTACACCAGATATTTAGCAGGTATAAATATATGCAGGTAACATACATAGGTGTGTTGCTTTCGCAGGTTAGAAAATAGCAACTTATACGAGTAAACGCTGGCCCTATTCCGGCCTGCCCCTTTTTATTCATGTACTGTTACTTGTGTATAAATGTGAGAGGTTTATAAAATAGCATTTACATAATTATGTGTTACTTGCGCACGCAGCTGCTAATTTGTGTGCGCGCAACTCTTTGAAAATTCACTGTTAAGAGTTTGTTGGATGCTTCCCTTAGTAGGCCCTCTGATTTGCTGGTAATAGCTGTGTTTATGGTTTTAAGATATTTAATGTTCATAGGCACGGTAACTTTAAAACACACGCTCCCTCATATGCACATATATCGGCATGAGCTCACATACACTGGAATTTTAAATTGTCCATGCGAGTGTGCATGTATAATATAAAGTTTGCATGCAGGCCGATGCTATATTGGTGCGCGCTAAATGGGCGCACCAATCCACCTCTCCCGGGCGCCCGATTTAATATTTGATTTGGCTGCTGCTGTAAAAGGGAGGAGCTAGAGAAGCCTTGGCACTCCCAGCGCCTCATCGGCATCGGGCTCTCAGGAGAGGTTGGCTGTCAGCGGGTTAGAAAAACAGACGCTCAGTTTTACCAGCGGCCATTTCCTTAACTTGTGCACAGCCACGGGTTAGGAAAAGGGACGCTCGTTAATTGAGCATCCCTTTTCCTAACCTGACTGCTGGCATACTTTTTTTTTATTATTATTATTTTTTTAGGTGTCTTCTTTTTCCGTTCCTCCAACTTTTTTTTTTTTTAATATTTAATCTTAGTTTTTATAATAAACAACAAGACAATATTAACATGTCTGGGACTTTCCAGGGAATATATTTACATACAATTTTTTCAGTAAACAAATCACAAAGTGGTATACACATATTTTAACTTTTCCCTGCGATTACTATGTAATAGGGAGAACAAAGTGGAGTTAGAGCAATCATACAATGTATATTTTCAAACAGAAAAAAAGGAAAGAGAGAAATTGCGGAGATTATTACACACTGGCATTCCTAATAGAATCATTCCCATTATCCTCACGTGAACTCAGAAATTTTTCTAACTGATCAGGTTCCATAAAAACATAGGGGTAGATTTTCAAAAAGCGCGATTTGGCGTACTTTTGTTGGCGCATCAGGCGCAAACAAAAGTACGCTGGATTTTAGTAGATACGCGCGTAGCCGCGCGAATCCGCTAAAATCCTGGATTGGCGCGTGCAAGGCTACCGATTCCGTATAGCCGGCGCGCGCCGAGCCGCTCAGCCTACCTCCGTTCCCTCCCCTCACCTTCCCCTCCCTTCCCCTACCTAACCCACCCCCCTGGCCCTATCTAAAACCCCCCCTTACCTTTGTCGGGGGATTTACGCCTCCCGGAGGGAGATGTAAATCCCCGCGCGCCAGCGGGCCACTAGCGCGCCGGGACGCGACCTGGGGGCGGGTCCGGAGGGCGCGGCCACGCCCCCGGACCACCCCGGGCCGTAACCACACCCCCGGACCCGCCCCCAAAACACTACATCCCGCCCCGAAAACGCCGCACGGATCGGGCCCGCCCCCGACACGCCCCCCTTGGAAAACCCCGGGACTTACGCGAGTCCCGGGGCTCTGCGCGCGCCGGTAGGCCTATGTAAAATAGGCGCACCGGCGCGCAGGGCTCTTAAAATCCACCCCATAACGTACATCATTTATTTTCATGATATATTTGCAGGGAAATCTTATTGTTATCAAAGCTCCCATCTGGCGAGCTCTGGGACATAGTGCCAGAAATTTTGTCCGACATACTTGGGTAGTTCTCACTATATCGGGGTATACCCAAATTTTTTCTCCCAGGTACGTTTTATTACGATTTCTAAGGAACAGTCTTAGCAAACTGTCTCGCTCCGTAGGTGTCAAAAATCTAACAATTAAAGTCCCTCTTTTTTCTACTTGTTCTTCTTGTGTAGTTTCTAAGAAGCCTGTTAAATCCCTTATTGGTGATTCCATCTGAGGCAATTCCACTTGAGTATTCACAATTATACCATCTTGTCTTTGCTCATTTAGGAAATAAATTTTTATAATATTCAGTGATTCTCCATCTGGGAAAGACAGTACATCTTGTAGATACTTTTCAAACTGCTCTTTAGGGGATATTAGCTTGCATTTCGGAAAATTTAGTACTCGAAAGTTGTTGTAACGTACATTATTTTCCAACATCTCCATACACTTTTCAATTCTTGTATCTCCTCGTATTAAATTAGCTTGCACAGAATTAATCTGTTGAATTTGCAAAACCATCTCTTGAATCTTATTTGAATGATTTAACACCAACGGGTTTACAGTGTTTAGTTGTGTTTGTGAGTCTTTAATCACAGTTGTTAAAGACATAATTGCATTTTCAAGCATAGTTAAGGCACTCCAAACTGTCTCCAGAGTCACCACCGAAGGTTTTACAACTAACTTTAAGAATATAAGAAATTGCCATGCTGGGTCAGACCAAGGGTCCATCAAGCCCAGCATCCTGTTTCCAACAGAGGCCAAACCAGGCCACAAGAACCTGGCAATTACCCAAACACTAAGAAGATCCCATGCTACTGATGTAATTAAAAGCAGTGGCTATTCCCTAAGTAAACTTGATTAATAGCAGTTAATGGACTTCTCCTCCAAGAACTTATCCAAACCTTTTTTGAACCCAGCTACACTAACTGCACTAACCACATCCTCTGGCAACAAATTCCAGAGTTTAATTGTGCGTTGAGTGAAAAAGAATTTTCTCCGATTAGTCTTAAATGTGCTACTTGCTAACTTCATGGACTGCCCCCTACTCCTCCTATTATCCGAAAGTGTAAATAACCGATTCACATCTACTTTTTGTTGACCCATGGTTTCCTTGGGGTCTTTCATCTGACTCATTTCTTGTGTAGGCCCCACTGGAAAATTTCCATCGGCACTACTTAATCCTCCGATATTAGCCTCACACAGGGTGGCTAGCATATTCCCGCCCTGGGACTGCCCCACCAGACAGGCAGCTGGAGCCCCCTCGACGGCCACCTCCCCACCGAACGACATCCGTCCGTGGTTTAGGGTCAGGCCCAGCGGGCTTGAGTGGACAGGAGGAGAAGGGGTTGTCGGAGCTCCAGGGCTCAGAGTTGTCTCGCCGAGCAGCGTTAGAGCCTGCTCTCCCTCAGACGCTGCAGCCGGCTCTCCCGGAGCTATTCCCGCAGCGGTAAAGAACTCCCTTATTCTCGTCTGTTGTAGAGTAGGCGTCTGGGGGGTCGAGGATCCTTCCCTCACCTTATCCTTTCTTTTTCTATGCGGCATATTCGGTAGCAGGAAAAAGTATAGGCGAGTCAGGAGAGCTCTCTAAACGCATCTTTCTCTCACGGCGGCCATTTTGTTCTCCTCCTCCAACTTAATATCCCCACAATATTAAGTCAGAGGAGCTACAGAGAAAAGCAGTATTTTCTGTAAATTTTTTGAACTTCTCAAGAATTAATGCCTGCTCTGGGGAAGGCGTTAATTATTGAGAGTGAAAATGTATGTGTCGGATGCACTTTTTTTTTTTTGCATCGGGGGAAATAGCTAATAGCCTCATCAACATGAATTTACATGTGATGAGCGCTATTAGCTGCATGCACGGTTGGATGTGCATCTTGGATGCGATAACCCCCATTTTGCATTGGGGGTTTTGGATGCACGTCCAATTGCGTGTTGAGCCGTGCCCTACAATCAGCGCATGGTATTGCATCATCCTGATAGTGTGCGTATATGTGCACCTAATTATAAGTGGTTATGGGAAGAAGCGTTATTCACGTGTCTTTCCTTAGGACTTGTCAGATTTACACACGGAAGTGAGCTCATTTTCAAACATGTTCACATGAAGAAAATAGCCAGTTTGACCACTTACTGCATCAGTTTGCCCAGCCTGCCTCTAGTCATCAAGACTGCTCTGGTTCTTCCCCCTGCACTCCCCCAGTTGAACCTGACACCTCACTCTGGTAGTTTTTGGCAATAACGAGTTTTATTCTGACTTGATAAATTGCAGAAGTAAATATGCGACAGTAACAGCCCGGCACGTGCTTTGGTCGCCAGTTTTAAAACTGGGATGTACGTGCACAAATGTTGGCCCCGCCCCAAAATGCCCAGGACGTGCCCCAACATGCCCCTTCTTCACATTCACTCTGTTATTTGCGCATGCACATATATGCACATTCTTTGCCGCTTTAAAAATAAGAGTTGTTCGCGCTTGGCCCATATACTCGCATATATGGGCCTTTTTTCATGAGCAGCTCTTTTAAAATTTACCTCTGTTTGTACTATTTTGGGATCTGTTAAGATGAATCATTATTGTATTATATATTATACGATTAGATATTGTTTATTGTAAGAGTTGCCAACTCTGTCCTCGAGCCACAAACAGTTCAGGTTTCCAGGATATCCAAAGGGCCAGATTTAAAGATGTACGCCCAATTTTATAACATGCGCGCGGCGGGCGTAATCTCCCTATGCGCGTAAAACCAGCTTTGAAAATCTGCTCATAATGAATACGCATGAGAGAGATTTTCATGCACTGTCTCTAGTTTAGGCAAATGTATCTCATGCGTAGTCATTATGGATGTTCTGAAAACCAGACCTGTTTGTGGCTCTTGATGACCAGAGTTGGCATTCCTGATTTATTATATTCTTCAGTTGATTTTATTTTGTTAATCACCTAGGGCAGGGTTAGGCAACCCTGATCCTGAAGTATCACAAACAGGTCTGGTTTTCAGGATATCCATATTGAATATGTATGAAGTATGTTTGTATGCACTGCCTCCATTGTATGCAAATATATCATGCACATTATTATGGATATCCTGAAAAATAGACCTACTTGTGACACTCCAAGATTGGAGTTGCATACCCCCTGACCTAGGACTTTATTTTGAAAAAGGAAGTGTCAGGTAGACTCTTGGGAGGCTGGCAGAACACAACTTTGTTTAGAGCCTCAATGGGGGTCAAAGAGAGCTTCTGGCTTTACTCAAGAGTCCCTGTTTTACCTTTCAGTTCTTTGGTTTCATTCCATCCTTGCCCTCAATCATATTTACTGTTCTAGACATACATAGAACATTTAATCCATAAAAAACAAACACTAGGAAATATAGTGACTCTTCTTTACCTCAAATAGGCAGAGGAACCAGTGCATATGTATGTGATGCAGCGGGAATGTGACAACAGAAACTGAGTGATATAACCAACATTGTTGAAGTATTACTGTGCAGGGGACTAGAACAAGAGTGAATGGGCATGCACCTAACTGGAAAACTGCAAAATTCCATGTTTGAATTCTTTTAAGATGGGGATTTTTAAGACTTAGGTTCAGCATGCATAAATAAACAAACCAACAGACAGATGTCTAAAGCTAAGTAAAGATTCAAATTCAGAAGCAGGAAAGCCTGCAGAGGTCTGTAACTTTATTTTCCCCTTCCTTGCTTGCCAGAAACATGAGAAGAAGCCCCGGCAGGAGCCAGTCTGCAGTCCCAGAGGTCGCCCTGATATACGGCGGTCAGTGACTGGCTGCTGGAGGCGGTGTACAACAGCAGCTTTGAAGCTGCCATACCACTGCACTGTTTAGTCTGTGCTTCTTCAGCCCTCCCGTGGACTAAAACTGTTTCAGCATTGAATAAAGTTTGTTTATTTATGTTTATTTTTGTCTCTGTTGGTTTGGCATCTGGAAATTGTCAGTATCCTTGTTTTTTCTTAATTGGGCCTACTTACAGCTGAGGTTTCTTAGAAAAATGGTATACACTAACAAACAGAAGAATTTCTACATATTAGGAGTTGCAAAATAATGTCAGAATGAGGCTCTTTGAGATCACATGGCAGCTGGCGTTCCCTTGCTTATAATACCTAGGACTCTTATAGAGAAAAGAAACTGTTCCAAAAGTCAAATACAACCATGGTCATAGGTCACCATTATTTGAGTCAAGAGAGAAGTTGCTGGTCTGTCTGGTCAACAGAAATTTCACCCAATTCTGGAGTTTCTCTGTCAGCATGCTGATCTTCTAGTTTCTGCTTCATCTAGGGTGCACTTACAGAGCTCAGCACAGCAGCAACTCAGGAGAAATTCGGGAAAAAGCGTGAAAAGGAGGGAGAACCAGAGGAAAGTGGAGGAAAAAGAATAAATATAAAGCAAAGGGGCAAAGATAAGAGATACAATGGAAGAGAAGAAGAGAGGATTGAGACACACCATGAGGATAGAGAGCGGGCAGGGGCCAGAGAAGCATCAAGTGGAAAGGGCAGAGGCGAAAGAGATGCTACCAACAAAGGAGGACCAGGGAAGTGAGATGCCGTTAAGAAAGGGGAAGTAGAACACGTGTATGATGCAAAAGATTATTCCCTGTAAATGAAATTGTATAAGCATTAATAATTGTTTTTAGATTTTAGATAACAGATTTTAGTACCAGACACAAAAAAGGGGTGAATTAGCACAGTTTTGAAACTTGTGAACAGTAGTGCCAATCGTCAAGGCTTCAATCCTGGCTACTGTCTATTCATGGATCTTTTTACAGTACAAAATCCATTGTTTTGATTCAGAGGCTGTGTTTTAAGTTGTGCTGATGAAAGTTCTTACTTTGTGTATGGAGCCACGTTTTCCTATGGGCCTCTAAATTTTGTAGAGAAATATGATTTGTGCACTTTCAGGTGTCTACTTTCTCAGGGCAGGCTAAAAAATGTGGGGACAATTAACATTTTCCACATCTGCCTATTGGAGCGCTTAACATTTTTCATGGTCTTAAAAGTGCTTCTCCTTACATGCAACAGATAAGCTTTGGAGGAGTTTCACACTCAGAGAGGGGAACCTAGGTCATAGTGCTGGCCTGCAAAGACCATGCATTGGCCCTCGCCCCGGAAGCCCAGAAAAATCTGGACTGAAATTACAGTGCTCAGAGGAGGAAGCCAGTCATTCCTTTGTTGCCTGTGGCCTCGAAAAAATGCAGCCTGCACTGTCATCCTTTTCCTACTTGGGATCTCCACTCTTTCCAATTCCAGACTGAGTATCTGTGGAAAGGACAAAGGAGAAAGAGTGAGTAGGATACCAAAGGAGCATAAGGTGCCATGCGTGGTTAGATCAGTGGTCCATTAGAACCCATCCTGTAGCCAGTCTGGGTCACTTAGAAGTACCCTGCAGCCCCCATTGGGAAGCTCCATTCCATCTTGCTCACTCCCAGAATTAAGAGATGGCAAACCCCCAAGTCTTGTCTGGTCAATAATTGTTAACGGACAGACCCTCCAGAAACATATCCAAACCTTTTTTTTTTTTTTTTTTAAACCCAGCTGTACAACTAGCCTTGACCATATCTTCCTGCAACATATTTCACGTTTACAAACACGTTCTTAAATTTATTTTAAATCTGCTACCTGTTAAGTTTCATGGAGTGTCCAATAGTCCTAGTATTATTTGAAAGGGCAAGTAACTGATTCGGATTGACTTGCTTCATACCACTCATGATTTTATAAACTTGTACCATATCCCTTTGCAGTCATCTCTTCTCCAAGCTGAATAGCCCCAGCCTATTTAGCTTGTTATTATAAAGGAGCCCTTCCCGACTGCTCATCATTTTTGTTGCCTCTCTCTGTACTTTTTATAGTTCTGCTATATCCTTTTTAGAATGAAGCGATCAGAATGATATACAGTACTCCAGATGAATTTATAAAGAGGCATTATGATATTCAGTCTTATTCGCCTTTCTGCATAATTCCTAACTTTCTAGTTGCTTTTTTGACCGCTGTAGCACACTGAACTGAAGATTACAACGTCTTGTACCCCAGTGACTCCAAGGTGCTTGCCATGAGTGCTGAATCCTGATGTGCAACCCAGCACATTAGTGTGTACATATAGCTAGGATTATTTTCCCCAGAGGAGAGTGACTGGAGGAATGGGGAAGAAACAAGGGAAGTATCTGAAAATGATAAGAGAATCGAGATTAAAAAAACAAAACAGAAAATGGAAACTGTAAAACAAAAAAAATAAAGAAAAGGCAGAACAAAAAAGTGAGAAATAAAAAGAAAACAGATTCAACAGTTTTGGGGAATCAAAATATTCCACGTTTCTAAATTTGGAAGTTTGTCATGTTTTAAAAGGTCATAAAAAAAATAAGATCCCAGTTTTTAAAGCAACAGATAGTTTGGACATGAGGTACTTCTCATTGCTGACGTTCAGAAGATGATACACTGTTCGAAGTATAAAACCTCTTAAATGAGGTTAGCTGGAGACCTATAGACAGGATTACAGAATAAAATATGAAAGTACAAGGAACACAAAGATTTGATGAACTTATTTAAAAATCATTTTTTGACTATGGTTGTTATTTGAATATGGCTACTCATTATAATAATGCACCTATAAGCCTCTTTAGCCTTGATTAAATTGTGTGTAGACTTGTGGCATCAATCTTGGGCAGGTAAATTTTATAGTCAATTGCCCAGCTAGCATGTTAATAATGACTTGAATTTAATAGCCTGCATAGGTGTTAAAAAGTTAGCTGTCTGTTATAATGTTTGGTTACAAGTTGCCTGTTTTGAAGGAGGTCCTACTGGAATATTGCCATGCAGTGCTTTTTTCTGTCCTGAACAGCGTATATGATTGTGCGTGACAGGATCCTGGAATCAATGGAGCTGCACATTGATCATCCAAAGGCAGCATGCTTGTCTAAATTACACGAGCAGTAGGGTGGCCTACAGGCAAACAGCATGGTTAAACAATATACAATAAAGATTTTATTTGGTATTTCCTGTGGGGATGGTGCCAGTTGCCAGGGGAGTGTACTATAATCTTCTTCTGCTGTATTAATTGTTGACTAAAGTTGGCATACAGTCAAACTGAGAGGGACAAGGGAGAAAAATGGCATGTGGTCATTAGAGCCTCAAGTATACTGGGAAAAAAAAGGACAAAAAATTACAGCATAGATCTGGAATTTTCCAACTAACGATGTGCGGATGTGGTAGTGCTAGGGGAAAGGCGCCAAACTGAGCTTGCTTTGTTCAGCAAGAGAGGCCCCCTGTAACATTCCTTCTAGCTGTGCATATTTTGGCTTCAGTTGTGCAGTTTTAACTGTATAATGGGTATGGTACAGCTTGGTTGTTAGTCCATGCATCTGATGATTTCAAGGCTGTTACATTTCTGATGTATGGCTGCTTGTTTCATAAATCTTTTGCACTTTTGTATAGTCTTTTTGTGGTACTTCAAAGTGAAAGGTCTCAGTTTAATACGGTCTTCTTTCTAACTCAGAGCCAAGGGTGTAAATAATGCTTATGTTATAGTATGCCAAAATTCTGATTAGGATGAAGTAGAAATTGCACTCTACCAACCAAATGTCTCTGCAAATTTACTATATTTCTATATCTCCAGTGCACTGCAGGATAAAATATACCAGTGTGCATTTTATATTCAATCATTGCAAGTAAGAAATGCACTGTAAAACCACTAGGACAGTGGTATTTTTCACTCCAGTAGCTTTTATGAGATCATTTTGCCTCTGAAACCACTTGCCTCTGTAGGATCTTTTGTATGTAAGTTTTCCCCTTAAGAGGTTAACATCAAAAGAATAGATTATTTTTAAAGTATATTGTCAAATCACACAGAATAAGTATAAATGGTGCGTGTCATATCGCTTACAACGTCTTTCATACTTAGCCTAAGGTAAAAGGGCATCCAGAACAATCTTTCTTTTTCAAGAAGTTGTGGTGAGAGCACAAATAATAATACTATTTCAATGAAGGACAGAGTATCTGAATGTGAAATGGAATCAGAAAATTCCATTGTTCATATTTATTCAAGAAACCAATAATTTTATGAAGTGTTACTGCAGATATATTTTGTTTTGTAATCAGAGATGTATTTATTTATTTATTCATTTGATTTATATTTCGCTTTTTGGCACTTCAAAGAGGATTACATTCAGGTGTACTGTAGGTATTTCCCTATCAAAATGCATCCATATATTTCATAAAGTCTTTTTACAATTGCAGAATTTTACAAAATACAATTAAATTCAAACATTACAATTGTAATATAGGAATACCACATAACAATAAGAAAAGAAACATACCCCTTTACTTATGCTTCATACCTACCCTATCTCCCAATACTTATTTCCAACAGTGTTACAGCCTTCCAAATCCACCAGATAACCTTACCTGCTCCACTGATAATGTATACTTTCTTAGTTCCTGTACATATTGACTGGTCCAGGGGCAGAACTTATTAACTCATTTTGCACCTCCACCAAGTCAGCAAGTTCCATAGCACCTACTACAAAGATTCAGGATCAGAATCTATCCAACATAAACTCCTGCTGTATGGCATTGTTTGGAGAAACTGAGTAAAACATTCCCACCAATTTAGATAGGCATAGGATGATGAGAGGAACGATAGAAAATGTATAATACCATCAGGAGTTTATATTCCTACACAATGGGGTAGATCTTAAAAACATACGCGCGCGCGTACTTTTGTTCACGCACCAGGCACGAACAAAAGTACGCTGGATTTTATAAGATACGCGCGTATCTTATAAAATCCGGGGTCGGCGCGCGCAAGGGGGTGCACATTTGTGCAACCTGCGCACGCCGAGCCCAGCGCGCGCTGCCTGTTCCCTCCGAGGCCGCCCCGATTTCGGAGCGGCCTCGGAGGGAACTTTCCTTCGCCCTCCCCCCACCTTTCCCTCCCTTCCCCCTCCTAACCCACCCCCCCGGCCCTATCTAAACCCCCCCTTACCTTTGTTGGCAGATTTACGCCTGCTGAAAGCAGACGTAAATCTGTGCACGCCAGCGGACTGCTGGCGTGCCATCACCCGACCCGGGGGCTTGTCCGGAGGCCTCAACCACACCCCCGGGCCGGCGTCACGCCCCCAAAACACCACGTCATTCCGCAACACCCCGACATGCCCCTTTTACGAAGCCCCGGGACTTACGCGCGTCCCGGGGCTCTGCACGCGCCGGCGGCCTATGCAAAATAGGTGCGCCGACGCGCGAGGGCCCTGCGCACGTAAATCCGGCTGGATTTACGCGCGCAGGGCATTTAAAATCCGCCCCAATTATTTCCAGCATGACTTCCTCTCGCCAGGCCATTCATATAGTAAATGACAGCAAAAAAAAAAAAAATCAAATTGATCCATCCAGTCTGTCCAGTTGACATCCTTCCACCTTGGGTAGATAAGCATATACATTCCCATACTCAATCCAACATAAGCTCTCAACCTCCATGTCTTTTACCTGAATGTGCAACTTTTTTTTTAATGCTGCCTACCATATTAGTTCCAAGCATGCCCAGAATCTTTTAAAGTACTGGCCTACACTGGTAAGCCATTTTATGCCCTGTCATCTTTCTCTATCATTTTTACAAGACCAAAACTAAATTCCGTGCCTTATTATCAAGTTTTCTAATAATCCACAGAGCTACCAAAACTAGCAAAGAATTGGCCAGAAAATTCAGCCTCCCCATGCTAATTGAAAGTTGGGTTTTAACAATGGTTACCTGGTTACCTCAGCGCCTTCTTAGAAACCCAATGCAGTTTTACCACTGCTGTTAGGATCATAAGTGTCATTCCATGCAATTTACTCCCATGGGCGCCAGCTCTGCAGGTACTTGAGCACCCCCAGTATTGTCTCCTGCACTCCTGTAGATTGGGAGCTGAGAGCTCCATGCTGTGGAGGCCATCTGGGAGTGCAGTAAGGAAATGCTTTTTCTCCTTTTTATTTCTCCCATCTCCCCCTGCAGATCCTTGGTTGACTGTGGAATATCTGACCAATGGGCTTCAGGGGAAAGCAGGCAAGAAGTGCCTAGGTCTACTATGATACTATGCCCGCCTCCCCCTGCAACCTGTTTGCTGACTGTGGAATGTTTGGCTAATAGGCTGCAGGAGAAGGCAGGCAACTGCACTTTGCTCCCACCTTGCAGCCTTTTGGCTGGGCTCCGGAATGCCTGACCAATAGTAGAGCAGCAGCAGCAGTGAAGGACAGACAGACTTCCTGAGGTGCACAGAAGATGGGAATGGCTGCTGATAGAGGGACTAGGAAAGGAAAAGAAGGGGCTACGAGAGATGCTGGAAGGTGGAGTGAGGAGGAGACGAATGCAGGCAGGGATATTAGAAGATTGGTTGTAAAAGGGCATACTGGCTGGGAGAGAGAATGCTGCTGAGAGAGTCTGGGAGAGGAAATGAAATGAATTCTAACTGGGAGAGGAAGAGGGATTGGGAGAGGAGTAGGCACAGGCTGTGTGTGGACAAGAAGGACTAGTGGAGTAGCAGAGAAGGCTGAGAGAGGAACAAGGGCTGTGAGAAGAGGAAAGTAGCTGAGAGAAGGGAAAAGGACATACAAGTTAGAGCACGTGGGCCGTAATAGGAGGATCTGGGGTTGAGGGGTTAAGTGAAAGGAACTTAAGAGAAAGGTGAAAAATACTGGGAAAGGAGCTGTGTGGACAGAAGGAAAGGCTGATAGGAGAGGGTAAACCAAGGGAAGGATTGTAAGAAGAGAGGGGATCATGGTGAAGGAAGAGGCAAAAAGAAGTAAGGAGAGAGATGGAAGTAGCAGGAGGAGGTGAGTGAAGATAATGAGCCATGGAGAGACAGCCAGTGGATAGAAAGAGATATGCATATAGAGGAAAATGATAAAAAATATGGGAGGAAGACCAAAAATGGAATGAGAAGGCAGACAGTAAACAGTAAAAGCCAAATTGCAAGCAGAGACAGAGGATAGAATCAAACTACAGGCACAAAGGTTGGAAAATTGTTTATCCAAAGGTTGATGAACATTTCTGTGCTTACTGTACAGTGTTAAGGGGGGGGGGGGGGGGCAGATGGTATCTGCCCTTTGCTTTCAGCCCTGCAATCACCAGGGGAAGTATTTTACTGGAAGGATGGGGAAGGGAGAAGAGATTGTAGTAGCATGTGATATTATAGGCTCAAAATCTCTCTCTTAAAAACTGACAGCTCGAGTATTGAGAGGAGCTGCA
The DNA here is from genome assembly GCF_901001135.1 of Rhinatrema bivittatum. Classification (NCBI taxonomy): domain Eukaryota; kingdom Metazoa; phylum Chordata; class Amphibia; order Gymnophiona; family Rhinatrematidae; genus Rhinatrema; species Rhinatrema bivittatum. The sequence goes on along the minus strand of NC_042616.1, from coordinate 170,552,848 downwards.
TTCAGGGCTTGAATTGCAGGGCGATCATTATGAACATTGTTCCCCTTGTTCATAAAATTAATTATTCCCCTATTATATCCCACAGGAGACAACAGTTATCTCTGCAGTTTCCAAACTGAGAGCAGGAAATTCTACTTGCACCTGTGGCCCTGGAGCTGGGGAGATACTAACTGCTGAGCTGCTAGGGCTTATGACATGCAGGTATTGGAGTGTCTTATTTGGACTCTGCAGGCATGGGACTGGCTCTGGCCTGGAATCTGTGAGCGCCGAGAGAAGTGCTGCAAGGGATGGGGAGGCAGGAGCAGTTTCAGAAGAAAAAGTGCCTGGGATCAGGAAGTACAGAGCAGGGAAGTGATCCAAGACTATGGAGGAAGGGGAATCACGAATTGAAAGGTGAGCTGATCCTGCCAATGAAGGAAAGCCTAACGTGCTGATGAGGGGTGGGAATCAGTGAAGGGATGGATAAACCAAGCTTGCAGAGGAGGGCAGCTGGCTAAGGAGGGGTGAGGAGGAACCAAATGGAAAGAAAATTGGGAGAGGGAACAGAGAAGGATAGGTCATTGGGAATTGGGGAGCAGAGCAAGCTAAGGGGATGTAGGGAATGGAGCAGGAAAAGAGTTATTAAACCTCCCTCTCCCCAAATATAAAATTCAAAATATGCTCATCTAGGAGGGGGAGAATTAAGTGTGCAGAGGGAGTAAGGAGGGAAGGGAAAGGAGGAACAGATGGGTAAAGGAGGTTAGGAGAATGAGAGAAAAGGGTAAGTTGAGAGAGCATGGTTGTGAGGGGTGGGGGAAGTGCATGGGTTGTTGGTAGGGAATGGAGCAGGAGGAAGGAGATGGGTAGAGATGAGTTGGGGTTGGGGAGAAGAATGACTAGAGGATTTCCTTAGCTTTGGTTTTAACCACATAAATCATCACAAAGTCCACATTACCTACGCCTCTGGACTTTTAAATACAGGCTGGTCCATCACATTCATGACCTGCTGTATTCTGTTTTGTTTTTTTTTGCTGGGGGTGTTGCGGTCCGGTCCGTGAAGCTCACGTCCCGGTCCTTACCTCAAGGGTTCCTGCTGGCTGGGAACAAAGCAGAGTCAGGATCTGGGCGTCCCCACGGGGGAGACGCCATTGCGGGCCTGCCTCTAGGCGCGCGCGCCCCGCGCTTTTCTAGACAGTTTCCCGCCGGAGGGTGGCTCCGCCCCGAGTCTGACGTCAGATGCCGCGGCCTACTTAAGGCCACCGCGGGCACCCGACCAGTGCCTTGCAACAGGGTTCCTTCGTTCCCCCGTTGCCTTGAGCTCCAGAGTCAGCCAGCGGTTTGACTACTCCGTTCCTGCCTGCCTGCCTGCCAGTTCCTGTCTGCCAGCCTGTCTTCAGCCCAAGCTGGGTTCCAGCCTGTCTTCAGCCCAAGCCGGGTTCCTGCCAGCCATCACAAGCCGGGTTCCTGCCAGCCTACAGCCCAAGTCGGGTTCCAGCCTGTCTACAGCCCAAGTCGGGTTCCAGCCTGTCTACAGCCCAAGCCGGGTTCCAGCCTGTCTACAGCCCAAGCCAGGTTCCAGCCTGTCTACAGCCCAAGCCGGGTTCTTGCCAGTCAGCCCAAGCCGGGTTCCTGCTTGCCTACAGCCTAAGTCAGATTCCTGCCCGTTTCCTCGCCATCGACCGCCTCGCCTAAGTCGGAGCCCCCCCCGGGAGGACCCCCCCGGGGTCCTCCCGGGGGGGCTCCGACTTCCAGGGTGAATCTCCTAAATCCCAGCAGCTGGACTCCCAAGGGCTTCTCCCGGGGGAGTACCAGCTTCCAGGGTGAAACCGCTTCTACCCGCCTACCTGAAGTCTGCCTCCCAGCCTGTTCAGTCGAGACCAATGAAGTTCTTCCCAAGTCTCCTGCAGGTCGGCCCAAGTGTCCACTAGCCCCGTGTCCACAACAGATTGCAAGGCCCTAGACTCGGGAGACGCCCCACAGTCCCAGGATTGTCCAGGGTTACGTCAACAATTGCAGCAACAACAGCAGTACCTGGACACCCTTGCCGGTTCTCTGGGGCAATTAGCCGCCAGAATGGATGCGTTGGATGTCCCTCCCCGGTCTGTCGTGGACGCAGATTCTGCCTTAACTGCCGCCTCGGCGACTCAACTACCAGCACCTTCACGCTATGCCGGAGATACCAGGACTTGTTGAGGATTTTTAAACCAATGTTTCATCCGCTTCTCGCTACTGCCCCAACAGTTCCTTGCTGATTCCGTCAAGGTCGCGTACATTCTGTCTCTACTAGATTGGAGGGCCCTGGTTTGGGCCTCTCCCTTGTGGGAGAATAATGATCCCGTACTAAATGACCTACAGCGGTTTATCCTCATCTTTAAGCAAGCATTCGACGAACTGGCCCGCCGGGCCACTGCCACCTCTGACCTTCTGCAGCTGCGTCTAGGGACTCGCCCCTTGGCCAAGTACCCCATGGAATTTAGAACCCTTGCCCAAGAGGTGGGGTGGCAGGATGGGAGTCTCCAGGCAATCTTCCTGGAAGGCCTTTCTGGACGAATCAAGGACGAGATCAAAGCCCGGGAGATCCCCGAAGACCTCAATGCTCTGATAGAGATGGCCGCCCGGTTCGACCAACGCTTGCAGCAAAAGGCACAGGAATCCTGCCAGAGGAGATCTATTCCGCCCCGCGCTTCATCTCGGATACCTCCGCCACCAAGAGTTCCTCGCACTGAGGCCCCTGCCTCTGAGCCTATGCAACTGGGCCGGGCACCGCTCTCCAAGGAAGAGATACAGCGTTGACGCTCGCTAGGCTTATGTTTGTATTGTGGCCAAAAGGGTCACTTTTTGGCACATTGCCAAAAGCGGGCGGGAAACGCCAAGGCCTAGGAGGTTGGGGGGAGCTCCTCCTAGGTTGTACTACTGCTCCCCATGGTACCTTGCCGGTCGTCCTGGAATACCCAGGAGGGACCTTGGAGACTTCAGCCTTCCTGGATTCGGGGGCAGAGGGTAACATAATCCAGGAACAACTAGTTACCCAGCTGGGTATCCCAACCGTGGAACGAGAGGTTCCGTTACAGATCACTTCCATCCAAGGTACTCGTCTCCCGGGACGAATCCTGACCTCCACGGTCCCGCTGACGGTCCGCACAGGGGCGATCCATGTGGAGGAGATACCCTTCTTAGTACTGGAAAAGCCTATCCACCCCCTGGTGTTTGGACTACCCTGGCTTCAATGACACTCACCTACCATCCAGTGGTCTACTATGCAAATCACCGACTGGAGCCCTTTCTGTATTAAACACTGTATGAAGCTTCCTAGGCCGCCTGCTCGTCGGTCTTCGCATACTGTACCAGCTACGCCCGCCATTTGTGAGGAAGTCACGGATGCTCCATTCAAGACCGAAGCAGACAGGTCATCGTACTATCGCCCCAGGGACCTTCGGCCAGGCACTCCCCCCGGCCGGGGAGGTGCGTGCCCCCTGTCTTTACTGGAAAATTGCACTAGGTCGGAGTGCATAGTCGAAAGCCCAGTCCAACACGCTCGAGTTGAGGGCCTGTCTCAACCTTCAGAACCTGACGAATCCTTGGGAGCTTTCCGATCGATCTTGGATCCCCAGAAGGTCAGCTTAGCCTCCATGACGCCGCATCCCGAACCCAAGACTGTGGTCCCTCGGAAGTCCCGTCGGGCAGTTATGTCTTGGGCTCATGAGTCCCTCACGGGAGGACACGCTGGCCGAGCTGCCACCCTGGACCTCGTTACCCGATTTTATTGGTGGCCGACGGCCAGAAGGGAAGTGCGCCTTTTTGTTGACTCCTGTCCTGTTTGCACACTACAGAAGCCACTAGGGGGTAAACCCCAAGGGCTCCTCCAGCCATTGCCCGTCCCGGTGGAGCCGTGGACGCACATCTCCACTGATTTTATCACAGATCTTCCTACGTCTAAGGGAAACTCAGTCGTATGGGTCACCGTCGACCGTTTTTCTAAAATGGCTCATTTCATTCCCCTGCCAGCCCTGCCATCTGCTCTGGAACTTGCCAAGCTCTTTACTCAACACATATTTAGGCTCCATGGCCTCCCCCAAGATATCGGATCGGGGACCGCAATTTACCGCCCGCTACTGGAGAGCCTTATGTAAACACTTCCGCATTCAGCTTAGCCAGTCCACCGCATTTCATCCCCAAAGCAACGGGCAGACGGAATGCACGAATCGCACGCTTAAGACTTTCCTACGTTCTTTCGTGAACGAGAGACAGGATAACTGGGCCGAGCTGCTCCCACGGGCAGAATTCTCCTATATCAACCACGTCCACTCTGCCACAGGAAGTTCCCCCTTCCTACTAGTTTATGGGAGGCAACTCTGGCCTCCTCTGCCCTCGCCGGATCCTAGCTCTGTGCCTGCCGAACAACTCTCTGCTCGCCAGCTGCATTCCTTATGGACCTCAACCCAGAAGAATTTGAAGAAAGCCGCCCTTGCTACTAGACGGTGGGCCAATAAACATCGCCAACCAGCTCCTGCCTTTTTATCCGGGGATCGGGTATGGTTGAGCACCAAGAACCTGCAGTACTGGACCCCGTCTCGCAGACTTGCCCCACAGTTCTGTGGACCTTTCCGTGTGGCCGAGCGCATCGGAGCCGTCTCCTATCGGCTATGCCTGCCCCCCCTCCATGCGTATCCATAACGTTTTTCATGTTTCCCTCTTGAAGCTTCTTGTCCTCTCCAGGTACCACTCGAAGGCGCCTGACTCATCAGATCCCTCGGTGCCAGGAGAAATAACTTACCAAATCCGAGAGATCCTTGATGTCCGCTTTAATCAGCGTCGGTGGGAGTATCTGAGCTCCTGGGAGAACTGCGGCCCCGAAGAGAATATCTGGGAGCCTGCCCGCAACATCCTGGATAAGGATCTGCTCAAAACCTTCCATCAGGAACATCCAGGTAAACCTGGACCTGCTAAGAGGGGGCGAAAAGGAGGGGGTACTGTTGCAGTCCGGTCCGTGAAGCTCACGTCCCGGTCCTTACCTCAAGGGTTCTTGCTGGCCGGGAACAAAGCAGAGTCAGGATCTGGGCATCCCTGCGGGGGAGACGCCATTGCGGGCCTGCCTCTAGGCGCGTGCGAGCGCCCCGCACTTTTCTAGACAGTTTCCAGCCGGAGGGTGGCTCCGCCCCGAGTCTGACATCAAACGCCACGGCCTACTTAAGGCCACCGCGGGCACCCGACCAGTGCCTTGCAACAGGGTTCCTTCGTTCCCCCGTTGCCTTGAGCTCCAGAGTCAGCCAGCGGTTTGACTACTCCGTTCCTGCCTGCCTGCCTGCCGGTTCCTCTCTGCCAGCCTGTCTTCAGCCCTAGCCGGGTTCCTGCCAGCCAGCCCAAGCCGGGTTCCAGCCTGTCTTCTGCCCAAGCCGGGTTCCTGCCTGCCTTCAGCCCAAGCCGGGTTCCTGCCTGCCTTCAGCCCAAGCCGGGTTCTTGCCAGCCAGCCCAAGCCGGGTTCCTGCCAGCCTACAGTCCAAGCCGGGTTCCAGCCTGCCTTCAGCCCAAGCCGGGTTCCAGCCTGCCTTCAGCCCAAGCCGGGTTCCAGCTTGCCTTCAGCCCAAGCCGGGTTCCTGCCAGCCTACAGCCCAAGCCGGGTTCCTGCCAGCCTACAGTCCAAGCCGGGTTCCAGCTTGCCTTCAGTCCAAGCCAGGTTCCAGCCTGCCTTCAGCCCAAGCCGGGTTCCAGCTTGCCTTCAGCCCAAGCCGGGTTCCTGCCAGCCTACAGCCCAAGCCGGGTTCCAGCTTGCCTTCAGCCCAAGCCGGGTTCCTGCCAGCCTACAGTCCAAGCCGGGTTCCAGCTTGCTTTCAGCCCAAGCCGGGTTCCAGCCTGCCTTCAGCCCAAGCCGGGTTCCAGCTTGCCTTCAGCCCAAGCCGGGTTCCTGCCAGCCTACAGTCCAAGCCGGGTTCCAGCTTGCCTTCAGCCCAAGCCGGGTTCCAGCCTGCCTTCAGCCCAAGCCGGGTTCCAGCTTGCCTTCAGCCCAAGCCGGGTTCCTGCCAGCCTACAGCCCAAGCCGGGTTCCTGCCAGCCTACAGTCCAAGCCGGGTTCCAGCCTGCCTTCAGCCCAAGCCGGGTTCCAGCCTGCCTTCAGCCCAAGCCGGGTTCCAGCTTGCCTTCAGCCCAAGCCGGGTTCCTGCCAGCCTACAGTCCAAGCCGGGTTCCTGCCAGCCTACAGTCCAAGCCGGGTTCCAGCCTGCCTTCAGCCCAAGCCGGGTTCTTGCCAGTCAGCCCAAGCCGGGTTCCTGCTTGCCTACAGCCTAAGTCGGATTCCTGCCCGTTTCCTCACCATCGACCGCCTCGCCTAAGTCCCAGCGGTCGGGCCCCTACGGGGTCCTCCCGGGGGGGGGGGGGGGGGGGCCTCCGACTTCCAGGGTGAATCTCCTAAGTCCTAGCGGCTGGACTCCCAAGGGCTTCTCCCGGGGGAGTACCAGCTTCCAGGGTGAAACCGCTTCTACCCCGCCTGCCTGAAGTCTGCCTCCCGGCCTGTTCAGTCGAGACCAGTGAAGTTCTTCCCAAGTCTCCTGCAGGTCGGCCCAAGGGTCCACTAGCCCCGTGTCCACAACAGGGGGCACTGTAATTTGTGTTGAGTTCAGCATCCACAGACTTTTCAAAAGTTGGCTTCTATATTTACTCCAGTGCTTTCTTGGAAACCACTGTTTTTAGGATTGCAACTGCTGCTCCATGCAGGTTATCCCATGGCCCCCCCATGAGCTATGGTGCCACTAAGCCATGGTACGGTATTTCTTCACTTTTATGCAAGTAGGGATTCTCTGTTTCTCATTATTGGTTAAGTCTACTACCATATTAGCCTGTGCAAGAACATCACTTTTCTCCCATTTTCACTACTACCCAACATGGGAATCTTGTAGAATATCTATGACACAAATAGCAGGAACCCAACTAAGAATAAAACTTTCTGTATAATTCAGATGTTCCTCAAAAATCACAAACTATGCACACAGGGGTATGTAGTTATCTTAGTATGAGTTCATTGCAGGGCCATAACTATGCGTATGCCTGAGTGGACCATAGCCCATCCACCTTGGAGAGGAGAGATGAAAACTGGGAATTTGGTGGAGATTAGGGGGAGATCAAGGACTCTGGTATTGGGGAAAGAGTGTGAGTTTAGGTTTGAGGAAGAACAGGGACTCAGGATTGGTTGGGTGAGTGAGAGGGAATTGGGGCAGAGAATGGGGGAATGTTATGAGTAGTAGTTTTAAGAAGGGGTTATATATGTGAAATGGCTATAAGAGAAGGAGACTGAAGGGTGAGGATGAGTTGAGAAGATGAGATGAAGGTCCTGGAGGGCTGGGAAGGAAGTGAGAGGAAATGGAAAGGGATGGTTCTATGAAAGAGGTGAGAAAGAGTAGAAGTGAAGCTGGGAAAGCAATAAAAGGGGTAATGGGAAGCTTGGCAAGAGGTAAAACAGAAAAAAGGAACTGGAGGCAGGAATGAGATTGAATGACAGAGAAGGAGCCAGGACTTGTGAGGGATGAGAGTTAGAGGAAAATAGATGAGTACAGAGGGTGGAAATGGGGTACTAGGGAGTCGATGAAAAGGTGAATATGATGCTGGAGAAGGAATAAAACAGGGGAATGGAGCGGCAGCTGTCAGCAGGTTTGACAGCCGACGCTCAATTTTGCCGGCGTCGGTTCTCGAGCCCACTGACAGCCACAGGTTTGGAAACCAGACGCCGGCAAAATTGAGCGTCCGGTTTTCAACCCACGGGCCTATTTCAATTTTTTTTTTCTTTTTTTTTTTTACTTTTTTTAACTTTCGGGACTTCCGACTTAATATCGCCATGATATTAAGTCGGAGGGTGCACAGAAAAGCAGTTTTTACTGCTTTTCTGTACACTTCCCCTGCGCCTGCAGAAATTAATGCCTACCTTTGGGTAGGCACTAATTTCTTAAAGTAAAATGTGTGGCTTGGCTGCACATTTTACTTACCGAATCGCGCGGGAATACCTAATAGGGCCATCAACATGCATTTGCATGTTGCGGGCGCTATAAGGTTCGGGGAGGGTTAGACGTGTGTTTTTGACGCACTATAACCCCTTACTGAATAAGGAGTAAAGCTAGCGTGTCGAAAACGCGCATCCAAGCGGGTTAACAGTGCGCTCCGCCGGAGCGCACTGTACTGTATCGGCCTGTAAATCAGCAGTACAGTCATAATGGGTGATTTCAATTACTCCCAGTATTGATTGGATGAGTGTTACATCAGGACATTCCAGAGAGGTAAAGTTCCTAGATGAAATAAGTGACTGTGTCATGGAGTAGCTGGTAAAAGAACCAACAAGAGGGGAAACTATTTTAAATCTAGTCCTTAGAGCAGGGGTAGGCAATTCCGGTCCTCGAGGGCTGCAAACCAGTCGGGTTTTCAGGATATCCTTAATGAATATGCATGAGAGAGACCTGCATACACACTGTCTCAGTTCTATGCAAATCTATTTCATGCATATTCATTAGGGGTATCCTGAAAACCCGACTGGTTTGCAGCCCTCGAGGACCGGACTTGCCCACCCCTGCCTTAGAGGAACACAGGAGAAGTAACAGTGTTGGAGCCACTAGGCAATAGTGATCACAACATTATCAAATTTGACTTAATAATTGCAGGGAGTGCACTAAAGAAATCTACTGTGATAGCATTTAACTTTCAACAAGGTGACTGTGCAAAAATGAGGAAAATGGTTAGGAAAAACAGAAAGGAGCAACTGCAAAGGTTAAGAGTTTAGCCAATGTTGGGAGTAATCAGAATAATGAAATTGGCCGTGTAAATGACTGTTTACAGGAGGTCAGGCATTGATTGATGGAGAATAGATTTGTTTTGAATACTACAAACTGAGCTTTTGCAGTTGGGAAAGGGAAGAATTGAGAAAAGGCCTAGATTGGGTAATGTGGAGTTAGTATGTAAATAAGAAGTTAGGTCATTATGGGTGCAAGTGGATGAAAAACTTACTTTTGAGAAACAGATTGCCCAGGTTGCAAGAAGTTCTTTTTGGAAACTGAAAATGGTAAGACAGTTGAAGCCATATCTAGATTTGCAAGCTTTGCTCTGATTTTGAATCAAATAGATTTTTGTTTGCTATCTATTTAGGGCTGCCAAGTAAAACAACTAGGAATATACAAATGATCCAAAACATAGCAGCAAACGTGGTGACAGGTAGTTCGAGAAGGATGCCAGCAATGCCGTTTCTATTACAATTGCATTGGTTGCTGGTAGAGGCAAGATGTAAATTTAAATTTTTTATTTTGGCTTTTAAAATTTTAAGGAAAAATGGCTCACCACACTTGAAAAATAGTTTGAAATGGCATGCGACAACAAGGAATTTGCACTCTATGGGTCAGCATTTTGTGAAATTGGCACCAGCAAAAACATTTTGTCACATGAAATGATTTAATAGGTCCTTTACAACATCTTATGGAATAGTCTTCCAGTAGATATAAAAGCAGAAAATAACTGTGTACAGTTCTGGTTGCTGCATCTCAAAAAAGATATAGTTGCGATGGTGAAGGTACAGAGAAGGGTGACCAAAATGATAAAGGGGATGGAGCAGCTCCCCTATGAGGAAAGGCTAAAGAGGTTAGAGCTGTTCAGCTTGGAGAAGAGACGGCTGAGGGGGGATATGATAGAAGTCTTTAAAATCTTGAGAGGTCTAGAATGGGTAAATGTGAATTGGTTATTTACTATTTCGGATGGTAGAAGGACTAGGGGGCACTCCATGAAGTTAGCAAGTAGCACATTTAAGACTAATCGGAGAAAATATTTTTTCTCTCAACGCACAATTAAGCTCCGGAATTTGTTGCCAGAGGATGTGGTTAGTGCAGTTAGTATAGCTGTGTTTAAAAAAAGGTTTGGATAAGTTCTTGGAGGAGAAGTCGATTAACTGCTATTAATCAAGTTGACTTGGATAGATTTTAAAAAAGAACACGCGCACACACATGGACATGGAATTTTATAACGTGCGCGGGCAGGGTGGGGCCAGCCGTAACAGCATGCCCTGTCCCGAGGAAACGCGTGCCGACAGTCAGCCAGCGTGCAGAACTTACTTCACCTCCGAAGAGAAAGTAAGTTTTAAAACAAAAAAAATGTGAATAATTAGGGGAGGGTTAAGCGTTAGAGAGGAGAAAGAGAAGGTAGGGGGATAGGGAAATTCCCTCCCAGTCCGCTCCAATTAAGAGAGCTGGGAATGGCCCGATTGTGTCGCCACGCGTTTTGTTTTGTTTTTTAGAAAAATCCCCCTCCCTTGTGCGCGAGTCACATGCATGTTATAAAATCAGCGTGTCTTTGAAAATCTACCTCTTAGGGAAGAGTAACCCAAATTATGGCTACCTAATGCAAGGTTGCACATTAGGAGTCACCACTCAGGAAAAGGATTTAGGCCTCAAGTGTTGCGGCCCTGACCGCCTCTCCCACGATCGGGGCCGGGGCCACTTACCTCCGCACCAGACCGCGGAGAGGAACGCCAGGGTCCCGGCCTGGTAGGCCGCATGGCTGCGGCGTCTCCACATGGGAGACGCCGCCGAGCCCGTCGCTAACTCCGCCCCCCTCTCGTTGCTACGCGCGCGTGCGAGAACGGGGCATTTAAAGGTCCAGCACCCGGAAGTGCTGGACAGCCCCCTGGATATGATGTCAGACGCTGGCAGAGTATATTAGGCCGGTGTCTGACTCTGGAACTTCGCCTTGCAAAGAAGTCCCTCTCCTGAGCGTCTAGTTGCCGTCCTGTTCCTGTTTTCTGCTGGTCTGGTTCCTGGTGTTCCTGTGCCTGTTCCCGTCCCTGCTCCAGCTGTTCCTTCATCTGCTGATTTCCTGGTTCCTGACTCCGGTTTGCTCCTGATGCTCCCTGCTCGCCGCCTGCCTTGACTTTGGACCTGCTTCATACTTCGTCTGCTCCAGCCTCGTAAGTCCCAGCAGCCCAGATCCCTACGGGCTCCTCCTGGGGGGATCCAGGGCTCTGGGTGAAGTCCTCTCAGATCCACCTGCCTGAGACCACCTAAGTCCCAGCAGTTCAGATCCCTACGGGCTCCTCCTCCTGGGGGGATCTAGGTCTCCAGCTTGATTCCACCTCCCGGCCTGTCCGTAGGAACCCTCCTTTCACTAGGCCGGCCCAAGGGTCCACCGCTTCTCCCAGTCGCAACATCAAGTGTTGATGGCATCATTATTTTTAGATAATTCATATGATAATCCACAAAAAATCACAACTCTTAAGAACATTACTGTTACAAGAGGAATGAACTGCACTATTAGCCAGTAATAAGCTACTAAGTAACAATTTGATACGGATATTCAGCAACATAACATGCTGCTGAATATTCCATGTAAGTTAGCCGGATAAATGTTAATCTTTCAATATTGACCTTTTAGGGAGCAAGTTTCAATATGTCTGCATTGGGGCACTTACTCTTCACCCGCAGGCTATGACAGGTTTGCTGTGAAGTTTCTGAGTGTGTTTTATGCAGGGTTTTATAGTAGTTCACATTGTATTTGACAATGAAATGAGGTTGTATTGTTGTTCCTCAGGATGACACCAGAATTAAATATGAAAGTTTAAATTAATATTCTAAGACAGTGGTCCCTAACCCTGTTCTGGGGGCCCACCAGCCAGTCGGGTTTTCAGGATATCCACAATGAATATGCATGAGAGAAAATCTGCATGTTATGGAGGCAGTGCAAAAAGTACAAAGACCAGGGGACACATAATGAAGTTACTAGGTAATACATTTAAAACTAATAAGAGAAAATATATTTTTACTCAGTGCATAATTAAGCTCTGGAATTCATTGCCAGAGGATGTGGTGAAAGCTATTTGTGTACCTTGTCCTGGAGGAAAAGTCCATTATCCATTTATGAAGGTAGAGTTGCAGAAATCCAGTGCTTATTCTTGGGATAAGCAGCTTGGAATCTATCTTCCCCTTGGGATCCTGCCAGAGATACTTGTGACCTAGTTTGGCCTCTGTTGGAAACAGGATATTGGGCTTGATGGACCCTTGGTCTGACCCATTAGGGCAAATCTTACTCCTGGGGGAATTCTGTGCACAAAAACTTAATTCTGCATATTTATATTGGTCAAAATAACACAATTTACATGACAGTCTTTAAGTAATTACATTTTAAATTAATACAGAAAAAAGTAATTACTTAAAGATGCAGAATTTTAAATATTGTGAGCAGAATTTCCCTAGACGTTCACTGTAAGAGTGTCCCTTCCACTCGCTGTCCCTACTCCCCTGGCCACTTTGCCCTCTCAGGCCCCAACTTTTCCACCTGCAAGTATCTCTCCCCTCCACCTCTATGCTCAACCCCTTCCACTCTACTGCCACTCCCAGAGTTTGACCCCATTCTCAGTATTGCCCCACACACAGGCTCCCTCTGTCCCTCTCTCTCTCACACACATGCTCCCTCTCTCTAGTACACATACACACACCCTCATACAGGCTTCCTCACTCTCTCACGCGCACACACATACACACACACATCCCCTCATACAGGGCCCTCTCTCTTGCATACACACCCACAAAAGCTCCCTTTCTCTCTCACACATACATCCTCACACAGGCTACCTATGTCTCGCTCTCACGAACCCCTTCACACAGGCTCTGTCTCACACATACACAATCCTTTCACACAAGCTAGCACCTTCAAATACGCATGATCCCTTTTTCATACACACCAGCTCCTAATCGCTCACACACATGCACACTCCTTCACAATCTCCTCAAATAGGCTCCCTCTCTCTGACACCCACACTCAAGCTCCTCCCCTGCTCTCTCTCACACATCCCTGCTTATCCTTCCTGGTCTCTCTCACACCCCTGTGCTCTCACCTTCTCTGCTCTCTCTCACACCCTCCAGCTCACCCCCCTGCTCTCTCTCTCACTATCTTCCCCTCTCACCTCCCTCCCCTGCTCTCTCTCTTTCTCTCACACTCCCTCCCCCCTTCTCCTCTCTCTCACCCTCCCCTCCCTCTCCCCTCTCTCAGACCCCCTTCCTCTCTCTCACACACACACCTCTCTACACACATTCACTTTCACAGGCGCCTTCATCTACACCGCAAGCGGAGCCCGTCCCACAGCATGCGGCGACTTTCATCTTCGCTGCAAACGGCACACGCTCCATTCGCGGCATTCTGGGGTCTCCTCTGCCATTTTCTGTGCAGAATTTCGCAATTTTGGGCAAGGGGGGAGGGAATTCTGCGCAAATTCTGCGCTCTGCTGTAGCGAGAATTCCCCCAGGACTAAAGTCTTATTTTCTTATGATTGCCATGTTAGTGCACTCGAATGTGTGAAAATAAACATCAATAAATGCAAAAGTATATAGTGATACCTTTTTATTGGATTAGCTCAATACATTTCTTTACTGGTGTTTGGCAGCTAATTCTCCCTTCATTAGATCAAACAAAGTGACATTTTTTTTTAACTTGATGAAAAAAGTTTAGCTCCCAAAAGATAGCCGAGAAATGTGTTGTTAGTGTAATAAAAAAGTATCACCTTATATATTGTTTTTTGTTTATTGATTTTTATTTCCTCAGAAAGATTTAGAATGCAAACGCTAGTATGACTGTTATTTTTGTTACTGGAACCAAAGGCAAGTGCTGCTTAATGAAGAGATGTTGCTTGCCTGCAATTCTAATGTACACAGTATCCAAGGGGTTAACAGGAGAACTACTTTCAAAATAGAGGCAGAAGGTCATTGGCGGCAACAGCAAAGACTTTTAAAGCTGCCATCAAGAGCCTTTCGCCTTGCATTTCCCACCCAGGATGATTGTAAACATTGGCCCACAGCCATAGTGTCCTAAAGCACTCCTCTGTACTTTCCGCACAGGCATGTATTCTTTTTAAAGGAAACTAAAGCAAAATAATATATTTTTCTGTGCCTCTAAAGGGGAACATTTGTATTCAACCACAAAAAAAAAAAAAAGAAAGAAAAGTCATTACTAATACTGGAGTCTTGAAGCACTGAAATATTTTTGTCTCATGGTCCTTGGCGTTTAACATAGCTGCCATTCTCAGGCCAACTTTCTTAACTCAAAAGAATGTGTACAATGTTGTCACTTAATCAGAGCCCAGAGGAGTTCTTTTATCTGCCGTTTATTAGTAACCAAGATATTCTCTTATCTCTCTGTCCTTTAGTCTGAGTCTGTTGTGGTCAGACAGATAAACTAGTAGCATGAAAACACTTGGGGGTAGATTTTCAAAGGGTTACGCGCGTAACCCCTGAAAACCTACCCCTGCACGTGCCGAGCCTATTTTGCATAGGCTCGGCGGCGCGCGCAAGCCCCAGGACGCGCATATGTCATAAGAACATAAGAAATTGCCATGCTGGGTCAGACCAAGCGTCCATCAAGCCCAGCATCCTGTTTCCAACAGAGGCCAAACCAGGCCACAAGAACCTGGCAATTATCCAAACACTAAGAAGATCCCATGCTACTGATGCAATTAATAGCAGATCCCGGGGCTTTCCAAAATGGGCGGGCTGGGGGCAGGGCCGTGGGCGTGGTGGCAGTCCAGAGGCGGTTCCGAGTGCTCCGGCACAGCGGCCTGTGCCGGGGGATGGCACGCCGGCAGCCGGCCAGTGTGCGCAAGTTACGCCTGCCTCGGGCAGAATAGCGTAGGTGATGGCAAGGTGAGGAACAGAGCCAGAATCTAGGGACGAAGTCAGGCGAGCAAAGGTCAGAGTCCAGAGGTCAGTCCGTGGAATTGTCAATAAGGCAGAGGTCAGGTACCGGAGATCAGACGAGGTGAAAGGCAGGCTGAGGTCTGCAGGCAGGCAGGCTGAGGTCTTTAAGGCAGGCGGCAGGCAGGCAGGTCAGGAGCAGTCTGAGGTCTTTGAGGCAGGCAGGTCAGCAACAAGTTGAGGTCTTTGCGGTAGGCAGGCAGGTCAGGAACAAGCTGAGGTCTTTGAGGCAGGCAGGCAGGTCAGGAACAAGCTGAGGTCTTTGAGGCAGGCAGGCAGGCAGGTCAAGAACAAGCTGAGGTCAGTACCAGTAAGACAGTCTGAGGGTACTACCTTGGTAGACAGACAGATGAACGCAGGAACTAGGATGCAGGAACAGAAGGATCATGGAATGAGACTAGGAGCAGGCAAGAACAGGAACAGAAGCAGAGACAATCTTAGAGCCAACTGACCCGATTGCCAAGGCAAGGAAGCATAGCCAGGAACTTCCTTATATCGGGGGATCAATCAGGGTGCGCCGTGGAGCTAAGACCCGCCCATGAGTCCGGGTGGTCCGCGTGCACGTAGGGGCGTGGCTAACATGGCAGAGGACGCCGAGCCTCGGCGTGAGACCTGGTGCGCAGTAGAAGGCCCGGCGTCCGCCGGGGCCTGGCAGGACTGGCAACTACCGCAAGGGAGGTCGTCCCGGGACTCGCTGTGGAACCATGGAGGTGAGCAGGCCCATGCACAGGACGGCTGCGGGCGGGGTGCATAATAGGAAGTCAAAATGTTACACGCGTGAAATATAGTATATATGCACGTAAGTAGTCTGTACTAACATTCTGTATTTTATAAATCAAAAATATGCGCATATGTTGTGGTCTGGGATAGTGCTAATAGTGATGTACACTTTCCAGCTTACTTGCATATTTTTCACTTGCTAATTGTAACCCCCTTTTCCTTGGCGGGGGGGGGGGGTCATCATTGGAGGTTGCAGAAGGGATTTATTTGCACTTATGCAGCTCTGGGAACAATCAGGGACCTCCAGGGATTGCCAGCGGGGACCAGATCAGTCTCTGGAAGGCCCAAGGGAAGACTTACCAAATATGACAGAGTCCAATGTCCACAACAATTGTTGGTCCCAAATAAAGAAAATGTATTGAAAGCTCAAAAGGTAAAACAATTTTTCAGAGGAGAAATCTTCATTTGAATTACAGCATACAATCCAAAACTCAAACAAAGAAATCCGTAGAAACCTTCTTCTTCAAATAGCTTTCTTTGAGGAAGAAATTACAAAAAATCCCACTTAGCCCTGAAATCGCCTGGGCAGCATGGGCCATCTTCTTTCCTGGAGCTTCCCGAGTAAAGACAGTAACCCTTTTGACTTCGGGATACTACTTCTGGATGGCTGTAGGAATTATTAGATTCTTCAAAACAATAACAATTACCTATATCTCAGGAGCTCTTACACTCCCAAGTCAAACTCCAACAACAACTAAGATGACTGGAAAAGCATCTTAAATAACCTTTCATCAACTGCTCATATCCCCATAGAGGGCATGTACAATCCTATCACTTCTACCTTATCTCAAAACCATGACCTCATCCTCTACAAATACCACTTCCTAATCCTCCTTTCCCCCTCCTTAACAGGAAGGGGCATAGCAGGGTGCACCAACCCTGTAAATTGCACGAGCTCTGCGATACCAGAACTTTCTATCCTCTTGATGACCTTTTAGAGAGCAGGATCCCTCTGAGCACACTCCATAATGAACCTGGAGAGCTGGAGCCCTCCAGAATATTTCCACCCTGTTACCTGATGACTCTAGTCAGGGTTACATAATTATCTGGTGTAAGTGGTATTAAATGTATTTAGTGTGTAGTACTGAAACGGCGGGAGGTCTGGGTGAAGTGGGTGGGGGGTGCTGGGTGAAGAACCAGGAGGGTGTCTATGACCTGGAGAAGGACTGGGTGAACTGGTGGACTAATTGGTAAATCGGTTAATTTCCTTGACGTGTGCCAGTTTTAAAACTAGCTGACTTATGCATGTAAATTAGAACTTACACGAGTAAGTCCTAGTTTACTTTCATGTGTAAAATGTATGCAAGTATATTTTAAAACAGTGGGTAAAGCACGCGCTTTCAGTCCATTGAAATACGTGGTTTCAGTGCACTGCATGTATGTGTACATAAGCCCATAGGGATGGTAACTTTTAAAGTAGTAGTCATGGCCCATGGCATATATGTTTAAGAAAAGAGGCTTTACAGGCAACTGGAAGCAAAGATATAATTATATAAAGACACAGTGTTACTTTTGTATGCAAATATTTGCTAATTTTCAGGTGCAAATAGCTCTACTGGGTAGTTTTTAAATCTTTTCTTTTTTATGTCATTTGAAAGAACATCTTTTTTTTTTCTAATTCTCCCTGTTTCATTTTGGACCCAATCTTCCTTTGGACAGAATTAAGGCCTCAACGATATATATCATTTGCATGTGTTGGCATGCTATGCTAAAAAGAGGCATCTTTGGCGCCCTGCTGCATAACACACAAATGAGCTAGAGATGTGAAATTTTACAGTGTGGCAAAGTTTGTTGTGCTGACCATGCTTGTAGCTTATGACACATCTTGCTTCAACATACTTTTATAAATGACCCCTCAAAATGGCCATTTTATTGTGCTGTGTTATTTACTACATGCAAGCCTGAACATGCAAAAGTATCACCTTCACAAGGAACTACGGTAATGTCATATTCAGTGTGTTGTGGCAGAGATTTTGGGAACATGCCCTGGCCTGTGACACCATTGTGCTCTTTGTGGTATAATGACTGGCCTTGACAGACAAGTCCTGGCTCATCCTGATGCTTTATGTATCTTGATAAAACTATCAAACATTATTCCTTTATTCCCTTCATTGGGAAAATAGGAAACACCCTTCATCCTTTTGTTGTTTACTATTGCAAGCCTGATGCCCAGTGTCTCTGTATAGCAGTGAAGAGAACGAGAATCGGATGATGGAAAAAGCCCTTTATTGAAATATGCCCAACTCTGGCCGAGTTTCGCTCTTGCATATAGAGCTGCCTCAGGGGCAACTAGAAACAAATATATATATAAACATTAAAAAATAAACACACTTAAAAAAATTAAAATCAATCAACAACATATATGAGTGTACAAACTCCAGAAATAAAATAAAACATTACATATATGTGTGTTTGACATCATAATGGTGTACAGAAATGATGCAGAAATAGAACACAGGCAACTATATTTGTACAGACATAAATAGTTAACACACTGGTTATAAACACAGACAAGATAGTGCTGGAGAGGCTAACTTTGTGTTAGAATGGACCGTGATGTATTGAATGTGTTTAAAATACAGCTAAATGTCAGGGAGTCAGTGGGGATGTAAAAGCGATTCTGGAACATTGAAAAATTAAAAATAAAAAGATGAAAAATAGATAATGCTGTGTAAATACTCCCCATGCTTAAGCTTTATCCAAGTTTTTCTCTCCCCGTGTTCTATGTAAGACAACTTTGTCACTGTTTTTTATGGTTGCAATATAAACCGGAGTGATAATTAACTCTGTTATTTGAACTTCGGTATAGAAAAGTTATAAATAAATAAAGATTCTTACTCGAGCAGGACTTAAAGTGTGCCTGCAGGGCTGATGTCACAGTGTCGTACATAAACTAAAAACTTGTAACCTATATATAAAAAATAAATAAATTAACCAGAGTAAATAAAAAATGAGCTATGTTAGAAACAGATAAAATGAAAGATAAAAAATGAAAAAATAAAAAAATAAAAGAGGAATAGATGAGAAACTAAAATGATGAAAAATAATGAAATGAATACCATTGGAGGTAAGGACTACCTACAGAGCTGGCTATTTACCTGTTGTATCATGAATCTCTACTTTGATCGTGTTATCATAACATAACATCATTTTAGTTTCTCATCTATTCCTCGTTTATTTTTTTGTTTGTTTATTTTTTCATTTTTTATCTTTCATTTTATCTGTTTCTAACATAGCTCATTTTTTATTTACTCTGGTTAATTTATTTATTTTTTAATTTTTATATATAGGATACAAGTTTTTAGTTTATGTACGACACTGTGACATCGGCCCTGCAGGCACACTTTAAGTCCTGCTCGAATTGAGTAAGCATCTTTATTTACACATTGTCTATTTTTCATCTTTTTATTTTTAATTTTTCAATTTTATTTTTATAGGTTCCAGAATCACTTTTACATCCCCACTGACTCCCTGACATTTAGCTGTATTTTAAGCATGTTCAATACATCACTGTCCATCCTAACACAAAGTTAGACTCTCCAGCACTATCTTGTCTGTGTTTATAACCAGTGTGTTAACTATTTATGTCTGTACAAATATAGTTGCCTGTGTTCTATTTCTGCATCATTTCTGTACACCATTATGATGTCAAACACACATATATGTAATGTTTTATTTTATTTCTGGAGTTTGTACACTCATATGTGTTGTTGATTGATTTTAATTTTTTAAGTGTGTTTATTTTTTAATGTTTATATATTTGTTTCTAGTTGCCCCTGAGGCAGCTCTATATGCAAGAGCGAAACTCGGCCAGAGTCGGGCATATTTCAATAAAGGGCTTTTTCCATCATCCAGTTCTCGTTCTCTTCACTGCTACACAGCCAACTGGATCGACTTCCGCTTTGCCTTTTCAGTGTCTCTGTATATGCATGATCAGTGGCTGCTTGTGCCATGACACAATAGCTGTGCACAAATTTTTAGGAACACTCCTTGAGCATTTGAAGGGCATTTTACCTGTTTTGGTGCATATTCACTATTTTAACGATGGCTCTGCTGTTCAATACCCAGACTTTAAAAATGTCCTTAATCTTTGCAATCATAGTAACAACTTTCATGTTACAATTGAATGGAACTTTTTTGGCACCAGCCATGGAAAATCACTCTGTGATGGGATTGGAGGAACCACAAAACCTGTAGCTGTCCGTGGTAGTCTACAACGCCCCCTCAATAACCAAATTTTGACACCAATAAATCTGTTTGACTTTGTGATAAAAGTATCCCTAATATCAAATTTCTCTTTGTCCCAAAGGAGGACATTGAAGCAATCAGACCTCTTCAGGATGAGAGGTTTAGCAAAAGTCATACAGTTGCTAGCACAAAGGAAAATCATCAATTCAAGCACACTGATGCAACTAAAATTTTGAATGACATCACCTCATTCATTTCAAGTGTTCTAGAACATGAACGTGAATATTTTCCTGCTCTTCAAGTATCCAGCTTCCAACCTGGTTAGTATGTAGCTTGCATCTATGATAATTCCTGGTAGAGTAGCCATATATGCGGTCTCAATTGAGGAACGTGATGTCTTGGTCAATTTCTTGCACCCCTAAGGTCCTGCCAGGTCATTTTATTGGCCGCACTGTAGAGGAACCTGTTGGGTTCCAGAAGAGCACATTATTGCTACCCTTGATGTACTCATAACAACTTCATCAGGCAGGCAGTACATTTATTCACAAGCCACTTTGTCACGCGTTGATGGGACATTCAAAAATATGTGCAAGGCAGGAAAAATCACTTAAGTGAATTTTTGTGAAATCTGCAAGTTTAAGCAATTCTCGTATGTAGTGTCTTTCCTTTTCTTGTTTTGTGCTTAAATAAAAGCTTGGAAACCTGTGACTGGTACCTTGTCTGGCTATCTGGAGTGGCCCCTAGGTAATAAGGTTGTCAATTTTGCTGAATTGGCAGTGGCTCAGCCACCACTGATCAATGCAAGGTCACTAATCAGCATACAAAGTTTTGCACTGACTTTGATGACTAATTTATGAAAATATGTCTAAACAAATGTGTCAAAGCTAAAAGTGTGATAAACACAGTAAACTGAGCTGCATTGTAAAATTTCATATCTCTAGCTCATTTGCATGTTTCACAGTTCTGTGCCAGAAATGGCTCTTTTTAACATAGTGCATTCACACATGCAAATAATGCTTGTCTTTAGGACTGTAATTCTGACCAAAGCAAGGCTGAGTCCAAGATGAAACAGGGTACCTTTTGTATCAAAAAAGGTGCTCCTTCAAATGACATCAGAAAGAAAAAAATTAAAAACTACACAGTAGAGATATTTGCACCCAAAAAATGGTGAAAACTTGCATGAAAAGGTGACATCATGTCTTTATGTAACTATAATCTTTGTTTCTGGGTGGCTGCAAAGCCTCCTAGTGAAAATCCTAGATGTATGTCATGGGCCATGACTACTGACCAGAATCGAAGTATACATCAGGAGCAATGAGGAGTCAAAGTAGACCTTAAATTTATTTTGTAAAATTTTTCATAAAAAGGGTGGCAAGCTCATGTTAGGTTCTAAACTTTGGATAGGAACTTAGCACCAGAGGTTTTAATAAGCCACAAAATTTCAGGCCCCTAACAGGAGTTGTTTGGCTGCAGTGCCAGGACAAACTGTCTGTTTTGTGTTGTGAGTGACCTTCATTCAGCTGCCTCTAGCTCATGAACCAATAGAGATCCAACCGAAAAATTTTGCATAGTTTTGTTTGAGGCCCTAGCAAACATCCACACAAAATTGTATTCAGTTTTGAAAGAGGTCGAGTGTGGATGATTTTCTAAATTGGTCCACTTGACATGGAATGTCAGTATGGTTTCAAGATCACCTAAAATTCATCCAAGGGTTCTGTAGGAATTTAATTAATTGGATGTGTGAGCATTATATTTTTCAGGAATAAATGAATAATGTGCAGGTTCCTCAAAACTGGTGAAAAACACACATAGTGCCAGCTCCTATTAAAAAGGAGATGTAAAAGAGAACCAGGAAACTATAGAGCTATTATCCTGATGTCCCTTCTAGTAGATGGTTATAAGCAAGAATCAGCATGGACTAAGGAGCAATTTGATTCTCCCTGCATGGTCACTGTCTTATCACACTGTTTTATTACCTTGAGATCAACAGTCACTGTCACCTCAAGGTCTCTCTTTTGGTTGGGGCACGTCAGTTTCTCATTCCCCATTATCTATTGCTCCCTTCCATTCCTGCACCCAAAAACACAACACTGCACTTTTTTTGCAGTGAATCTTGATTGCCATCTACTGTAGATCAATGAAAGACTTCAGTTTCCCATGCTGTCAAGTTAGCTTTCTCATTATGTTTAAGAATATTGCTTTCTAAATAAAGAGATAAAATCATTGAATGCAGTCTAGGAGTGAAACTATACATTTTTGTAAGGAACTGGAATAGCACCATGGTATACAATTGGCAACCTAAAGGTTAGGTATATTGAAGTGCATTATTTTGTAGCACAAAAATCAATCAGAAGTTAAAAAATAACTAAAACTATTATTTTCCTGTACATGTGTAGTATGGGGGTTCACTCCTTGTTAACATTAGGATACTTACTGGGTTTTATATAGGTTTTTCTGATTCCTGAGTAGCTAGATAGATCTCAACAGGACATTAGGAAGTAGCCAGGAGCAAACAATGGTGGATACTGTAAAACAGAATTTAAGAGTTACTTTCTCCTGGGAACATTATGTAGCACTATATTTTAGTGCTGCACACTCTGGGAAAGGCATTACTATGTGACCCTTTTTTTAAGCTGGCTATGTTGAAATACTGCTTTGTAAATGGAAACATAACAAGTACTCAACCAAGGGAAGAAAGTCTGGAATCCCATGCCAGAAATCCCCAGTGACAAAGAATCAAAATATTTTAAATTATTTTTGTTTCTCTGCCAGGTGCTGGAGAATTGCTTTTGGTTTTGGCTGTGGATAGGGTTTATGGACTTTTAAGGAAAGATACTGACTGTAAATGAGTTCTGCTTTTACCTGGATTGATCTTGATTGACCCAGAAACAGCTGCAACACCCCAACTCTAATGATTTCACACAGGATCTGTGTAGACTCTTCAGAATTTGCTACTGGACAGGAAAACTACTAGACTGTGGGTATTAAAGAGGCACTTGAACCAGTTGACTTAACATGTTGGCTAGACTGGGATACTATTTGAATGCATTGTACTAAAATAAAGCATTAAAATACAATTTCACCTTAAAACAAGGTATCTAGATGGCATTCAACGTAATACCCGTGAAGAATTTTCAACTCTGTAGGCAAAGACTTCATATATAACTAAGCTGAATTTGTCCTCATGTTTTAATTATACAACTAAGTAATACTGTCTCTTTAAGCCTATATCTATTGTTCCATTTACAACATAGCAGAGAGTGAAATTACTTGAATCTATATTGATGAGATTTTTTTTCCATG
Source organism: Rhinatrema bivittatum (assembly GCF_901001135.1). Lineage (NCBI taxonomy): Eukaryota > Metazoa > Chordata > Amphibia > Gymnophiona > Rhinatrematidae > Rhinatrema > Rhinatrema bivittatum. The sequence goes on along the minus strand of NC_042616.1, from coordinate 170,529,905 downwards.
CACCTTATATATTTGTGTGTTGCATGTCCACTGCTTAACTGGATGACTTTTAATATTTTCTTGGCACTCTTTGATGGAAGAAAATGACTTATTGGCCTGGAGTGCTTATAATCAACATTTAAGTTATAGTACTGTAAAACTGGGTGGAATTATGATGCAAAATTTGAGACTTATTTGTTTTTGTTTTGTTTTTTACAAAATAGGAATGCAGCGACAGCATGTATCCATTTAAGTTGGGCTTGGGGAACATTCCTGAATGGAATGTAAAGTCTTTCAAACTGTTGCGTTCGTGCCTCTTCTCGCCCCTCTCTAACTGGTGTGCGACTCCCTTCGGCTCTGACAGACAGTGCAACCGTGGCTTCTCTCCGCCTCTTGGTCCCGGTTCCCCCGGGCTGGCCTGACGCTACGGATCCGTCATGTTCCCGATGACGTAAGGGTGCGCGCGCTCCAGACTTTGTACCAGCAAGGGCGTGAACCTCGGGGGCGTCCCCTCGTAGTGACGTCATCCACTTGTACTTTAAAAGGTCTTTGTTTGCTAACCTCTAAAGAGTTAGCAAGGAACTCCAACGGAACTTGCTTCAGTAGTCCACGCTACTTGCAACAGTGATCCGAGTCAGCCTGGGAATCGTTCCCACTGCTCGGCCTTTTCAAACTTACCAGGAGTACCCGCTCCATGGGGGCTCCGCTTCTCTTCTTAATTTCAGATTGAAAGAACACTCGGAAGACTCCTCTTTGCCTGGAGGCAATAGCGGACGTGAACACAGTGAGTTCTATTACATAGGAATCAGTACTCCCTCTACGAGGGCCTACATTCCTATTTGCTCTGAAGACTCCCTTCCATCCAAGACGTTATCGCAGGTACAGAGATCGAGTTACATTGGCAAGATTACAGATAGGAACCGGTACTCGCTCCACGAGGTTCCATGTTCCTAGAATCTTATACAGCAATTGTGAGTTCTTATTACAGACTGTTTGTGGGAACCAGTGCTCGCCTATGGCTCCTGTTCCTGTATGTACTGAAGACTCTCTGTGGCATAGAGACCATTGCAGACATCGACTATTGTGAGTGTACCATCTTGTATCCAGTATAGAAACATAGAAGTGACGGCAGAAGAAAACCAAACGGCCCATCCAGTCTGCCCAGCAAGCTTTCACACCTATTTGTTTTCATAATCTGTTACTCTGACCGCTGAGGTCAGGGCCCTTATTGGTAACTTTTTGGTTCCAATTCCCTTCCACCCCCACCATCGATGCAGACAGCAGTGCTGGAGCTGCATCTAAGTGAAGTATCTAGCTAATTGGTTTGGGGTAGTAACCGCCGTAATAAGCAAGCTACTCCCGTTTGTTTACCCTGCATGTGCAATTCAGCCATTGTTGGTTGTCTGAATAAAAATCCTCTTTACTTAATTCCCTCTGTTGCTGAAGCAGTGAGCTGCGCTGGATACTTATTCCAAGTCAAGTATCAGGCTTAATTGATTCGGGTGTAGTAAGCGCCGTAACAAGCCAGCTACTCCTATGCTTATCTGTTTACCCAGACTATGTAATTCATTCCTTGTTGGTTGATGCTGAATATAAATCATCTTTTCTTCATTTTCCCTGCCGTTGAAGGAGAGAGCTATGCTGGATGTGCATTGAAAGTGCACATCCAGCAAAGCACTCTCTAAGTCGAGAGAGCTATGCTGGATGTGTCTCACTACTGGATGTGTCTCACTACTTCTAAGTCTCACTACTTCCAGTCTCTCTCTACAGTTCAGCGACCCAGAGATTATATTCCAGTATCAGAAGGACTTCAGCCTTGCCGGACACAACAACTCACTACTGCCACCCCTGGTGGTCCCGCTTCCAGTCTAATAAAGAACTATTGTGTTTATCTCATATTCTAGCCTAGTCGGTGGTCCCTCTCAGGATCTCCTCCTGAAGGCGCTGACATCTGCCATCGATCCAGGGATTCACCATTTCCTCCAAGTGGTCATTCCTTTCACTATTGTCACCTTATGGGAGAAAACCACTACAGACCACTAACTCCGCTCACGGAAGTATTATATAGACAGCTACTCCTCTTTCTCTGAGATGTGCCAGCAGCTATATATATATACAGATTGCTAACTCCAGTGGATCCGGCTAATAATATTGAAACACAATTAACTTCAGTGAATTTTGCTTTCAAGAGAATTGGAAAAGCTTAAACTTGAAGCCAGCATTTAAAGGAAGAATTGGAGAAGCAGTACTCCTGGGGATTCAGCTCAAGGTATTGGATGTTTGTAGCCCATGTAACTGGCTCACCTTTCTGCTTTGCAGGCTATACCAGGCCTGGCTCAACGCCTTTCAGAACAGCAAGTAACCCTGGAGAAACTTACTGCAGCTTTTCACCAGCTTCATACACAGAAGGCACATGGCACAGCTTCTATACAAGAAAACCAGTTACCAGAGATAACTTTAAAATCAGCTGTTCCACTGGCGGCGCCTGTTCGATTCTCTGGAGAACTCCAGAAGACTCGAGGCTTCCTGAACCAGTGCAGCTTACATTTCACTCTACAACCTTCAGTGTTTCCCACAAGTCTCTCCAAGACCAGCTACATTCTGTCTTATTTGGATGGGAGTGCCTTGTCGTGGGCTTTTACCTTGTGGAAACATAAGGACCCTATATTGCAGGACATAGAAGGATTTATGGACTTGTTTAAATCTGTTTTTTATTACCCTGCTCGAATGTCTTTTGCTGGATTTGCAACAGATCCCTGGAAGAATTTGCCATTGAATTTAAAACTCTAGCAGTGGAGTTGCGCTGGGACCCCAGATGTCTGAAGACACTCTTTTGCAGAGGCCTGGACACTCACATAAAAGATGAACTGACTGCTCATTAGACACCTGACTCGCTGGAAGAATTGATATCCTTAGCCACTCAGATTGACTGGTGGCTCCGAGACAAGGTGAAGGAACTCTGACCTAAGGTGTTACCTGGATTAAAACCAACCAGTGCTCCTGCACTAACAAGGGGAACAGCACCTCCTGCTGGGGAGAAGAAAGAACCGAAGGAATCTGGCCGTGGTCACTTGACATCTAAAGAGAGAAGATATAGAAGGAAGAATGGCTTGTGCATATACTGTGGTCAGCCAGGCCATGATGTTTCTGTTTGCCCTAGTTGTCCGGGAAAACGGACAAGCCTGAGTCCTGCGGGAGGACTGTTCTTGGGCTATACAGCAATATCTCCTCCACTCTCATCCAGTTTCGATGAACTCTGAACCAGTGACGGTTCGAACCTCTGCCCTAAAGGTCTCAAGGGCAAGAGACAACTACCATCTCAGATGTTTTGTGGAATACCTGAGGAGTCCATGTGGTAAATTACAAGATCCAATTTTGTATCACACTATGAAGCGGGCCTTGGACGATTCTTTTCACCACCACTTCTTTTGAGGATCTTATCAACATCACCAGCAGTTTTTCAAGTTCTTGCTGATAGTCATAGCGGTTGCTATGCACGCCATAAGCTAGGTGGCACTCTTCATCTACAATGTCTTCTTGGATTACAAATTGAGAATACTACTACTTTCTACCTACTTGGAAGTCGTGCTGAAGGACTACAGCACTGTTGATTCCGAAGTAGAAGTCATCTTTATCTCTCAATTCTGTGATGATCCACTCGGAGATCGTGCTGGAGGTTTACAGCACTGCTGATTCTGACGCAAGAAGACATTCCTAGCTACCAGTATTTTGATTTGCCTACTCGGAAGTCGTGCTGTGGTTACAGCACTGTTTGATTCCGAAGAAGAAAAAGAAGATATCTCTATTCATCAACCTTACTTAAGGACTATTCAGAAGTCGTGCTCTTAACCTATGGCACTGGTTGATTCCGAGGAATAGAAGAAGAGGTTTCTACTCATCAACTTCGTTGGATCATTCGGAATTCATGCTGGGGTACAGCACTCTGATTCAGAGGATGAAGATTATCCATCCATCAGCCTGTTCATTTTGCTGGTATTATCAACATCTCTCTTCCAGCATCCTGCGGAAGAGCTACATCTGAAGTGGATATTGGACCATTTCTACATCACCACTTCCACTGAAACCTCAGTGATGTCCACGGCAGCCCATCTCATTGCTGCTGACGTCATTATTCATTCTACTAGATTCTTCAAATCTACATCTATCCGTGTCATACAAACTTGAATTCAAGACTTTGAGACCTTGGATGTTTGAACAGAGACTGAATTTGTTGGCCTGATATGGCTTCGACCCCAAGAACCATCTTTGGGATCGTTAGACCTATTGGATAAGAGATGCTCATCAGTTCCACCTTCCTATCTGTAATCTTGCCAATGTAACTCTTGATCTCTGTACCTATGATAACGTCTTGGACGGAAGGGAGTCTCTGGTACATAAACTGGTATCTGAAGAAGAGATCGCCTTTTGAAGGGGGAGTATTGTTGCGTTTGTGCCTCTTCTCGCCTCTCGCTCCACCCTCTCTACCTGGGATTCGACTCCCTTCGGCTCTGACGGACAGTGCAGCCGCGGCTTCTCTCTGCCTCTTGGTCCCGGTTCCCCCGGGCTGGCCTGAGCTACGGATCCGCCATGTTCCTGATGATGTATGGGCGCGTGCGCGCTCCAGTCTTTGTACCAGCAAGGGCATGAACCTCGGGGGCGTCCCCTCGTAGTGATGTCATCCACTTGTACTTTAAAAGGTCTTTGTTTGCTAACCTCTAACGAGTTAGCATGGAACTCCAATGGGACTTGCTTCGGCAGTCCATGCAACAACGATCCGAGTCAGCCGGGGAACTGTCCCTACTGCTCGGCCTTTTCAAACTTAACAGGAGTACACGCACCACGGGGGCTCCGCTCTCTCTTCTTGATTTCAGATTGCCAGAACACTCGTAAGACTCCTCATTGCCTGGAGGCGATCGCGGACGTGAACACAGTGAGTTCTATTACATAGGAATCGGTACTCACTCCACGAGGACCTACATTCCTATTTGCTCTGAAGACTCCCTTCCGTCCAAGACATTATCACAGGTACAGAGATAAAGAGTTACATTGGCAAGATTACAGATAGGAACCGGTACTCGCTCCACGAGGGCCCATGTTCCTAGAATCTTATACAGCAATTGTGAGTTCTTATTACAGACTGTTTGTGGGAACCAGTGCTCGCCTACGGCTCCTGTTCCTGTATGTACTGAAGACTCTTTGTGGCATAGAGACCATTGCAGACATCGACTATTGTGAGTGTACCATCTTGTATCCAGTATACCCTGTCTATTCAGTACTTCTAGTGTCTCTCTACAGTTCAGCGACCCAGAGATTATATTCCAGTATCAGAAGGACTTCAGCCTTGCCGGACACAACAACTCACTACTGCCACCCCTGGTGGTCCAGCTTACAGTCTAATAAAGAACTATTGTGTTTATCTCATATTCTAGTCTAGTCGGTGGTCCCTCTCATGATCTCCTCCTGAAGGCGCTGACATCTGCCATCGACCCAGGGATTCACCATTTCCTCCAAGTGGTCATTTCGTTCACTATTGTCACCTTGTGGGAGCCAACCACTACAGACCACTAACTCCGCTCACGGAAGTATTATATAGACAGCTACTCCTCTTTCTCTGAGACGTGCCAGCAGCTTATATATTTATACAAATTGCTACTCCGTAACAGGGGGCATGATAGATTGCTATCTCATTAGCGAAGTATTATATACCTATTGCCAACTCCTCTCCCATTAAGAGTTGATTCATAACAGATTGCTACTCCTTAGCAGATTGGTAACAGCTTGCTACTTCCTTCCTTACAGGAGTATCTACAACAGTTCGCTAACAGATCTACATATAGCTAACTCCTCCCCTCTGGAGGAGCAGGTCATGTCATATCGATACTCCTTCCCCTTTCAGGAGAACAGCAGAACAGCTTGCCAACTCTGCCCTCCTGGCGGAGTGAGTAACAGCAGATTTCTAACTCCTCCCCTCTGGAGGAGGCGAGCGTAATAGATTGCTAGCTCCTTCCCTTTGGAGAAGGAGAGCGTAACGGATTGCTAACTTCCTAGCAAATCCCAACACAAACATAGGGGCTGGTGCAATACACTGTGCTCAGCTGAGCGCACTGTATAACCCGCAATTGGACGCAGGTTGTATAGGCGCTAACTAATCCCCTTATGCAATAAGGGGATTAGCGCCTCTACAACGCACGTCCAACGTGGAGTGAAACTAATAGCGCTCATTTCATGCAAATGCATGTGAATGAGGCTATTAGCTATTCACTCCCTATGCAAAATAAAATGTGCGTCTAGGACGCACATTTTAGTGATCAGAAATTAACATCTGCTCAGAGCAGGCATTAATTGCTGAGTGCTACTAAAACTAGTACAGAAAAGCAGAAAAAACTGCTTTTCTGTACTGCCACCTACTTAATATTGTTGGGATATTAAGTAGGAGGAACAACTCTTTAAAAAAATAATTTTAAAAAATGTTTTAAAAAAGCGCTGGCAGTCAGGTGCAGGAAATAGACGCTCAGTTGACAAGCATCAGTTTCCTGAACTCTGGCGCATGCACGGGTTAGGAAAATGGATGCTGATAAATTCAGCATCCATTCTCCGAACCTGACTACTGGCACTAGAAGGAGTATATAAATCAATATTAAAGTGTTGGGCACTTAATATTAATTTATTCATTCCTTCACTTATTGCCCATTGGTCCTTTTCACTGACATTTGTCAGTGAAAGGACCAATCCCCTTTCAGGACAGCCTTCTGAAAGGTGATTGGTCTTTCACTGTCATGTGACAGTGAAGGGACCAATTCACATTCCTATACAGCCTTCACATTTTTACAAGGTTAATTTCCAGCCGCTTTACCAGTCCCTTTGTAAAAACATCAAACGATGGCTTAATCTTCCCTTATCTCTATTTGGCCGAATATATCTATTAAAAATGATTGAATTGCCCAAATGGCTATACCTTTTGCAAATGGCCCCCATATGACTAATTAGAAGAGATAGAGCAATAGAGAGAGAGAATTCTCCAGATTTGTTTGGCAAGGGAAAAAAGCTAGGTTGTCGCTGCATATCTTGCAGGCCCCGTGGGCTATGGGTGGTCTTCATTGTCCAGACCTCCAACATTACAATCTTGCCTGTTTGTTGCGTATTCACGATTGGCTCTACAAATCATCCCTATTCTACCCATATGATATGTTGAGGGCATGGTTGGGTGGATTTGCACCCTTAGCTCTTCTCCAATGCTCAGCCTAATCCACCCCCTCCCTTCCTTCAACTTTTCACATTCTTGCGGTATGCCGGAAGGCCTGGGCGGTGTTATCTAAACTTCTAAACCTTAAATCATGGAGTGCTGCTCTTATTGAAATTTGTGCTAATCCAGACTTTGCCCCGGGTTGCATACAAGGGGTCTTACAGTATCTGGTGGATATTACCCACTGGCTGTGGTGGAGTCCACTGAGCTAACCACATATTTAAATAACAGCATATTGATTGATTATGTAATTGTACGGTATGGTATCAGCACCTTAATTAAAGCGGGACCTGTAGGATAGAAGATAACAAAAGATAATATCCAGTTGGTAATAGAAATGGTCTGCCAGGTATAGTATTAGATTGTAACATATGTTGTTAGGGGTAAGACCTGGTGTGTGTGGCCTCTAATAGTCAGTCTCAGAACTTTCCAATCAAGGGAATTAATGCAAAATGTAGATTATGGGTAGGTTTTGTGATGATCAGAAGGTAAAGAATGTAACAGGGGAAGCCAGATAGATCTCGCCTCCTCTCTGCATTTGGCAGAAGATTGCGCAGCCGACAAGTATTCCGTTGTTAGTAGCTTGAGCATTTTCTGTTCCCACAAGGAGAACGTCAGTCGGTGGGGACCTATCCAACATGTCAGGATAGATTGCTTAGTGGTCAGTCTTGCTTTGTCTAATAACTGTTTTGACTCTCTGGGCCAAGTATGCATTACTGTTAATTGTTTCCCAAACAGCCAGAAATGCATATCAACTGGGATTACCAACTGCAAAATAATTGATAATTTCTGGTTCACTGAGTTCCAGAGATCTTGGAAGCAAGGGCATTCCCAAAAACTATGCAAATAGTCATTTGTAGCAGTTGAACATTTCTCACATATGGGGGAAGCGCAAAGTTTCCTTTTATATGCGAGGGCTTGTGGAATATATAATTGCCATATGAATTTATATTGGAGTTCCCGTATCAATATGTTCTCAGATATTTTGGCAATTTCTGAAAAGAATTGTTTCAAGTCAGAGAGTGTGAGTGTTATACTTGGCCATTTAGATCAACGGGAAAGAAGATATTGAAAGATGGCGGGCGGGGGCCCTTCTAATAGTTTTCGGGAGAACAACGTACAGGAAGATTTTTTAGAGTGTGTGAAATGAAAGAAAGAAGATATTGCACCTTTATGTTCCGAATTTGGGTTTTCCAGGTGGGAAGTTGTGATGTAGTGCCTAACTTGTAAATATGCATAAAAATCCTTATGAGGGATGTGATACAAAGATTGTATATCTGTAAAGCTGGAGCCACTTTAAAAAAAAAAAAATCCTTATTGAGAGTTTGATCATTAGGCCACTACTAGACACATAGTGAATACACTAATACATTTAAAGGACATTAATTAGACACATTCCTACTCCCATAGCAACCTAAAACTTAACTAGGAACTCAACAAATTTGAGATGAAGGCAGCAGTCCAGGAGCAAGATGGGGGCCTCCCAGTCTTTTGCATCGAGTGTCACATGTATGCTTTTTTACCCACCGGTGAGAAGTTGTACATGTGCATGCGATGCAAAGAGCTCCTGGCTCTCAGAGAACGAGTCCGATCTGTGGAGGCTAGAGTGGCAGACCTGGAAGAGCTAAGGCAGACTCAGGCCACTGCAGATTATGCCTGTAATTTTAATTACTCTTGACTTTTGAATGAAACAGAAATTGAAGTCAATAGAAGGGTGAGATTCTTCCCGGTACACATGTAAAATGTTTTTCAGATTCTGGATTTTAAATACGGTATAAGAATGCAACCACATCCTCTTTAGATATGGCAGCCACTGATTCTGTTACCATATCAACCAACTAAACACAAGTTGTTGCTAGTGTAACCCATTTTATGGAAGTTTGTGAACTCAGCAAACTGAAGCATAAAGATACTTTGAGACATTTTAAAAAGCAGATGTAAATATCTATTGCCTCATTTTCAAGCAAAGTTTGCCATACGTATAGAAAGGGAAACAATCTTTGGAGTGAGTGTTGAATAAAAATGTTCCTTCCTGCCTCCTACCATAAGCCATTCTGTTTATCTTTGAACTGAAAAGTTGCCATTGTCTACCTCAAATGTAAATGTTTGCATGTTTGTGGAGTAGTTAGTTTGTCATTTGATAAAATCGCCTTTCTTCCCAATTAGAACCAAAGTGATGTACAATAAAAAGAAAAATTGTCTTAACAAAGGAACTTCTAAAATATAAAAACATTAAACAGAAAAAAAAACCAGAAAAGAAATAACCATAAAAACATAACCCCTGCTACCTTTTTGCCCTATGTTTTCAGCATTCTAGGGTTTTGCATTTTTGGAGTCCGCCCCTTGCTTTTGCTCCACCTTTTCGCAGGATGTGTCTCAGGGATATAAATTTCCCCCTGAGCAAGTGCAAAGGGTCTTTTCCATCCTGGGATTGATCAAAGTGGTCTTTTATGCATTCCTGGAGGGATCTTTGCTGCTTCACAGTGGACGGACCCAGGAGTAGGGAGTTTTTGAGAAGCTTAGATTTTTGGAAGAAGTTTGGAGTTCAGTTGGATTTTTGCCTTTGAGACCCTGATACCCAGATCCTGAAAGGAAAGGCCAACCCCTGGTCTTGAAGGGCTGGGTTTCTGATTTTCAGCTTTGTGCTTAGTAAACAGTAAAGGCTGAGGATTTGGCGGGGGGGGGGGGGGGGGGGGGATAAGATTAAAGAGAAGTTTTGAACTGTTTTCGAGAGCAGTTTGTGCAGTGAGATCAGTTCCCCCTTGCAGTGTACACTGGAGGTTGGTTGTTTTACTCCAGAACAGTTGGCGAAAACGACTGGAGAAATATTTTTGAGACAGCTATTTTTGTGGCAATTTGAGGTTTTTGTCATCCCCGTTCCCCCCTCTGTTTCTATGCTGAAAATCACCCCACTCTTTATGGAGCAGGGATATTGGAGACTGAGTCAGTTAGAGAAAGGAGAGTGGTTAATCAGTGTACCATGGACAAAGAAACCGTTGCTTTTCTGGTTATGATTTTTATTTTGCTCGTTATGGTTTTTGCAATCCTTTCTTAGATCATCCTTTTCAAGCTGAAATAAAGATTTTTTTTTCAGTGGAACACCACTAATTTGCCTCTGTGATTCATCCAAGAGTGCATTACTCCTAAGAGAAGATCAACCACTATGAGTACTCACTGTGTGTAATTTGGATTGAGTTGCCTTGCCCACCCCTGCACCAGGGGCCTCGAAGGTGTAAACCTCCTCACTACCAGATGGACCCAGCATCCCAGGAGCTAACATAGAGAAGTCTGAAAGAGTGAGTTATCCAGGAAGGAAGAGAAAGCCCTGGGAACCATGTAGCCCCCTTGGATTTAGCACACCAGGGATCTGGGGCTCCTGCTACAGCTGTAACAGACAAAGGCAGCATATCAAAATCTACACAAGGTACTGAACTTCATTTAAAAAAAAAAAAAAGCAATGTTTTAAGATCCTTTCTATTCGTATTATAGTCTTTTTCGATATGTAGAGCAAGAGAGAGGGAATTCCAGAAAGGAAGGGTTAGGAAAGCAAAAGCTGTTGCCTTGTTTTTTTTCCCTAATCTAATTTTTTGGAAACCGGGAATGTTTAAAAACTGTTGTGAGGAGCGAAGACAGTGGGTAGGTGCATAAGATGTTAGTATATTTGCCAAGTAGGAAGGACAGCCGAAACGAAAAGCTTTAAAAGTAAGAAAGCCTATCTCAAAGTGAACTCTTCATGAAACAGGGAGCCAGTGAAGGCTTTGCAGAAGCAGCATTACATAATCATGCTTTCTCTTCCTGAAAATGAGTCTAGCAGCTCTAATCTAGACTAGTTGAAGCACAGCGTATATTTTGTTATCCATAGGGAGGGTAATTTTAAAAGGCATTTATTGTTTTACCCACAGAAATGGCCTTTTTACAAAATTGTCCATCCAGTATGCGAGTACACTTAGATGCGTATGGCCTGATGGTGCATAAGTTTACCCAGACCGAGAGGAGGAATTCCTGGAGGTGGAGCTGAGGAGGGATCTGGACTTAAGAACATAAGAAGTGCCATGCTGGGTCCCACCAAATTCCATCGAGCCCAGCATTCTGTCTCCAGCGGTGCCCAGTCCAGGTCACAAGTACCCATAAAATCCCCAATAGTTGATCTGCTTCTTATATTTCACTCCCAGTTATAAGCTCCAACTTCCCCCTCATCCTCCTGGCTAATTATGGACATTTTCTTCAGGAACTTGTCCAGTTCTCTTTTGAACTCCACTGTGTTAGTTGCCTTGACCACATCCTCCAGCAACAGATTCCATAGCTTGATTATGCACGAAGTGAAAAAATAATTCCTATGATTTGCCATTAGTTTTGTGGCATGTCCTAGTGTTATCTGAAAATGTAAATAACCTTTCCTTACTTGCCCATTTCACCCCGCTCATGATTGTGTACATTTCAGTCCTATCCCCTCTGTTCCATGCTAAAGAGCCGAAATCTGTTTATCCTTTCTCCACAAGGGAACTTTTCAATCCCCTTTATTGTTTATGTTTCCCTTCTCTATACCTTTTCCATGTCCGCTATGTCTTTTTTGAGCCGGGGAGACCAGAACTGCACACAATACTCAAGTTGTGGTCGCACCATGGATCTATACAAGGGCAATATGATATTTTCACTTTTGATCTCTGTTCTTTTCCAAATAATTCCTAACATTCTATTGGCCTTTTTGACCACAGCCATTCACTGAGCCGAAGATTTCAAAGTATTATCCACAAGGATTCTGAGGTCCTTTTCCTAAGTGGTGGCTCCTAATATGAAACCCAGCATGTACCTGTAGTTGGGATTATTTTTCCCTATGTACATTACTTTGCACTTGTCCATATTAAAATGCATCTGCCATTTAGATGCCCAGTCTCCCATCTCACAAGGTCCTTCTGCAGTTCCTGACAATCTGCTGCTGTTTTAATGATGCAAAGGGGTTCAATGAAGGTCAGGGGTTCAACACCCTGCAGTTCATTACAATCTTCTGCAAATTTGGTCATCATTCCTTTTCCTTTCTCCAAAAGAGGGTCGATTTTCATGCGTAAAACACTTTTACCTGCAGAAATCCCCATAAAAATTGTCCTCAAAGGGGGACATTTTCAAAAAATGTGGGTACCTGTAAAGTAAGTGTGTGATTATTAACTGCAGACTTTACATTCATTTTAGCAGGCTAATTTGAAAACAAAGGCACAAGCACCCATACTTGCGTGAATGGACGCATGAGTGGACATACACTGGAATTTTAAATTATGTGTGGCCTTGTGCATGTATCATTTAAAAATACGCCTACCGCGAGTAAGTGTACTGCTAATTTTCAGTGGTCACTCAAGCAAACCTACTTCTCATATCTTCTTTAGGGATTTGTCAGCTTTAACACGTGTAGGTGAGCAGATTTTAAAACGTGCTTGTGCAAGGAACGTTCTCAGTTTTTCCAATTATTCAGCCAGATTGCTCAGTTAATCTCATGGTCATCCAGACCCCTCTGGTCCTTCATCCTGTACTCTTCCCAGTTGACCCGGATCCCTCACTCTGTTGAGTTAGGCCTAAAATGCTATTTCTGTAGACTTGGTCCTCATCAGGAGTAGCAATTAATATACAAGACTAACAAGCCGCCACGCGCTGCAGCCTCTGGTTTTAAAATACGGATTTATGTGCGTAACTGTTAGCCCCGCCCCACCCCACCCAGGAATGCCTATGTCCCGCCCCTTTCCAAACCCATTATTAAGCGTATACACGCGCATATATGCACGTAATGGGGCAGATTTTAAAAGCCCTGCGCGCCGGCGTGCCTAAGTCCCAGGGCTTTGCCTGGGGGGCATGTCGGGGACGGCATGGCATTCGGGGACATTTCGGGGGTGGGAGCGTGGGCGTGGTGCCAGCCCGGGGGCGTTCCGGGGGCATGGCCGAGGCCTCCGAATCAGCCCCCGGGCTGGGGAATGGCACGCTGGCAGCTGGCCGGCACGCGCAAGTTATGCCTGCCTTGAGCAGGCGTAACTTTCTGAACAAAGGTGGGAGGGGATTTAGTTAGGGCTGGGGGGTGGGTTAGGTGGGGGGAGGGCCGGAAAAAAAAGTTCCCTCCGAGGCCGCTCCAATTTCGGAGCGGCCTCGGAGGGAACAGAGGCAGGCTGCTAGGCTCAGCGCACACAGGTTGTACAATTGTGCACCCCCCTGCATGCGCCGACCCTGGATTTTATAATGTGTGCGGCAGCGCACGTGCATGTTATAAAATCGAGCGTAGATTTGTTCGCGCCGGGTTGGGCGAACAAATCTACGCCCGCGCATAACTTTAAAAATCTACCCCAATTTGCGGGTTTTAAAATCCATGTTGCTCATGTGTGGCCTACACACTCACATATATGGGTCTTTTATAGCAAGTTTCTCTGTTGGTGCAATCATGGGGGGTAGATGAATAGAGGAGAGGTACTTTTCTGGTAGGGGGAGGGAAGAATGGCATTCTAAGGATACAGATGGTCAACGTTATTGGTAGTACTGCAATGTGCCAGTATGATTCCATGTACTATGTTTGTAAAGTTGGAAAGCTCACTATGCTGTAATGTTGTTCATTTTTGTGAAAAACTTAATTGGGAAAAGAATTTGGCCCTAAGTGAACTGAGAAATTATGTGCACAGAACTGCACCTACTGCTTTTGCATTTACTTTTCCCATCAGAATTTATTCACATACTTCTTGAGACTTAAAAGTATGTACATAAATCCCAACCCCAACTCTGCCCCCAGGCAGCCTCTCTTTGTATGCATGCATGTAAATCTGTGCACATTATCGCTCATTCATGCTCCTGCAACTAACAATGCAATTAAGTTGGCTCTAGGTAATTATGTATCTTGTTTGATACTAAAGCAGCGTTCTCCGAAAGAGATTTCATTTCTTCCACATAATGAGAATAATTTTAACAGGCATTTATGTGTGTAAAGCAGTGCTTTACTCTTGGAAATATCCTTTTATAGAATTGCCTGTCAGATTTGTGAGTAAAAGTGCTCGCATAAGACCTGTGTGCATACATTTTACCCAAGTTCAGGAGATCCATTCCGTGGGGGCTGGGATTTTCATTTATATGCACGATTTCTTATAGCAAAGTTACCAACAATAGCAGGTGTAAGTGTGCATGGGTAGTTTTCCTGCGGTAATTTTCAGATTTACTTTGAAAACTGATGTAACTTAGGCAAATTTATACAGGCTGTTACAAAATCACCCCTATTTTGTCATGAAAGTTTGACATTTTTTCTATCTTAAAATCCACATCCAGTTGTTTGTACAAGTACAGTATGGTGTCATTAGTATAGAACTGGGGAATATAAAGCTGACTGAGACGTGTATTTAAAAAATGTTTTTGTATTTATATTCCGCCTTTTGTGAATGGTCCAACCACTTCAAAGCAGATTGCATTCAGGCACTGTAGGGTATTTCCCTGTCCCCAGAGGGCTTATGATCAAATATGTCATGAAGACTTAAGAATATATTACATTTACTTAGAGAAAAAGCTTATTTAATAGAACTGCCATTAAACAACAATGACTTTATAGAGAGGTGAACTATTTTTAATGTTAATTTGCAGTATTTTGATCTTTTAACTCTGTGTTGTAATTGATACGGTACTTGGATAGTATTAGAGAAGCAACAGACTGATCAAAGGATGACTTGCAGGAATCCTAATAAAGATGAATAGATAAAATATGGGGCAGATTTTTAAAAAGTGCGCGCGCGCATACTTTTGTTCGCGCACCCGGCACAAGCAAGAGTACGCCGGATTTTAATAGATACACGCGTAGCCTTTAAAATCCGAGGTCAGCGCGCACAAGGCTGCGCAAAATCGGCAGCCTGCGCGTGCCAAGCCGCACAGCCTGCCTCCGTTCCCTCCGAGGCCGCTCTGAAATCGGAGCGGCCTCAGAGGGAACTTTCTTTCCGGCGCCCCCCACCTTCCCTTTCCTTCCCCTAACTAACCTGCCCCCCCGGCCCTAACTAATTCCCCCCCCCCCCCTTACCTTTATTTCAAAAGTTACGCCTGCAGGCCACCTGCTGGTGCGCCATGTTCTGGTCCGGAAGCCGCGGCCACACCCCAGGAACACCCCCCGATGATGCGCCGGCCGTGACACCCTCCGACACACACCCCCAGGAAAGCCACGGGACTTACGCGAGTCCCGGGGCTTGCGCGCGTAGGGGGTGGAAGGGGCAGCTTTTTGGGGGTTACGCGCATACCCCTTTCAAAATCTGCCCCTATATGAATAACTTTTCAACCTCAAATTCAAGATCCTTTGGCAGCTACATAGTTGCTGTTACTTGTGGAAATCTTCTTCTTTTTCATTTCTGAAATTCATCCCTAAATTTCCTCCTACCTTACTACTATTTTTGGCCAGAGGTTTGACCACAGTTTAAAGGCCATAATGATCATGATTCACTTTCTGCATTCTGGATTTTGGGATTTTTCCTTCTCTTGCCTTCCCATTTACTGTAGAATATGATGGCAAGTAAAGACTGTTGGATCCATTGAGTCTGCCCATTTACCCTTTCCACAGCAGTACCACAGAGGCCACTCTGCAATTGGCTTTTTTCCTAATTTCTTCACAACTAAGGGTACTCTATGTTTATCCCCATGCTTTTTTGAATTACGGTATAATTTTTGCCCTGTCTAGGGGCTTGTGGCAGCAGCACTGGACCTGGTGCTGTGGGCCAGAGCTCACATGCGCCCTTTGCAACAACCCATATTGTCATGCAGGTCCCCCGCCTCTCAAAATTACCAGCTCCAGTTGCAATTACCACATATGGTAAAAGAAAGCCTAGACAGGTGGCTGAAGCCCTCCATTTTATTGAAGGGAGTAAGCATAGAGTCTCACAGCTGGATCATGATGACCATGGATGCCAGCCTGAGGAGAGGGCAAGGTCCTGGCATTGCCAGGACCAGCTAATCCAAGGGCACTGGACAGCAGAAGAAGTAATATAGTCGATCAACAGGCTGGGGATAAGGGCCATCAGACCCTCTGTGCATCAGTTTATTCCACCCATAAGAGGCAGGGTAGTCAGAGTTATATCAGACAACACCACAGCAGTGGCATACATAAGCAGGCAAGGGGATATTCACAGCTCCACTTTGGCATACGAAGTGGCCCAGCTATGTGAATGGGCAGAAGAAAATCAGTTTCTTCTGTCAGCAGCCTACATAGAAAGGAAGGAGAATCTCTAAGCCAACTTTCTTAGCAGAAACAGGCTAGACCTAGGGTAATGTTAAGTCAGCCAGGAGGCTTTCCAGATGATAGATCAGTGGGGTCACCCAGGCACAGACTTGATGGTGACCCATGCAAATGCCAAAGCCAACATATTCTTGAGCTGCTCGATGGAAATAGGGTGACTATTGTACAAGACTTTGAAAATTACCCCTGCATGAATAGTAAGATACATCTGTATGCAGATTTATGTAAATGTGCTACAGAATTGCCACAGAATCTTGAAAATCATTCCACTGAATCTTTTAACCCTTAGTGCTGAATGTACCCTGAAATTGCTGTAGGAAGCAAGGTGCCCTTCTTACATTCTATTTGGTTCTTGTTTGCTTAGAAAACTTACCAGAAAATCTATTAGTCAAATCAGAATAATGTTGATTGCTATCCATAATTTACAATATAAATACCATTTAGCATGTGCAGGATTGATTACAGCATAAAATACAAAGAAGTCAATGTTCAGAATGGTTTGTCCAACTAATTTCTCACCAAAGTAATTTTACCTGGGAGGAGGGGGGGAGAGAGAGAGACAGACAGATAGACAGACTAACTACAAGGCCCTCATATTAGTGAAGTATTTATATCTCTATAGGAGGGCCATCTAATAGGTCGAGATGAGGTGTTGGTGGTGGTTTAGGGTTAAGGGGCCAGTTTCTCATGTAGAGTGAGATGTACGAACAGCACAGTACACCTTGGTGAAGATTTGACATAATTTGGAGAGAGGAATGTCTCACAAAGATGAAATTTCTACTATGTTCTCTCACCCTAGCTTGATGGACACTATCAGGGTACCATTAAGCTAGGGTGAGATAACATAGTACAAAATTTCATCTTTGTGAGACATTCCTCACTCCAAATTATGTCAAATCTTCACCAAGGTGTACTGTGCTGTTCGTACAACTCACTCTACATGCAAAACTGGCCTCTAAACCACCATCAACTCCTCACCTCGACCTATTAGATGGCCCTCCTATAGAGATATTAATTGTTGCACACTGTGAGGCCCTCCCCAGAGGCTCTCTCTGTCTCTCTACCTACCTACTCCACTCCTCTCCCCTTCTCCTCTCTCCCTTCTCAAGCCCAGAAATGGCCAAAATGCAATTCTAAAAATTTATTGTGAATTGCGTTATGGCCATTTCGGGCATATCACACAGCCTAACGCCAGGAAAAAAGGTGTAGTTATTTCTGGCATTAAAACCGTGCGATAGCATGCATTATGCTATCACATGGTGCAATATTGCCCCCCTTTTTACTAAATTCCGCCCAAACTCCTCTCTGATCCCGCCCCTCTAAAAAATGTGCATTTGCGCCGTGCGTTATTGTTCTTAACGTATGCATTATGGCGAAAACATATGCGTTATCACGTGCATTAACACCATAATGCATTTTGATGAATGACCTTATAAGTTTGCCCAGGTACACTTACCCAGATATGTTTGCCTGAATACCTGGGTAACGTTATCCGGGAAACTTTCATGTTCACCAGCCTGCTGTATATGGATCTCAAAAACTTTACTTTTCCTCCAATGCCTGTCAACTGGCACCTGACTTCCTCTATCACTCTGTTCCATTCCAAGTGAATGGAAACCCAAAGTAGGCTCTGGAAATAGTCCCATGTTGATGTTGTCTCTCACTACCTTTATACAGACACAGCACTTTATACAGACACAGCACTACACAACAGCACTAGTATCTTGAAAAACAGTATTGATAGCCCTTAACTACTGCATAGGCATCTCTAAATACTATCCGCATGTCACCCTCACCCCACCCCACTCATCCATACCTCTTGCTCATAATTTTGCAAGTAAACATTCTTGGGACCTGCCTTGTAGGCAGGCACCCACATTCCTTCACTCAGAACTAGCACTCATACCATTTAAATCTTAACAGAATCCACCTTTGTCCATTTGTTCATATGCATCCTTGTTCTGAGCAGTGAGTGCACCAGAAAATGTAGGGCATCCTACTCTTAAAGGTGCTGTCAGCCAATTTGTGTGATAGCTTTGTTACAGAAGATGACAGGGTACTTGCAAAATTGGAATGGATGAAAACAGCATCCCCTGTATACTGGCATGAGTGCTAGGAATTCAGGGTAGATGATGCAGTAATGGAGCTCTTGTATGCATGATTGATCGGCAAGACTCCATTGGCCAGTGCACCTAGCCTGTATGGCCTGTATGTAAGCAGGATGTGAATGTTATTGATCTGTTGCCTGATGGGAGGAGCAATCAGATAGTAGTTAGCAATCTGTTGTTATATATGAGAGTTGAGGGTGGATCCTTGGACCAGTGGCAGATGACCACGACCCCGGGGGATGGTCCCGAGAGGGACCACCGGCCAGGCTCAGAGTTAGGAGACAAGCACACACTAGTTCTTTTATTAGACAGTATACTGAACCACCAGAGATGGCAGTAGTGAGCTGGTAAGCCCGGCTGGGCTGTAGTCCCTCATACTGGAACAGCGATCCCTGGAGGCTGAGCTGAAGAGAGACTGAAAAATAGTGAGTAGGCAGGGTATGCAGATGTACTACTCACACAATGTCCCAATGAAGCCCAGGAGCTGGAAAGTATAGGCCCTCGAGGAGCGAGTACCTGGTTCCAGGGAAAGCTCAGAGAGAACGATGGAAACTCACTGATGTAGCTGATATAGTTGGTAGTGAAGACTTCCAGGTAGAAGAGTATACGAAGCGAGTCTGGGATCAGGGCCCTCGAGGAGTGAGTACCGGTTCCAGACTGTCACCTGAAAAAACAAAGAGAGAGCGAGGCCCCCGAGGAGCGGGTACCTCTGGTAAATCCGAGGGGGCAGAGTAGCTTAGACAGACAAAGCGAGTCCGTTGTCAATCCGTGTCCTTGCTAACTGGATATGTTAGCAAATTCCAAGACCTTAAATATGCGTCGCGGGTGACATCATCTTCGGGGGACACCCCCGAGGTTCGTGCCAATGCTGGTACTTCAATCGGGGCTGCGCCATGCGCGCACCCCTAGGCCTCCAGGAAACATGGCGAATAGAGCATTGAGCAGGTCCGGGAACGCCCGAGGACAAGTGGCAGGAGAATGCCGCGGTAGCCATTCTTCCCGCGGACGGAGAGGGAGGCGCCAGAGAGGTAAGGATGGCAGAGAGAGGGCGTCGGGCACTGACGGACACAACAGTGAGATAATGAGGCCATGCCAGCAATATGGGGAAAGAGGATGGCTTGGTATTGTAAGGGAAAGATGTTCACTGTCATGGAGAGGACAGCTGTGAAGGAAGCATGAGGAACAGAGTATGCATCACTGAAATAAAGTGATTATGTTTACTTTTAAACATATGCCAACCTTGCACGCCAGCACTTTGTCCTTCCTTGGAGCTTGCTAAGGAATTTGTTTTGTTACTGTAATAAGTATTTTTATCTGTGTGTGTTAATACTTTTCCCTCTTTAATTTCTATGGAGCCAAGCTGAATAAGTGTTTCAGAAAATATGCAAATGAGGCTGTGTAGTGATTTAAGTGTGGGAGGTATTTTTGGCTTCTTGCCCTTTGTTTGCATTTACATCACAGTCCGTATGTTCAATGTAGTTCCTCCATCTTTTTGTATAGGACAGTGGTGCTCAACTTGGTCCTCAGAGACTGCCTGGCCAGTGTGCTTTTCAGGATATTCGTAATGATTATGCATGAGATATATTTGCATACATTGAAGGCAGTGTATGCAAATAGATCTCATGCATATTCATTAGTGTTATCTTGAAAACCACAGTCAAACTCTGAGACCACATTGAGAACCACTAGTATAGAGGACCTTTGTCAGATGACTGACCTTTTGTTATGTTTTGGTATGGATTTGAACCCTGGGCCGAGGTGAGAGATGTCTCTGCCCACAGGGAGGAGCCCTGTGGGCCTCACAGCCAGTAGGCGGGGTCTCAGCAGCTAGGACACAGCTGTAAGATAGACTTTATTAGGGAGAGAGAGAAAGCATAACCCGTGGAGCAGGGAATGCAGTTAAAGGTGCAGTTCTTGAGCTGAGGGTATTCCCAGGGTGATACCTCAGATGTGACAATCTGGTAATGGCCCGCAGAGCAGGGTACGCCAGACAGTCTCTCTCAGTAGTGTAGCAAATATCTAAAGTGTGCAGATCTGATAGTGGCCCACAACGCAGGGTATGCCGAAAATGACTGTACGGTGAAGATAGTGTTGAGGTAGTCTGAGATCTTGGAGCTCGGAAGGTACTTGAGGGTGAAGAAACAATATCCTGCAGCGCAAGATAAGGTGTAGCGAATCCTGCTGGTGAGGACTTGGTAGTGGCCCATGGCAAGGGGTACACCACGGGGAATTCCAGCAAGGCTTGGCAGAGATGAACCATAGTGGTACTCACGAGGAATGGTTCCCAGAGATCAAGGCAGGAAGGCCCTCCGAGGAGCGGATAGCCTAGGAACGCGGAAGAGCCCCTGAGGAGCGGGCACTCAGAGCATTCACATTCACATACAGAGACAGGAACAGGAACCGGAAGTCCAAGGAGAAGCCAATTCAGCAATGAGAAGAACTCCATGCTAACTCGTAGGAGTATTGGGCCAGTCTAAGTACAGGTAGCGAGATGATGTCATGCGGAGGGGACGCCCCCGAGGTTCCCACCATGACGTGTACATAGGTGGCCCATGCGCGCGCCCGTGCCTAAGTGACTCCAGAAACAAGATGGCGGTCAGCAATGCCCACGCCATCCCAGGAACGCCAGGGAAATCGGCAGTGACTGGCGGAGGCCGCCATTCTTCCAAGAATTGATGGTGCAGCGAAAAAAGAGGTGAGCATGAGAGGTCACAGCTGACTGCGACCAGGCGCAACACATTTAATGTCTGATAAAAGATAATGAGGCTCATGCACATGGAAATAAGGCAGTTAATATATTCTGTGGCTTGGAACAGGGCAAGCCCAAAATGTTTCATTATAATATGTAATTATTTAATTGCAGTTGTACCCTACTTTTTCAATGTTAGCTCAAAGTAGTCACAATTGGCACAAAACAAGAATAATAAAAAGCTCAACAAACAAAAAGGGTCACAATAAATAGCCCAGTTTAAAAGAAACACAAATTTAAAAATATAAAAAAAGCAATATCATCATTTAATATATACATAGATTAAAATGCAAAACTAAAATACTATCCTTGTATAGTCATTTGCATCAGTTCGCCTCTAGTCAGCTTTCCAGATAAACCCTTCTCAGGCTTTGAAGAACAAATATTTATTTTATTTATTTATTTATTAAGGCTTTTATATACCGACTTTCTTGATACAAATCAAATCAATTCGGTTTACAATGAACTAAGCAAAGTATACAATTAACCAATCAACAAGAGATACGGAGCATACAGTTACATTATAACAAGGAAGCCTTAACTTGGAGTAGGAAAATAAAGAAGGGGTGAACGGAGCAATAAATATATAAATAAAATGAAATAAAATATAATAAATACTATATACAGAAGAGGGGGCAAGGGGCCAACCTCTCTTTAATGGATATTATGCATGAAAAATTTGGAGAGTTTTGTTTACAGAGATGTGTGGTGTACAATTCTAGATCAGGCAATGGAGTTTGTGGTGGGGAAGGCTTGGCTGAACAGCCATGTCTTTAGTTTCTTTTAAAAAGTTGTTAGACAAGTCTCCAGTCTGAGGTCCGGAGGCATGGCGTTCCACATGGAAGGGCCTGCGGTAGAAAAAGACCGGTCTCTGAGGTTTGCGTGGTGCACTAATTTGATTGTAGGAACGTGTAAAGATCCCTTGTAAGCATCCCTTAAAGGCCTGGCTGTCGAGTGCAGTCTGAGAGGATGAGACAGATCAAGCGGGGTTTGATGGTGGATATTTTTATGAATGATTGTGAGAGATTTATGGAGGATCCGGAAATTTACTGGGAGCCAGTGGAGATCTTTTAGAATGGGAGAAATATGCTCTCTCCGATTGGTATTTGTCAAAATCCTTGCCGCTGCATTTTGTAGCAGCTGGAGCGGTTTAATGGTAGAGGCTGGAAGACCATGCAGAATGGAGTTACAATAGTCGATCTTGGAGAACAGAATGGCTTGGAGGACGGATCTGAAATCGTAGTGGAATAGGAGCGGTTTGAGTTTTTTGAGTACTTGTAACTTGTAAAAGCACTCCTTAGTAGTGTGTTTTATAAAATGCTTTAGGTTCAGGTGACTGTCGATTAAGACTCCAAGATCTCTGGCGTGTGATATATGTGGAATATTTTGTGATTGGAGAAGTATGGGACTACCTTCTGGAGTAATTAGCAAGAGTTCGGTTTTAGAAGTGTTGAGCACAAGGTTGAGGCTGGATAAGTAGTGGTTTATAGTTTGTAGATGAGACCTATTTGAATGGTTATTTGTCATGGACTCCATCTCAGAATCTAGTGTAAATAGGTGACTCTAGTGTAAATAGGTGAATTGACTCCATAGGGTTTGTTAGAAAAGTCTTAAGAAACGGGTGTTGCAAAAGGGGTGATGCTACCACTAGTACCACTTAGAAGGGCAATAGCTCAATATATTTGGGAAATCACCAAAAAAAAAGGAAAAACCAAAACAACTGTTTTCTTTATGCTCACACAACCCAAAACTCATTGAAAACTTTATGTATATTTTTTTAGTAAATTTGACCGTATTGGCAAGCCTGGCGACGCGCAACCCCACAGTTTTTTTAGAGGGAGCCGTCCGGACTTCTCATCATTTACGGTCCAATTCAATTTAACCAAATTCCTAAATAATGTTCAATTTTTGTAATTTTGCATTTTTTAAAGACTTTTTTAATTTTATAAATATCCCATGGACAGAAAAGTGTCAGCTCGACACCCGGCCTATGTTTCGCTTCTGCTTCTTCAGGAGCTTACAAAATTGAACCTCTCCCGCCAATTTTTTAAAAGGGACTCTGCTTCTTCAGGAGCTTATAAACTTAATTCTTGCCCGCCAATTTTTTTTTGTGATTTACTACATTAGATGGAAGAACAGTAGCTCTTGTATTTATTCTGTGTCAATATATTTGGGACCATCAGGAAGACATTAAGATACAGAACTGAATAAAGAAGCTGTAAGTATAGATTATTTCACAAGGTTACTAAAAAAATATGTAAAAAAAAATATGAAATTTTCTACCTTTATTATAAAAAACATTTATTTTTCCTCTGTTGCAAATTATAAGAGTGATGAAATTCTGGAATATTTTGCTAAGGGAAACAGTCATTTTTCTAAAAAAGAAAAATGGACATTTTTAGGAGCTAAATGGATCTGTATATGTAAGGATGCAATCAGACTAGGGAAAATTGTTGATTCAGGAATTTAAGTTGGTTGCCGTATTTGGGGTCAGGAAGGAAATTTTCAGTTCTGTGCTGCAGAATTGACTAGAGATTCAAATGGAATTTTTTTCATCTTTTGAATTGACACATAGAGTTAATTGTCACATGATTAGAAATGGTTTGGACTTAACTAGCATCTGGTCTTCTTCCTATCTACCCAACTATGTAACGACTGTCCAGTTGTGTGGGGCTATCTTCAAATTACACTCCACACCCTGCATGGAATCAGCACTGGATCCTAATTTTTGCCCTCTTTGAAGTCTTAACAAAATATAAGTACATAAATAATTGAGAAAAGTCTTCAACTCACTTGCTCAAACAAGTCTTTTTCGTGCCTTTAAAAGTAGAGCAGAGGTTTAATTATAGTCTCAAGGCCAGAGAACAATAGGTTTGCTGCAAAAACTACTTCTGCAATGTTGTATAACATTTTAATAAGGAGTTCATTTCTACTAACTTGAAGTAGTTAAGAGAAGTTAACATATGGACTAAATTTTTTTCTAACCGCAGACTGAGAGCAGCAGATTACCTTAATGAAACTTAACATTTGTGGGTTTTTTTGTGTGTGTGATAGAATTTGGGTGCAGGAAATTTCTTGAAGTGCAAGCTTCTGTAGCTCAGTAAGCTGTCTTCTGCTGGTATTTTTATTTTGGTAACGGATGTACCTAGAAATTTTCTGCAACCATAGCAGCATACCAGGTAATACCTCTGTTCCTAGAAATAAAATGCTGAATTCTAAATGAATGTGTGTTAATGATTAGTGGAGCTCAACTTTTTTGACAAGCAGAAGTTATATCAAAGGCATCATCCTCTCTCTGTATTGTGTACCATGGTAAATAATAGTGCTAAAACGAGTATTTTATTAGCTGTAGAAAATGTATTTCGAAATCACTGGTTATATTTTCAGTGATACAGTAGAGCTACTGTATATAAAACATTAGCACAGGCAATTTTTTGCTTTCCCTCATGCAGTGGGATACGGTATATACAATTACATCTAGGAAAGGACCCTGTAATGAACTTGGGTAGAGTTCAGAATGGTCTGCAGCATTTAGTGAGTTGGCTTTGAGAGAATAAGTAGATAGTGAATGAGGAGAAAGCAGAGTGGATGATTTCCTCATAGGGGGGGGGCACCTGACCATAGTCTTCAGTTAAGGGTGGGGAAGAAAGTTTGTGATAATATTCATGAAATTCAGAACCTGGGGGTGATTTATGATGATAAGTGGCCCTTTCCACCTCATGATCATCTCTGATGATGAGGAGGATATTTTTAAAACTGCAGCAATTGCAAAAAATAAGGAATAATGTAATTGAGGGAGTGTTTCAGACTATAGAACAGGCACTAGTCTTACCACTTTTTCACTATTGCAATGGGGTATTGATGGGAGTTAAGGAGAAGAACTTGCAAAGACTACAGATGATGAAAATATGGCAGCCAGATTGATTTTTGGCTGCCCTAGATGTATTAGTGCTAGGCTGCTGTTGAGTGTTTTATATTGGCTATCAGTGAGGGAGAGAATTGTATTTAAGACTGTAACTCTAATGTATAAAGTCCATCATGGGAAGGGAGCCGGTTATTTGGTGAGCAGGGTACAGAGATATGTTCCCTTTCAGATGTTACGTTCCTCAGGAGAGCCACTTTTTATAGTTCCAGGAATCAAGCAGGTAAAAAAAGAAGGGTCCAGGAAGATGATGTTCTCAGTAGTGGGGCCTGAACGCTGGAACTCTGTTTCAATAGCTATTAGACTGAAGGCCAACTTTAGCCGGTTTTAGAAAAAATTTTAAATCGTGGCTGTTCCAGTGTTTTATGTAGGGTAATCTTGTTGAATTGTATTGTATTTTATTGTTGTAAATTGCCTTGGTCAGCTTGCTGTTAGTGCAGTATAAAAGTGTAATAAATAATAGCTATATCACCATCTATTTCTGTGTTTAAAAAATTATTGAAGACATGAATTGTCTAGAAGGGTCCTTATGATTCAAAATCCATTTACAGTTCTGTAACTTTCTGTATATAGGTCTTGTAGACCCTGAAGATGAACATCTTCAAGAGAAGATAATGGACCATTGGCAGCATAGACTTACATAGTACAGAAAACTTGAGATTTTTTATGCTGACATTTTCTTTTATTGCGTTAGTGGATCCTTGGGCCGAAGTGGGATTTGGATTTGGAGAAGACCTGCAGGTTCCCACCATTGGCAGGGGGACCCAGACAAAGCAGAGACTATGCTGGAGCTTTGCCTATACCAGCCCTCATGACCAGTGGGTTAAGCCTTTGGGACCCGGGGCTGGCATGTCTTAGGTGGGGGGTCTCTGCTGATGGCAGAGATGCTCGTCCTTTGAATCAAAGCAGAGAGAAGTTGGATGGTCCAAGGTACAAGCACTGGTTAGGGCAGGTGGTGGTCAGTATATCCAGTTCCGCTGTTATATGTAAGGGCTCCGCCCAAATGTTTTTGTTTTTTGTAAACCGATGCGATGTGTCAACGGATGTCGGTATAAAAGAGACCTTAAATAAATAAATAAAATAAAATAACAGGCAGTGGTCGGTGGAAGGCTGTGGTCAAGCGCATGAGGGGTTGTCGGATTCTTGCCGCATCGGAGCACGGCAGACCATCATGTAGAGCTCAGGCAAAGCACTGGGAGAAGGTAGAACAGGCCTGGCCAAGGGTGAGTGCACCGATCCACAGAAGTAGTCCATGGACTGCCAAACATAATGGCTTTATTCAGGGAACATTTTCTCCCATTATCTGCTCATGGCAAATGTTCTTTAGGAACTGGGAGCATAACACGAATTAATTTTACTCTAATTATTGTTAAACCTAATCTTGGCAATAACCAAAAATGTTTACTTCTTTATTTGATTAAGGTACAGGTAGGTACATGTGGCTTTTCCTGAGAATCATGGGAACAAATGTATTGAATTTAGAGTTACAGATCTCAGGGAAATCCACAGTGGAACCATGGGATATGCCATACTGTTGAGAGAGAATAGAAATGACAGAAAAGGGGAGGAGTAGCTCTTTATATAAAAAACAATATTCAAGCAACTGAAATGTAGGGGGTGTCGGGACAGGAGGAAGTTCAGTAGGTTGCCTTAAAAAGATGTGATGGCGTATCCATTTATACTTGTGAGGTCTATAGCAGTGGTTCTCAACAAGTGTGTCAGGACACATTGGTGTGTCACGAGATCCCAGGAGGTGTGCCGCAGGACCAGCTATCTCCTTATCAGCCTGGGTGGAGTTGGTTGACTTCTCTTATATTGGGTCTGATGGGAGGCTGCTCTCACTTCCTTCTCCTCTTTCTGGCCCAGTGGGAGGCTGTTTCCTCTTTCACCCAGATCAGAGCGAGACATTGCCAACTCCTGCTGTTCTGGTCCCCGATAGAACACAAACTTTATCTCCCCCTGCTGAGTCTGGGAATGATGCTGCTGCTGATCTCTTCATCCTGTGGAGGGTGGGAGAAAAGGAGGTTGGAAATTCTGGGCAGATAGAAGTAGAAGGGAGAGGGGATGTGGGGCTGCTGAGCAGGAAAGGATGAGAAACAGGGGGTAGCTGGGCAGGGAGGGGGTAGAGTGAGTCAAGCAGGGAAGAGGATGTGGGATGGGGGTGGGGCTGGGAATGCTGGGCAGGGATGTGAGTGTGAGCAGATGATTGAAAGGGAGTATTTGGGAGAAGTGAAGGATGATGGAGACACAGAGGGAAAGTGACAAGGCGTACAAGAGCCATAATATGTCAGCTTGGGGAATGTGCAGTTCTTCTCTCTTTGTACTTTGCTTAGTATGGGAAGAAATGTATTTCTGTTTCTAGTTCTCCAGTTTTGCACTGCATGCAGAAAGGCTTTTTGAGGTTTCCATTCCAGTGTTTGTCTCCACATTTGTAATTTGTGGTCTTTTATTCTGTATTTTGTGAAGGTTAGAACAGTATGGGGCAGATTTTAAAAGCCCTGTGCGTGTAAATCCTGCTGGATTTATGCGCGCAGGGGACTTATGCACCAGCGCGCCTATGTTGCATAGGCCTCCGGCACGCACAAAGCCCCAGGACGCACGTAAGTCCCAGGGCTTTGCTTGGGGTGTGTGTCGGGGGAGCATGTCGGCGGCGCAGCATTCGGGGGCAGGGCTGTGGGCATTGTGCCGGCCCGGGGGCGTTCCGGTGGCATGGCCAAGGGGGGGACATACAGTTACGTCTGAACAAGTAGGAACATCATTGGATTTTCACCCTCAATACTATAGATCTGTTTGGACTTAACAAGAAGATTAATTGGTATTCTCTAATTTAAAATAATCCACGAGTATCGGGGATTAAGTTTGGTAGGGTGGTCCATGATGATCATCGGATGGATAGAGGATGTGATGGAGGACTGTGATAATACTCTGGAAGGTGTGTGTGAGATACATTTGAGACATTCAATTGGGGCGGATGCTCCAAAAAATTTTCTTTTTAGTGAAATCTTCTTTAGTGAATAGATGCAGGTGTGGAGAGGACCTGTTTGGAGACTGGGGTAGTGGACCTGGTCTGCTCTTCATTGATTCGGACTGGTTTGAAGTGGGTTGAGAAAGAGATGAGATATTTAGGAATAATGATTCCAGTGATTATTGACAAGCTTTATGAAGGAAATGTTTAAGTTTTCATGGTACATATGAAGAGGAAATAGGGTTCCCTACCCCTATCTTTGATTGGGAAAATCTGTTTGTTGACGATGATGGAATTCCCAAGTGGCTTTATGTAATACAGTTACTACCAATATGGCTACATAAAAGAGAGATAACCACGACTCGTCGTTATATTCAACAATTTTTGTTTGATAATTGTAAAGCATAGGCCCCACTCTTAACCTTGATGAGGCCGTATAATCAAGGAGGAACGGCCTCCCCAAATTGGCGAGATTATAATTTGGAATGTATGTTGAGGCACACATAAAGGATTTGATACAGGAAACTCGACATTATTTCCCTTCTCATTTCTTACAAGAGTGGGCTTTTCCAATTTTCTTGAATAATTTAATCCAAGTGAAAATGGAAGAAATTCCAGAAAACATAAAAAAAAAAGTTCATTAGTGACATCAAGTAGGAAAGCTTGGTTTATGTTATGAAAAACACTTAAGAGACTAAACTACAGTTCCTGCCAGGGGTGAGTAATAATCTCTTTCAAGTGTGGAAGGAAAATGGGTTGGTTTATTTACATCAGTTTTTTTTTGACAAATTCACTGATAGTGAGAAGTTTTTAAGATTTGAAGGATAGGTATGCATACAAATCTAAGGATTTGTTTGCATACCTACAAGCATGACACTACATATGCGGAATAGCAAAAAAATAACACATCATTACAGTTAAAATTGTTATTAACAAGATCTTTTTTAATCCCACAGCAAAAGTAGGATCTTGTGCCATATTAAATAAAGCAATCCAGAATATTGTTACTGAAAAGGGATTTGAGATTCTTTTAGACAAGTGGAAATCACAGGCAGAGATTCAACTGACCATACCGAAGTTACGAAGCTGTGTCAAAAATACCAAAAACCTATCAGAAAATGTTATTAGAACATAAGAACATGCCATACTGGGTCAGAACAAGGATCCATCAAGCCCAGCATCCTGTTTCCAACAGTGGCCAATCCAGGCCATAAGAACTTGGCAAGTACCCAAAAACTAAGTCTATTCCATGTTACCGTTGCTAGTAATAGTGGCTATTTTCTAAGTCAACTTAATTAATAGCAGGTAATGGACTTCTCCTCCAAGAACTTATCCAATCTTTTTTTAAACACAGCTATACTAACTGCACTAACCACATCCTCTGGCAACAAATTCCAGAGTTTAATTGTGCGTTGAGTAAAAAAGAACTTTCTCCGATTAGTTTTAAATGTGCCACATGCTAACTTCATGGAGTGCCCCCTAGTCTTTCTATTATCCGAAAGACTAAATAACCGATTCACATCTTCCCGTTCTAGACCTCTCATTCTTTAAATTTTTAAATTATATATATATATCAAAATCTTGGGCCCATAGAGCTAAAATATCTCTATCAGAAGCATGTATTAAATATAATAGAGAAAGAGGCTTTTACTATCACAGTTTCTGGGGATGCGAACAGATTAAAGTATTTTGGTCTGAAATTCTAAAGTATCTTGGACGACTGATAAATCACACTAGTCCCAGTGGTATAAATAGTAAAGTTACATATTTACTCTACAGAGGTGCACGGTCTCTCTCTCTCTCTCGCTCTCAATGGCAGTTTGATAAAAACCTTTTTGGAAGACGCCTGCGGTGGATTAATTAGCATGTGATGCGAAAATTAGTACTTGTGCGATAAATTTTATCGCAGCTTGCGGAAATTACCTATGCAATGTGGGAGCAGGGTAATTATCTAACCATGCCCCCTTTTATCACGGGCGCTATTTCCCCCTATGTTTATAGCATTTTGATAAATCTGGGCCTTAGATTGTGAGCCCTCTGGGGACAGGGAAATAACTTCAGTACCTGAAAATAATCTGCTTTGAAGTGCCAAAAAGCGGAATATAAAAATCAGATTAAAAAAAATAAAATAAAATAGGCAAGGGCTAGTTGTGCAGAGTACCAGTCTCAAGGCAGTAATCAAAGACAACTATTAACAATGTTGCAATTCAAGCTTTTGCACTAACACTTGCAGCCCTAGCATCTATGGGGAGGACTGCTGTTCTGACTTAATGGGGGTTTCCTGCTGCTTTCCCTCATACATCTTCTGGATTTGGAGTTTTTTCTACTTCCACCAGCTCCTCCACTTCCTTCAGCTCCAGCTCATCTGTGCCTCTGCACTCAGACCCTCCCCCTTTTAGTTCTACTCCATCCCAATCTAGGTAATTTCCCAACCTATCAGATGGTTCCCTTGGGGCCCAGACTCCTCGGGGCTCACTCCTCTCTGCTTCTCATCAATCTATGCTTGTTTGAGAAAGCTTGGGAAATGTAGTTATAGGTAGTTTTCCCCATTACCTGGGTTTCCTATACTTTGGCCTGGCACTATGGATTTTTTTGCTATTTGTTTTGGTTTTTTTTGAGTTAGGGATCAAGGGATTCATCTCATCTCCACCACAAGAAGGCATTTTTGCATCTTCATGTGTAGTTGTCTAGCTAAAATTCTACCTGCCGAAAAAACAGGTGCAAGTGGTCACATATATTTTGCATCTGCAACAAGGTGTGCACATACTTTTGCCTTGAAAATTGGTGCAAAGCCCGCAAACGAAAAGGTACATGCAGTGTGTGACCATTTTGAAAATGTTCCTTTGCAAGCATTATTTAATGTATATTCCAGTGCCGCCAGGTCAGCAGGGAGAAGGGTTCTACTCCAGGTATTTCGTGATTCCCAAGAAAACTGGTGCCTTCACCCCATACTAGATCTGAGGGCATTAAACCCTTTTCTTGACAGAGAAAAATCCAAGATGGTCTCGTTGGAAACCTGATCCCTCTCCTCAAAGCTGGGGACTGTCATCACTCCACTTCAACAATGTGGTGTTAAACCCTATCCAACCTGGAGAAGGAGGTGCCTTTTTGGGTCCCTCAGCCCCAGATCATCCTCACCACAGATGTGTCTCACATGGGTTGGGGAGCCCACATTGCAGGCCTCAGCACCCAGGGCCACTGGCCATGCAGGAGCAGTATTTCCAGATAACACGAGTGACATCATGAGGTGGAGCCCAGCACGGAAAACGTTTGTCAAAGTTTCTAGAAACTTTGACAGACACACTGCCCAGTATGCTACCATCCACGCGTCCACACGGGGTCCCTCTTCAGTATTATAATATAGAATTCACTAAAAAATAAAATAAACCAAAAGAAACCCAACTCCGCAGGGTGGCAGGTGGGTTTCATGAGGACTAACATCTTGCTGTCCTTGGAGAACACCTATTACAGGTAAAAGCCCTGCTTTCTCCAAGGACAAGCAGGATGGTAGTCCTCACATATGGGTGAATATGTAGCTCCAGCTCATCTGTCCTGCTGTGCTTGGAGAACACCTGTTACAGGCAAGCAACTCTGCTTTCTCATGCACTATCAAATAAGTTCTTGGGGTACCCTGCTATATGCTTTTTCATGATTAACAAACTTTATGTGCAGGTCCTTATTCTTTCTTTTCTACTTCTCCAGTATGATCTTCAATGTGAAAATCACTTCTGGGGTCATCCCACCTCAACAGAATACATCTAAACTGCTTTCCACTGTTTGTTGATAAAAAGGTAATAATAAGAACTCAAAAATCAAAACTAGTAACATACAAGAAAAACCTTTAGAGAAATTAAATAGGATTCTCATATCTAGACTGGGAACCAGTCATACAACTCAGCCCAGAGGTCATAATCCATAGCTCCTAGCTTTTTGTATCCCAGATAGGATAAACTTTGAGTCTGTGGGGTATACACACAATACCGGAGCTAAGTCCTGATACCATTCTTTCTTTCTCTTAAATCCCCAACTAGAGTGTCTTCTATAAGGGGAAAGGATAAACCTCCTGGGCCCTGGATGTTAGGTGTCAGTCTCTCTGAAGGGTGTCAATAAGCAAGCTGCAGACCAAGCTGGTGATCCAACATAACTTTACTGATGAAGTAATTTAAACATGAAATATGGCACTTGGTACAAGTCTCTCTCCAAATGTGGTCCAAAGAAACAAAGCGGAAATCGGTCAAGCGTAGCCACAAGTGTGAATAAAACAAAAACAAAGCTAGACCGGTGTCTTGGAAGATGTAATATTTAGTTCAATTTAAAGTAGAAATCAGGCTGAGTTTTGCCTTTACGGCTGCATCAAGGGCTGTAAAAATGATAATTTAATATTTAATAAATATCAATAAAAAACTTAAGAGAAAAATTAAATGAGCACAATGATCATAAAAACAGAAATCAGTTATAAAAAAACCAATTATAAAAAGGAGGATTGCACATGTATAAGATACCATCAACAAAAGAGTAAAAGGAACAGAGTCAAATAAAAATAGAAAACAAACCACAAAGAAGACAGTGCTTATCTTAATTGAATACTTACCTCAAGAAACTTGATTATACAAGTGTCTGTATGTTCTTTCCATTTGTATAAAAAGTTATTATCCATTAGGAATAAAACAGATGTATATTTTGAATAATCAGTAAATTCCATTATAACTAATCAACATATAAAAACAGGACTAATTAGGTAGCATGAAATTGCTCCTTTATCATATTAAATGGATTAAAAATTGATCACATAAAAAATATTTTTGATCACATAAAAAATTGATTTTAACATGATGAAATAAATTGTTCTTTTATCATAATGGATTAATGAATTAAAATGTATTTCATAAGATATAAAATATAAGATGCATTATTTCCATACTTTAATTCTTTCTTCTCATATAACAATAATTTAAATGCAAATTATATACCCATGAAAATGAAATTCAATGTTTCCCATTTATTATAGTATTATTTTTGCTGAATATTTTAGTGAATTAACAAAGTGGGATCAATTGTTTACCTGCTCATTGTCCAAGAATATATTTGAGAATATATTTTTTAAAAGTTTTCTTTCTGTAAATTAAAATAAATTGTAACCAATAAAGTGTCAAACATACCTATATTACAGGTATATAATCAATATCATACCACTTACATAAAAACACAATTATATAGTATTGCAATTAATGTTCAGTACACCCTATAACCCTCCTTTTTGCATCATCCTATATGTATAATTTTGAATCACTGTCTTTACACTTAAATGGAACCATATGCATTTCCTAATATATAATTCACATTATACAATTTGCATATTCTGTAACCCACGGAAAGAAAATTGAAAAAATTGAAAAGATTTTTAAAGTTGAAAAAGGACATAAAAGGAACAATCAAATTAATATCACTCATAGAGTTATGAACTATCTCAATGTTTTATATTTTTATGTAAGTAATTCCCTTGTTTAATCCTAAGAACCGACATAACTCTTTTAAAGAAAATATATAATATTAACATCTACTATTATAATTATAACGTCTTAACTATATTACTGCATACCTGGATAAAAAGCCAATTCACAAAAAAACTTCTCAATCTATCAGAGTACCTCAATACGATATGGGGTAGATTTTATAAATTTGCGCGAGGGCGTACTTTTGTTTGCGCACCAGGCGCGAACAAAAGTACGCTGGATTTTATAAGATACGTGCGTAGCCGCGCGTATCTAATAAAATCCGGGGTCGGCGCGCACAAGGGGGTGCACATTTGTGCAACCTGCGCGTGCCGAGCCCGGCGCGCGCTGCCTGTTCCCTCGGAGCGGCCTCGGAGGGAACTTTCCTTCGCCCTTCCCCCACCTTACCCTCCC
This sequence comes from Rhinatrema bivittatum, assembly GCF_901001135.1. NCBI lineage: Eukaryota > Metazoa > Chordata > Amphibia > Gymnophiona > Rhinatrematidae > Rhinatrema > Rhinatrema bivittatum. The sequence continues at coordinate 170,495,810 of NC_042616.1, read as the reverse complement.
TTCCCCTACCTAACCCACCCCCCCCCCCCCCCCCCGGTTTTATCTAAACCCCCCCTACCTTTGTTGCCAGATTTACGCCTGCTGCGCCATCACCCGACCCGGGGGCTGGTCCGGAGGCCTCGACCACGCCCCCGGGCCGGCGCCACGCCCCCGGTCCCGCCCCGAACCGCCCCCTGACCCCGGTCCCGCCCCTGGACATGCCCCCTCCCCGCCCCTTTTACAAAGCCCTGGGACTTATGCGCGTCCCGGGGCTGTGCGCGCGCCGGCGGCCTAGGCAAAATAGGTGCGCCGGCGCGTGTAAATCCGCCCGGATTTATGTGCGCAGGGCATTTAAAATCCGGCCCTATGTGTACAAAAACCCGATATTAAACCAACAATGTCTGAATATCTTTTCAGCAACATCATAAATTTATAATTTGTTAACTGAAAGAATCATTTTTAGAACTGATTCGGTGTATAACTTCTAACTTGACAAAGACTAAACTTTGTGTATCATTCTACCATTGTCGGCATAACTTAAAACAGCCACGTCAAAATATCCCCGATGTAGTCTCTTGACTAGAGCTATCGGCACAAATGACTAATGGTAACAACATTTCTCTTCATATTTCTATCTGTAGAATTAGTTTAAGGCATACCATATTCTTTCTCTGCACGTACACAGGAGAATGCTCCCGCTCAGGAGAAATCAGTTTACCGAGTGTTTGTCCTTGTCACTTTATATATAAGAAGAGAACGCTAAAAATCGCGCCAAAACACAGTGACGTCATATCCTCTTTCTAAATGTCAATCATTTCTCAGAACAACTCCCTTCACATAGGATGTGATTTAACATAATAATTACTTACCAATACTGAATATAATGTTAGATATTAATTGATTATTTCAGTGTACTGAGTCGGGCGATTTCTACTTTAAATTGAAATAAATATTACATCTTCCAAGATACCAGTCTAGCTTTGTTTTTGTTTTATTCTCTCCAAATATGTCCATTAATAAAAAGAAATCTGTGAATTTGTGGTACTGTGATCCCTTGATTCATTCCTCTGGGTCTCTTCTTAACCTTGACTGGAATGCAAAGCCTTCCTGAGTAAACTGTGATGATATATGGAGTCCTCTTCCCAATTTAGTTCACCATCCATTTACTTGGGATCCAAGCACCATAGCTTGAATTCTCCAACTTCTCTCCTCTCCTTTTTACTTGATAGTCACCTCCTTAACTCTTTTCTGTATAGTGGGTAGGTATCTTGTTGTGTTTAAGCACTGAATGGATGCCACATCTTCTCCTACTCTCACTCTACCTCTGCCAGGATATTAAAAGGGCATCCTTTCTCCTTCTCTGCTCTTTTGCGAAATGGGCAAGGAGAATTCCTTGGACTAAGAGTTATCATGTTAACCAAGAAAACTAATCTTCTTACTCCTCTCTTGATGGGCAGGAAAAGTGGATAGATTTACTCCTGAACAAAAATCCACTCAAGAAATAAACTGTTTGAAAATCTCTTAATTTATGCACCAACTGAAAATGACTCTCCTTGCTAAGACTCAGCAACATTTCTCTCTCCAAAGCCAAACAAAAAAAACATCCACCCAGCCACTGGGGGACGCTTGCTTCTCTGCAAGCAGGGGTAAACCAATACAGCAGCCTCTGCTGACACAAGTGGCACATTCTTCCATTCTACACTGCCCCGAGCTAACAGATTAGGCCATGCTCCTTCGTAGTGATCCCAGTGGGGGCCCCACATTTTGAATTCCATTTAAGCGTCTGATATGAACAACATATGCAATATTTTTGGGAAGATGCTCGCTATTTTCACTTTGCGCTTTTGAGATATTGTTGCTTCTGCTGTTAAAAGACCAGCAGGTTGATATTCAGTGACCCGCTGAGTGAAAATAACTCAATTATCTTTATCCACATATTTGGCAGCATTTATCCAACTAAAAGTGCCCCTGAATATCCAGCTAAATCTATCTTTATGCCCTATCGCCTTTATGTACTTTCATCATCATTTTTAGGCAGTAGACATTCAGCTTTATATTTCAGAATTCACAGAACCTTGCTAAGTTCAATCAGTGTTTGGCTGAAGTGGTTAAACAGATGGAGATTAGTAATGTTAAACTTAACACAAATAAAACTGACGTTTTGTGGGTGGATAACTCCATGCCTTATGATCCCACTATGTATCCTATGTTAGATGAGGTTACATTCCCTCTTATCATTCAGTTGCGTGCGTAGCCTTAAGGTTATTTTTGATTCTGCCTTAATGATAGCTGCTAGATTTCTATTTTTTCTAAGGCAATTTTATTTCATCTGTATATAGTTGTCCATAAATTCTATATTCTTTTAGAAAAATAGCTCTAGTCACTGTCTTTCATATGTTGGTAACCTCTAGACCTGACTATTGCAATTCTCTTTACTATAGTTTATCACAAAAAAATATTCGAAGACGCCAGTTAATTCAAAATACAACTGCGTTAAATTTTGAGATAGCATAATCTAGGCTCTAAAAGAATTACACTGGTTACTGATTTTGTACCAAATTAAAATTATGGAAATTAGTTTTTACGTCTCTTAGGGATATTGATTATTTTTATTTATCTGAACATTGAAAGGTTAATTTTCAACAGTGTTTGTAAGTTAGCACATACATGCATAAGAGAGTGTGCATACAGCTAAGGTTGAATTATATAAACTGTATGGCAGGAGCCACACAATTTTATAAAATACCTCAAAAGTATGTGCATATGTTGCAGTATGCGCACTTGTTTTAATGCAGGGAGCCGCATACTTTCTCTACCTATTTTAGAAATGTAACCCCGAATTTTACACATGAAATAATTGTAGCATGCACATGTATTTATTGCAGTTTATGTGCAGAGGCAGATATTTTATAAAGTATGCATACTTAGTAAAATACTTATTTGAATGCATACTTTTAATCACTAGCTCGCTAACACCTCCACCAGTTCACCTTCACCCTCCACCACTTCACCCAGGCCTCCCACCCAAAATCTGCAAACAAAAGACAAGTGGAATTTTGAGGTCCACATTCAGCAGGTTAGCTGGATAAACTTATCTAATTAACTGAACTTATATATTCAGCAGTGTGGCCGCACCACTGAATATATCCAACTATCCTAAAGTTAGCCAGATAAGTTTATCCAACTAACTTTATGGACAGATCTATAAGATGACCAGACTTAGGGCTGGATTTTCTAATGCCGCAAGGCATAGTGAATTCGGTGGTAACGGGGGGCGAAACGGGGTGGCGGTCCTGCGATAGCCGGCAGTGATTGCACTTCCGCGGTGCAAACGTCCCTTATCGCTTGCGATCTGCATAGAAAATGACCCCTCTTAGCCGGATAAGTTATCCAGCTAACTCAGCTTCTCCCAATTATGTCCTTGCAATGCCCCCTAACTTATCTGGCTGAATTTATTAACTTTTTTAGTTATTTATTTTTAGCAGGATAGTAAGTTAACCAGCTGGACTTCAGCTGGATAAGTGCCCAAATATTCATTTAGCCATGTAACTAGTGAGTTAACCAGCTAAATGCCTCTGAATATGGACCTTTTTATTTCTTCAACTCAATTAGCAAGTGCAAAAGCACCGGAAATCCCCTAAACTGCCCCTTTTTTTCTGTTTCTATTTACATGCAACACTGCTAGTAAGTGTATACTTCAGGCGTTCCTGCTGCTTTCACATGTAACTTCCAGTTTTACATGCTGAAATTCTTTGAAAATTACCATCTTTCTTTATTCTGCGATGGGCCGTTATCATGAGCGTTAGGGCCTTATCGCACTCGATAACAGCCGTATCGAGGCAAGGCCATGCTAATTAGGGGAAGGGGAGGCGTGAGGGCGGGATTAGGGTGGGGTTATGGCCTGGCAGCAATGCGGGAAACAACATACCTTTTCCCATGGCGCTGTGGGGGTGATAGTGTGCAGTGCTGCCCCTTTTTTTCACGGCTCATCATTCTGCTATAAATATAAATATAGCAGAATGATGAATCTAGGGGTCAATTTCTTATTCTTATTTACCAATTTGAGTGTTATGCTCTGCAAATTATTCTTTTTTACTGGTGCTTGCATTGTCTGTGGCTGGATTGACTTAACTTGGGCAAGTGCCTTTTCATGTATTTCCTGCCATCTTTGAAATTCTGTTTTGAAAGAGACTCATTTTCTTGATAATTGTTTGGCTTGTAGAAAATCGTTGAAAACAGGCTTTTTAAGAGAGGTTTTTAGGATTATTTATTGTGATAAACTAAGTTTTATTTTTTTAATTGTATCTTCTTTTATTGAGTTTTACTTTATTGCTTGTTTCATGTCATTGCATTTATTGACAAACAGTTTGTCCAGCAAAGTTTGGCATTTAACTGGAGAAGCAACAGGATTTAAAAATTTCACAGCACTAACTGCTACTGATTTATCTGAGTAAGTTTTCATCCTAATAAAACTTACCTGGATAAATCAGAGGTATTCTGGGGGCTAGATATCTTAGCTGGATAATGCTGATATTCAGTGTTATCCAGGTAAAATTGTTTATATATTTATTTGATTTATATTCTGCTTTTCAGGTACATCAGAGCAGAATCTGGTTGTGTCACAGACCAGTCCTAAATTTATCTGGATAAACTTATCTCGATAACTTGATTTTAACCAGGTATATTCAACAGAGCGGCTGTGCCTCTGAATATCCAGTTTAAGTTTATTTATTTAATTTATTTATCTAGGCATTTTATATACCATCGTTCCAAAGGAAGATCATTACAGTTTAAAAAATCAGCATTCATTTTCTTGGTCAACATTCCCATACTGTGTCAACATTTATATTTTAGGTCAACACTACAGCAAATACATATCCTAGTTCATATTCATACATATTCTAGGTCAACACAACAGCAAATATATAATCTAGTTAATATTCATACAATTTCTAGGTCAAGACAACTGCATAAACAAATTCTAATTCTAATTACAATACACTATATATCATTCATTGCTTATTGCTCACTCCCACTACCATTATCTCTGGTACTGACATTGAAGTTATCAGCATATTGGTATTTTACGTGAAATTGTGTGCATTTTTGAAGAGCCATATTTTCAGTTCATGCTTGAAACTCTTTCTTTCCGTTATCTGACGTGGTGACTCTGGATGGGAGTTCCACAACTTGGGACCTGCTGTGGAAAACATTTGCGGCCAAATTTTTAATCGGCCACATGAGTAAAAAACGGGGGCTACGCTCGTGTCCAGGCCTTGCGTGCATCACGTGCATTTTCAAAACGGCCCAGTCATGCGCGCAATTCCTGTTCCGCACAGAAGCGCCAGGCCAAAGGAAAGGAGCGGTCCCGGGGGGGGGAAGGGGGGAACGGGGCTGGAGGCGGCCGGTATAGCGGCCATTTGCCGCTGTGCCAGGGAAGGGACTGCTGGCGCGCCCAAGTTGCTTCTGCTCCAACGGAGCAGTAAGCAGCAAAATTTAAAAAAAAAATAAAAAGTAGGACAACGGGTTTAGGGGGTGGAGAGTCGAAGGGAAGAGGGAAGGGGTATGGGTTGGGAACTGGGAGAGGCCCGATCTCGTCACCCGCATATGTATAAGATTAGGCCACGCTGCCCACACATGCGCGCGCGGATTATAAAATCGGCGTTTCTTTTAAAATCTATCCCTTGGTCTCTTATTTGCATTAGGTGTGTGTTCCAAGTAGAAGGCACCATTAGAAGTCCTTTGTTTTGTGATCTTAGGGCTCTCTGTGGTGTGTAATGTTGAAGTGTCACTCCTAATAAGCAAGGGTTAATGTTGTTGATGATATTGAAAATTAGAGTTAGTGCTTTATAATGATTTCTGGATTGTACAGGAAGCCAGTGCAGTGCTGTCAGCGAGGGGGTGATGTGGGCAAATTTCCTTGTCTTTAGTAAGAGTCCAGCAGAGGCATTTTGAAGTAATTGTAGTGGTTTTAGTAGTCCTGAGGGTAGGCCTAGTAATAGGGAGTTGCAGTAGTCTAAGTCTTTATTAGTGTTTGTAAGACAGTGCAGAAGTCCTGTACTTTTAATAAGGGTTTCGGTCAATGTAATATTCTCAGCTTGGAGTATCCTGTTTTGATTAATTTGTGTATATGCTTTTTCATAGTGAAGTTCTCATCGATCTGTATTCCTAGGTCTCTTACTTGATTTGAGGGAGCGATATTAATAATTCCTAGGTCTATGGTTGGCGGTTTGATTATCGTAGTGTCTCTCCTTAACCCCACACTATTTCAGTTATTGGGGGTTAGAGTTAGTTTCAGTTGAAAGAGTTTTTGTTGTACAGCCTTCATGTATGTTGACAGAGGCGACTCAGTTTTTCAAAGGTTTTGTCAAAAGGGATATGGAATTGTACGTCATCTGCATAAAGGAAGAAGTTGATTCCTAGACTTGCTAGCAATGTGCATAAGGGCAGTAAATAAATGTTGAATAGTATGGCTGAGAGTGCTGAACCCTGGGGGACACCTGTATCGACTGGGATGGAGTCAGAAATTTGATTACCCAGTTTATCCAGATCACATACCTGAACAATCCTTAGCTGAATATTGCCCTTATTGTTTTTATTGTTATTTATGTCTTTTATCTCTCCCCTTGAACTTTTAAGAGAAAGGCAGATGATACATAAAAGTTGATTGACTGAGATTATGGGATGTAGCCTAGATACAGCATGAGGTACAGCATAACAGATCTTAAGTAATATTCTTCATGTGCATCCCCTAAAATATGACACTTTCTTGAGATTTAAGAACTTAAGAACATAAGAATTGCCATACAGAGTCAGACCAAAGGTCCATCAAGGCCAGTATCCTGTGTCCAGCAGTGGCCAAGCCAGGTCACAGGTACCAGGCAAGTACCCACACATTAAAGGGTCGATTTTCAAAACCGCGCCCAAGGGTCCATGTGCGCGCAGTTCCCAGCGTGCGCATGTGGACACAGCTATTTTCTAACATGCACGGTTCGCCGCACACATGTTATAAAATACGATTCCCACATACACAGCCGATTTTAATATCGGTGCGCACATGTGCGGGCGAGTGTCATCTAACATGCAGGGAGGGGGGGGGAGATTTTTAAAATGCTCGGCGACATGAGTAGATCTTTCCCAGTTCCCTCCCAGTCTGCTCCAATTAAGGAGGGGACTGGGAGGAAACTGTCCTATACTCCTTCCTACTCTGCCTCCCTTTTCCCCTCTCCTCCTCAACCCCTACAACCCCTTTCCCTACCTTTTTTTTTTTTAATTTCGGAAATTACTTCCTCTGAATAGATGAAGTAAGTTCCACGTGCCAGCCGGTTGCCGGCGCATGCTTCCCCGGGACAGGGCCTAATGGCCACTGTCCCAGCCGGCCTCCATCCTGCCCCACCCCTCCTTGCCCAGACCCCGCCCCCTGGCCTGCCCCTTTGATCGAGCCCGGCACTTCTGCACATATCGGGAGATACGTGTGTAGATACGTGTGTTGCATGCGCTGAGCACGTTTTTTAAATGTGCTCAGCGCATGCAAGGCCCGGCCACACACGCATTTTTTTAAATGTGCTCAGTGCGTGCAAGGCCCAATGCCGCACGCATGTTATAAAATACAGGGTTGGCGCCCGCAAGGCTGCGCAAAATCGTCAGCCTGCGCGCGCTGAGCCGTGCAGCCATCCTCCGTTCCCTCCGTGGCCGCTCCAAAATCGGAGTGGCCTCGGAGGGAACTTTCCTTCCGAGCCACCCCCCCACCTTCCCCTCCCTTCCCCTATCTAACCCACCTCCCAGCCCTAACTAACTCCCCCCCCACCATCTTTATTTTACAAGTTATGCCTGCCGGCCGGCTGCCAGCACACCATGTTCTGGTCTGGGGACTGGTCCGGTGGCCGCGGCCACACCCTTGGAATGCCCCTTGGCCGGAACCACGCCCGTGGCCACGCCCCCGGAACGGCCCCGATGACGCGCCGGCCGCGACATGCCCCTGACACGCCCCCCCCTAGGAAAGCCCCGGGACTTACGCGCTAGAAACCTATCCAAACCTTTTTTAAACCCAGTTACACTAACTGCCGTAACCACATCCTCTGGCAACGAATTCCAGAGCTTAATTATGCGTTGAGTGAAAAAGAATTTTCTCTGATTTGTTTTAAATGAGCTGCCTGCTAACTACAAGACATATGAATGATAGTTTACAATGAATGGGCTATTTTTTACTCCTGGGGAAATTTTTACACAACTATGAAATACATAATATGACAGAGTTCCCCTCCTGCAATGATTTCACATATTTGGTCCAGAATTTGGTCAGGCCCAGTGGGCAGCGAGTGGAACCCATACCACTCGCAGCTGAAGATCACTGGAGGCTAGTGGGCCACGAACAGTGCCCATCCTGCTCACAGCCAAAGATCACAGGAGGCCATCAGGCTAGAAGCAGAGCCAATCCCTCTTGCAGCCAAAGATCTTGAGAGGCCCAGATAGCCACAGGCAGAGTCCATCCCACCTGCATCTGAAAACAGAGTGTGCCAGAATGAGAGCAAGTGAGCCTATGTGAAAAAGTTGGGAAGTGTGTGTGTGAGGGTGCATGTGTGTTTGTGTGTGTGTGTGTGTGTGTATGTGAGAGAAAGAGAACAGAAACCTGTGTGAGGGAGTGTGTATGTGAGTAAGAGATTGGAAGCCTTTGTGTTTGTGTGTGTGTGTGAGGGAGGGATTGTGTGTGTTTGTGTGGGTGCAGGTTTGTGTGTGAGAGATAGAACCTATGTGGGGGGGGGGGTGTGTGAGAGAGAGAAGAGGGGAGCCTGTGTGAAGGTGTGCTTGTGTGTGCATGAGAAAAAGAAAGGGAGGCTATGTGAGGGGTGGTGTGTGTGTGTGTGTATGAGCGAAGGAGTCCAAAGATTAGAGATGCCCAGTGGGCTGCGAGCAGAGCCCTTCCTGCTCGTGGCCGAAGATTAAGCCTGGCAGGCCACAAGTGGAACCCATCAAGCTCGCAACTGGAAATTAGGCCCGACAGGCCACTTACACAGCCCATCCCACTCATGGCCGAAGATTAATCTTGGCGGGGTTGCGGGCACAGCCCATCCTGCCTACAGCTGAAGACACACAATAAAGAGACCTGAGAGAGAGAGAGGTAGCCGGTATGAACATGTGAGAGAGAAGGAGCCTGTGTGAGGGTGGGCATGTATGTGTGTGTGAGTGAGAGAGAAGGTGCCTGTATGAGGGCAGTATGTGAGAGAGAGGGAGCCTGTGTGAGGGTGTTTGTGTGTGCGCACGAGAAAGAAAGGGAGTGTGTGGGGGAGGTGTCAGGAGGATAGGAGGAGTCTGTGTGAGGATCTGTAAGAGAGAGAGGGGTCAAACTCTAGGAGTGGAGGGGCTAGGAGTTGAGATTAGAGTAGAAGCAGTTGATTCTGGACAGGGATGGGAGAGATAGTAAAGATCGGAGTAGTTAGGACCTGAGAAGGCAGAGTAAAGGGGATCTGGCCAGAGGAGTAGGGAGAGAGGGTGGAAGGGATACTCTTGCAGTGTATTTCTAGGAGAATTCTGCTCAAAATATTTAAACTGCATCTTTGAGTATTAACCTTTTTTTTATTACATTTTACCTAAATTACTCAAACACTGTGATGTATATTGTGTTACTTGACCAATAAAATGTATGCAGAATTTTAAAATTTTGTGCGCAGAATTCTCCTCATGTTTTCATGAGCTTCCTTTTTTTGTGACCCTCGGGAAGGAGCCAATAGCCAAAAAACACAGACCTCTCATCATTTTCACCTCTTTAGCCTTGCTTTGAAGGTGGTATACACAAACTAAGCTAGGCATCCACATAACTTATGACAAAGCTGGGAGATGGGTTCTCTCAGCCACTCTTGCTTAGTCAATTCCTGTAAATCTTCCCCGAGGCAAAGAATTCTGCTACAGGAGGCTTGTTGTATCCTACAGTGTGCCTAAAAGAGTAGATGAAATATTAGAGCCATTGCAGTGCAGCTGAAATGCATATCTGTCTTAGCTAGTTCAAGTGGAAAGGAGAGTACCACCCTCTCACTGCCCCTTTTACAAAGGCTACTTTTAATTATGAGAAATTAGCACAAGATGCCTTGGTTGTGCCAAATCAGGAAAGAGATGTAGTCTAATTAAATAGCTCTGCTCTGCCACCCTTACAGTGGTGCTGCACACTAAAATCACATGCTGCTGTTCATTGCCTGACAAAGTACCATGGTGACAGGATGGAGCAGGGCCAGTGCTATCACCACTGGACCACTTCCTTCCTCCAGCTCCTGAGCCAATAGTGGGATACATGCAACAGAAAAAAAAAGCGTTATTGTCTCTTTAAAAGAAGCTTTTATGATCAGATGCAACCAGTACTTATTAAAGAGACAAGCGTTTCACCACCTTTCCCTCACGTGGTTTGCAACCGAGTAAAACGGCATGGTGCGCTTCTGTTTGTCCATGAAAGGAAAAGTAAGAAAACTGCTCCCCTGGACCACAACGGGAGCTGCTTAAGCTGCAGCAGCACCTCCCGGGGAGTTACTCCCACTCTGAGCTGAAGGAAAATGTATTTTTGGTCGGGAGTGCCAAATAAAAAGTACGTAGGTGAATAACTTTCTGTGGGCAGAGCCGAGGTCATTAATGAGGTGTCTGTGGTGGATGGGTGCCTGCTGCTCCTGCTCACCTTGAATTTCTTTATTATTTTGTCCACCTCACACATCTCTGACCGCTGTTATTCTGTAAAACCTGAATTTCCAGACATAATTGCACTCTACAGGCCCCCCCCCCCCCCAAAACAGGGGTACCTCAACCTTTGTATCATTTATATCATATCATTTATATTTACTATGTACAACATATTTATGTCTGTGGAGATACTAGATTCTGCTTAAGGACCTATTTACCAATCAAACAGCAGTGCCTCCTGTTCATGCCTCCTATTCATGTGAACACTGAGCACTGAGAGGAGAGGATCACCTTGCTGGTGGCTGAAAGGAATCAGTAAGTTTTTGCTTGGGACATTGTCTTTTTCAAAAGTATTGGGGCAAAACTAACCCAAGTAAGAGAAAGTGCCTTATCACTGGCTGGGCCCTTTCTATGGAACACAATGCCCACTGAACTCAGACTACAGAGAGATATCAAATCCTTTAAGAAAACCTTAAAGACATGGCTCTATAAGCAAGCCTTTCCAAAAGAAACAGTGGGGGTAGAGAGGGAGAGAGAGAATGAAAAATACAGGAAAGCGCAGCTAAGAATAAATGACATCACGATATGATAAATACATAACACAGTTAAGAAGTAAACCGAAATAAAAGTATCTCAATAACTTTCCTGGACTAATCCACCACTACCCAAAAATTTGATTTTATTAATGTTATTGTAACCGTTCTTAATTGGCACTTGTTAGAATGTACGATAAACTACCTATATATACCTTATTTTGTGCCTATTTGTAAACCGCTGCGATGGTACATGACTTAGCGACTGTATAGAAAAGTTTTTAAATAAATAAATAAACTATTTGGGAATATTATTTAGTGTGTTTGTGCTTTTAATAATCAGTAAGACAGCAAATAAACAACTTAGACTGCATTTTTAAATGGTCAGTCAGTAAGGCAGCTAGTAAGCAGAACTGAGTGTTTGTATTTAAAAAAAAAAAAAAAAGTAGCCAGAAGCTACCTCCAGGGTAGCATTCTCTGAAATGCTCCCTGTTCCACGCGCAGGTCACCAGAGGCAGGCAGAGCTCCGGAGTCTCAATGCGTGGATGAGACGATGGTGCAAGGAAAAGGGATTCAGTTTTGTTAGGAACTGGGGAACCTTTTGGGGAAGGGGGAGCCTCTTCCGAAGGGATGGGCTCCACCTTAACCAGGGTGGAACCAGACTGCTGGCGCTAACCTTTAAAAAGTAAACCTTTAAGTAAAAAGGTTGAAAACTTCAGTTCAGTTACTCACCTTGAAAAGGTGTTGAAGTAGTGTGATTTGGTTTGATTAGGTACCAACATTTGATAATTAAGAGAGCAGTGAGTCACTCTGGCTGACTAACTGAAGTTAGACTGTTTGGATTTCCCAACCCTCCCATGCACCCACCCCTGGCCTATCCTTTAATTTATAGGCAGGTGCCACTTTCACAAAAAAAAACAAACTTTATTAAGAGTTTAATCAGTCCCTTGTAGGCCACTACCAGACATATAGTGAATTACTAATACATTTAAAGGACATTAGACACATTCCTACTCACATAGCAACCTAAAACTTAACTAGGAACGGAACAAAATTGAGATGAAGGCAGCAGCCCAGCAGCAAGAGGGGGGCTTCCCAGTCTTTTGCATCGAGTGTCACATGTATGATTTTTTTACCCGCCGGTGAGAAGTTGTACATGTGCATGCGATGCAAAGAGCTCCTGGCTCTCAGAGAACGAGTCCGATCTCTGGAGGATAGAGTGGCAGACCTGGGGGAGCTGAGGCAGACAGAGAGGTATATAGATGAGACCTTCAGGGACATAGTACCCAAGTCCCAACTTCAGACTGGCAGCCTTGGTGCTGCCTTGGAGGAAGAAGGTCTCATGATTGGAGAGCATCAACCGGGTGCAGCAGGAAAGGATCCTGTAGCAAGGACCTGCTCTCCAGGTGATGCATTGTCCTTTCGCACCGAGGATATCTCCCCAAGGCCTACTGCCCAGGAGGGAAGAGTTAGGTCGGCCGTCATAGTTGGTGATTCGATTATTAGGAATGTAGATAGCTGGGTGGCTGGTGGGCGTGAGGATCGCCTGGTAACATGCCTACCTGGTGCGGTGCAAAGGTGGCAGACCTCACGCGTCACCTAGATAGGATTTTAGACAGTGCTGGGGAGGAGCCAGCTGTCGTGGTACATGTGGGCATCATCGACATAGGAAAATGTGGAAGGGAGGCTCTGGAAGCCAAATTTAGGCTCTTAGGTAGAAAGCTTAAATCCAGAACCTCCAGGGTAGCATTCTCTGAAATGCTCCCTGTTCCACGTGCAGGTCACCAAAGGCAGGCAGAGCTCCGGAGTCTCAATGCGTGGATGAGACGATGGTGCAAGGAAAAGGGATTCAGTTTTGTTAGGAACTGGGGAACCTTTTGGGGAAGGGGGAGCCTCTTCCAAAGGGATGGGCTCCACCTTAACTAGGGTGGAACCAGACTGCTGGCGCTAACCTTTAAAAAGGAGATAGAGCAGCTTTTAAACTAGAACAAAAGGGAAAGCCGACAGTCGCACAGCAGCGCATGTTTCGGAGAGAGTTATCTTCAAAGGATACTAATGATGCATTAGAATTAGGGCATCCCGACAGTGAGGTTCCAATAATAAGAAAAGTAGTCCAAGTGCCTGTAACTAAAACCTCACCTGACTTAAAAAATCTAACTTATCCCTATCAATTAAAAAGCAGAATGAAAATACAAACAAAAAACAAACTTTGAAATGTTTGTATGCTAATGCCAGAAGTCTAAGAATTAAGATGGGAGAATTAGAATGTATAGCAGTGAATGATGAAATAGACTTAATTGGCATCTCAGAGACATGGTGGAAGGAGGACAACCAATGGGACAGTGCTATACCGGGGTACAAATTATATCGCAATGACAGAGAGGAGCACCTGGGAGGCGGTGTGGCGCTTTATGTCCGGGATGGCATAGAGTCCAACAGGATAAACATCCTGCATGAGACTAAATGCAAAATTGAATCTTTATGGGTAGAAATCCCTTGTGTGTCGGGGAAGACTATAGTGATAGGAGTATACTACCGTCCACCTGGTCAAGATGGTGAGATGGACAGTGAAATGTTAAGAGAAATTAGGGAAGCTAACCAAATTGGTAGTACGGTAATAATGGGAGACTTCAATTACCCCAATATTGACTGGGTAAATGTATCATTGGGACACGCTAGAGAGATAACATTCCTGGATGGAATAAATGATAGCAATTGGTTCAGGAACCGACAAGAGAGGGAGCAATATTAGATCTAATTCTCAGTGGAGCACAGGATTTGGTGAGAGAGGGTAACGGGGGTGGGGCCGCTTGCCAATAGTGATCATAATATGATCAAATTTGAATTAATGACTGGAAGAGGAACAGTATGCAAATCCATGGCTCTCGTGCTAAACTTCAAAAGGGAAACTTTGATAAAATGAGAAAAATTGTTAGAAAAAAAACTGAAAGGAGCAGCTACAAAAGTAAAAAGTGTGCAATAGGTGTGGTCATTGTTTAAAAAAATCCCATTCTAGAAGCACAGTCCAGATGTATTCCACACATTAAGAAAGGTGGAAAGAAGGCAAAACGATTACCGGCATGGTTAAAAGGGGAGGTGAAAGAAGCTATTTTAACCAAAAGATCTTCATTCAAAAATGGAAGAAGGATCCAACAGAAGAAAATAGGATAATGCATAAACGTTGGCAAGTTAAATGTAAGACATTGATAAGACAGGCTAAGAGAGAATTTAAAAAGAAGTTGGCAGTAGAGGCAAAAACTCACAGTAAAAACTTTTTTAAATATATCCGAAGCAGAAAGCCTGTGAGGGAGTCAGTTGGACCGATAGATGATCGAGGGGTTAAAGGGGCACTTAGAGAAGATAAGGCCATCGCGGAAAGATTAAATGATTTCTTTGCTTTGGTGTTTACTGAAGAGGATGTTGGGGAGGTACCCATACCGGAGAAGGTTTTCATGGGTAATGATTCAGATGGATTGAATCAAATCACGGTAAACCTAGAAGATGTGGTAGACCTGATTGACAAACTGAAGAGTAGTAAATCACCTGGACCAGATGGTAATCACCCCAGAGTTCTGAAGGAACTAAAAAATGAAATTTCAGACCTATAAAATCATCCATTTTACCTGAAGACTAGAGGATAGCTAATGTAACCCCAATATTTAAAAAGGGCTCCAGGGGCGATCCAGGATACTACAGACCGGTTAGCCTGACTTCAGTGCCAGGAAAAATAGTGGAAAGTGTTCTAAACATCAAAATCACAGAACATATAGAAAGACATGGTTTAATGGAACAAAGTCAGCATGGCTTTACCCAGGGCAAGTCTTGCCTCACAAATCTGCTTCACTTTTTTGAAGGAGTTAATAAACATGTGGCTAAAGGTGAACCGGTAGATGTAGTATACTTGGATTTTCAGAAGGCGTTTGACAAAGTTCCTCATGAGAGGCTTCTAGGAAAAGTAAAAAGTCATGGGATAGATGGTGATGTCCTTTTATGGATTGCAAACTGGCTAAAAGACAGGAAACGGAGAGTAGGATTAAATGGACAATTTTCTCAGTGGAAGGGAGTGGGCAGTGGAGTGCTTCAGGGATCAGTATTCGGACCCTTAATTTTCAATATATTTATAAATGATCTGGAAAGAAATACGACGAGTGAGATAATCAAATTTGCAGATGATACAAAATTGTTCAGAGTAGTTAAATCACAAGCAGATTGTGATAAATTGTAGGAAGGCCTTGTGAGACTGGAAAATTGGGCATCAAAATGGCAGATGAAATTTAATGTGGATAAGTGCAAGGTGATGCATATAGGGAAAAATAACCCATGCTATAGTTATACAATGTTAGGTTCCATATTAGGAGCTACCACCCAAGAAAGAGATCTAGGCGTCATAGTGGATAACACATTGAAATCGTCGGTTCAGTGTGCTGCGGCAGTCAAAAAAGCAAACAGAATGTTGGGAATTATTAGAAAGGGAATGGTGAATAAAACGGAAAATGTCATAATGCCTCTGTATCACTCCATGGTGAGACCGCACCTTGAATACTGTGTACAATTCTGGTCGCCACATCTCAAAAAAGATTGAGAAGGTACAGAGAAGAGCTACCAAAATGATACGGGGAATGGAACAGCTCCCCTATGAGGAAAGACTAAAGAGGTAAGGACTTTTCAGCTTGGAGAAGAGACGGCTGAGAGGGGATATGATATAGGTGTTTAAAATCATGAGAGGTCTAGAACGGGTAGATGTGAATCGGTTATTTACTCTTTTGGATAATAGAAAGACTAGGAGGCACTCCATGAAGTTAACATGTGGCACATTTAAAACTAATCGGAGAAAGTTCTTTTTTACTCAACGCACAATTAAACTCTGGAATTTGTTGCCAGAGGATGTGGGTAGTGCAGTCAGTATAGCTGTGTTTAAAAAAGGATTGGATAAGTTCTTGAAGGAGAATTCCATTACCTGCTATTAATTAAGTTGACTTAGAAAATAGCCACTGCTATTACTAGCAACGGCAACATGGAATAGACTTAGTTTTTGGGTACTTGCCAGGTTCATATGGCCTGGATTGGCCACTGTTGGAAACAGGATTCTGGGCTTGATGGACCCTTGGTCTGACCCAGTATGGCATGTTCTTATGTTCTTATCTTGACTATCAAGGCAACAGTGACTGCAGTAAGGAAGAAGAAATGACAGACATATTCAATCAGAACCAGTTGTAATCCAACAAAAAATGGCATAGCATTAAATGCATGAAGGAGAGGATGAAATAGGAAAGAGACAGAAAACCCACTGACCACTCTCTCATCTCCCTATTTTAATTCACTTAAAAAAATCAGTTTGGGCACTCTTTCTGCATTACTCCAGTAAGGGCGTTCTCCTTGTGCAGATTTTAATTTGCCACAAAGAGGAGATAACACTGTTTTAAAATAATTCAGTTAGTTAATGAATAGCAACCCTGAAGAAATGTTGTACAATTACTTTTATTAAGCTAGCCATATCCTGCTGTAAGACTTAATTTTTATTTCTCCTTATCTGTAAACGCTGAGAGAATGTTTGCAAATATTTGCGTGGTTCCCATGGTGAGAGCAAGCAAGAGGCAAATGTGTGAAACTGTATATCAAGACCAAAGGGTACATCCCGCTCTTTAAAGATGATCCCTAGGAAACAAGATATGCAGGATCTGTAGTTAATACTCATGTGAAAATAAAAAATGTAGTGAGCAAAAACTATTTTAACACTTTTACTGTGTGAACTGAAATAACTCATTCCATCTACTCGGTTGTCTAGGTTACTAAGTAAATCCTGTTATGCCTGGGATGAGTACGTCTGTATAAAAAATCCTTTTTTTTTTTTTTTTTTTTTAATAGCCTGATGCAGTTTACTTTTTGATGTATAAAGCAGAAACAGAATTATGGGAGCAGAGAATGATCTGGAGGTTCCTCTATTCTGCCCATTTTTCCCCTTCCTCTTGCACTACCACAGATCCTGCTTAATCCCCATCTCTGCCCTTGCTTCCCTACAACTAAGGATCATCTGTCCTTGTCCCATGCTTTCTTGAATTCCAGCAGTGTTTTTGTCTAAGGCTCCTCCACTGAGAAGGCCGATCTATTCATTCACCACCCTTTCAGTGAAGAAATATTTTCTCACTGTACTCCTGAGTCCACCCTTTCCATCCTTTGTTCTAGAGCAGCGTACTCTGAATAGAGAGATTTTACACGCCTTAAACATTCAAATCATTCTGTCCTCTCCATATTGGTGATATGTACCTGAGAAATGAGTTTGAATCTGTCCCCACCTGCTTATAGTGCTGTCTTTCCCCTTTGGCTCTCAAATGTGGTATCAGTCCTTCACGTGGGTAAAATATTCTGTAAATATTTTGAAGCAAAGTAATTTTTAAGGGTATCTGGAAGGTTTAATGAGCTGGTAAAAAGACACAAAATTTCTAATAACTGAAAACCCATGCCCTCTGATAGCTTTTTTTTTTGGTGGTTTGTGTGAAATGGGCTGGTTTCCTCAGGCTGGGGATCAATTTGAAAACCCTGCCACAGTCCCATAATTCCTATCAGTAGGGTACTCTCTCCAGTGTTCTCATAGTTTGAAAACATGTGTATTGCTCAGTCCTGTTGCATAAATAAATGGTCCCTTTTTGAATACACAGATGGAAGTGCTACATCTCTTTTATATGTAGGCCCCATCCTGGTCCGCTTTGGGGCACATGGGTTACGCAAGGTCCCCGAACAGGGAGCTTCTGTTCACTCTGAGTTGCTTCTGCACAGCAGTCCAGTCACACAAAAGAACCACTCTCTGCTCCTGCTCCATTGTTCAAAAATAAAGTCCTTACTGCAAACTGGTGGCAGGTAAATAAAAATCCAAAGCATTACACTTAGGAAGTAATTTTCAAAGGAGTTATGCCATGTAAATGTAACATACTATCATATCAATTTTCAAAACTTATTTACTTGCATTAAGTACACTAAATCATGTAAAACCCATTGTCAATTCAATGGCATATATTGTAGCAATGTTCAAAAGCCCACTTACACTGGTAAAGAGCATTTACACATGTAAAACCAAGTTTTAAGCATATTAATGCTTTTGAAAATGACCCCCTAATTGCATCCACAGCAACAAAATCCAAAAAGCACAAAACAATCCTTAGTCTCTTACTCCTCCTTGCATAATCTCTCCAAACAGATAAGCTCTAAGGTGCAGGTACCATTCTACTCTGTACCCTTTCAGTGCCTTTTGGGTAATGGAGTCTTCCTCACAATTAGGGTTCCCAGCTTTCATCTGTGAAAATGCTGAACATTTGGACCTGCAGAATAAATTTATCACAACGGTTTACAATAAAACAACAATAAAACAATCAAATTAATATAAAACAAGTAAAAAATTAATAATAAAAACAATTTGCATTAAAAGAAATACAATTACATAATAATAAAAGAGGAGAGCAAAAAACAAAGTGTATAGAAAATAAATAGGCCTCTACCAATTACATATCTTAAAATTTCCTTCTGCAAATATGACGTGTCGATTAAGTAACAGTTGAACTTTCATAAGCCTATTTAAATAACCATATTTATTACAAGAAAACTTTAAAACCTGCACTTGGGCACACTTTGCCACTTGTCTACTGGTGCAAACCCAGATAACGCGGCCATGTTATAACGTCACGCACATATGGGGCGGATTTTCAGAGCCCTGCTCGCCTAAATCCGCCCAAAACCGGGCGGATTTAGGCGAGCAGGGCCCTGCGCGCCGGTATGCCTACATTCAAAGAGGCCTACCGGCGCGCGCAGACCCCGGGACTCGCGTAAGTCCCGGGGTTTTCGGAGGGGGGCGTGTCGGGGGCGGGCCCGGTCGTCGTGGCGTTTCGGGGGCGTGTCGGCAGCGTTTTGGGGGCGGGTACGGGGGCGTGGCTATGGCCCGGGCGGTCCGGGGGCGTGGCCGTGCCCTCCGTACCCGCCCCCAGGTCGCGGCCCGGCACGCAGGAGGCCCGCTCACGCGCGGGGTTTTACTTCTCCCTCCGGGAGGCGTAAATCCCTGGAGAAAGGTAAGGGGGGGGTGTAGACAGGGCCGGGTGGGTGGGTTAGGTAGAGGAAGGGAGGGGAAGGTGAGGGGAGGGCGTTAGAGGATTCCCTCCAAGGCCGCTCCGATTTCGGAGCGGCCTTGGAGGGAACGGGGGTAGGCTGCGCAGCTCGGCGCGCGCCGGCTATACAAAATCGATAGCCTTGCGCGCGCCGATCCAGGTTTTTAGCAGATACGCGCGGCTCCGCGCGTGTCTACTAAAATCCAGCGTACTTTTGTTTGCGCCTGGAGCGCAAACAAAAGTAGGCCTATTCGTGCTGTTTAAAAATCTACCCCATATGCGTGCACATTATAAAATAGACTAGCAGTGTGCACTTATGCCCACAATTATAAGTGTGCGCGTGCTCAAACACATAAAACAGGTTTCTACCATGTAAGTCAGGGTATTTTAAAACCAGTTTCACTAGTTCATCCATCAGTTTGCCCACTGTTGAGCTAGATCCTCCAAAACCCCCTGGTTTAATAGCCCTCTTTTATACACAGACTCTCACAGTCACTGGCTTCATCTCCCTCACTCTCACACACACTCATTCTCTCTTCCTTACTCTCACATGCACAGGCTCTCATACTCACTGGTTCTCTTTCACTCTCTCATACTGACTTAGGATCTCTTACTCCTCTCTGCTTCAACGGCAGTGAGAAAAGGGGAATTGGATTCAGACAGCAACTAATGAGGGCCCCGACTTTTACGGTTTGGGGAACAAATAAACATGGGGGTAACTAGCTGATGCGGTGCTTACTACCCTTAATCACTAAGCCTGATACTTTTGATGCAATTCCAACATTGCTCTCTGCTTTCACGGCAACGGTTAAGGGAAATTGGATTCAAGCAGCATCCGAGGGCCTTGACTTTTACGGTCTGGGAAACTGATAAGCATGGTGCTAACCTGCACAGCGCAGCAGATACTGGAATAAGCTTGCTGGGCAGATTGGGTAGATCATTTGGACCTTTTCTGCCGTCAGTTCTATGTTTCTCTATTTCTTACATTCACTGGCACTCTCTCCCTGTTACGACTGTTGCTGCCCGACGTCTCCACTCCGCCCTCCTTACCTCTCTGGCGACGACTCCTGCGGTTGACGGATGTTTGGCTGCCGCGGCATCTGCCTGCCGTCCTCTCCAGCGTCCCCGGTCTGGCTTGGGCGCTGCCTCCCGCCATGCTGTCCAGCTGCCTTAGGGCACGCGCGCTGCGCGGCCCTGCTTCAAGTACCTTCTTTGGCGCAAACCTCAGAGGCGTCCCCCTGTGATGACGTCACGCATCCCGGATACAAATAGCCTACGCAATTGCTAGCCGTCAAGTTAGCAAAGGTTTCCTAACAGATGGGATTCGCTCTCCATACCTAGCTACTCTGCCTCCACTATTGGACTTACTCTATTTGGGGTACTCGCTCCTCGGGGGCCTCTCTCTCTTCTCTTTAAGGTCGCTGTCTGGAACCGGTACTCACTCCTCGAGGGCCCATGTTCCTGGACTCGCTACCTGAACTTCTCTTCTGCCTGGAAGATACTGCTGCCTACACCATCAGTGAGTTACCATCTACTTCTCTCAGAGCTATTCCCTGGAACCAGGTACTCGCTCCTTGAGGGCCTGCCATTACTTCAGCTCCTGTGATTTCTGCTGAGAGAAACCGCTGTGTGAGTACTCAACCAACGAGGCTCTATTCCAGAACCCTGCATATACTTCATTGTACTCACTATCTCAGTTTCTCTCCACTACAGCACAGCCATTGTGGGATCGCTGTTCCAGTGTCCTGAGGGACTACAAGCCCAGCCGGGCTTCATCTCTGCTCACTACCGCCACCTCTGGTGGCTCCTCAATACTGTTTAATAAAAGATCTATCTGTGTTGTGTGTCCTAAAGCTGAGCCTGACCTGTGGCCCCTCACAGGACTTCCCCCCGTGGGCGTGGTCAGCAGCCACAGAGTTTGGGGTCCACCCAAATCCTTACAAACAATAACACTCCCTCGCACACAGATATGCAAACAGGCACTCACTGGCATTCTCTCCCTCACTGATACACACACACACACACACACAAGCTCTCTTCCTCACTCTCACACATACTCACAAGTTCTCTATCACTCACTGACGCTCACTCTCATTTACTGGGACTCTTTTCCTAATCTCACATATACCCACAAGCTCCCTCTCACTCACTGGTGCTCTCACATTCTGAACCTCTGCTTCAGTGCACCGACGGCCCCGCTGGACCTTTACTTGTGCACCACAGGCAGGAGGGGTGGAGAGTTGCCAATGGACCCACTCGTCCTCTTACCGTCTTACTGTAGGCGGGAGAGGATCTGCTGGAGGCCAAGGAAGGAGACTCAAGGCACAGGCTGCTTTCTGCAGCAGGGAATGGGGGCGTGCGCAAGCAATTTCCCATTCATTGGATAAACAACTCAGTCACACGAATCACAACACCTGTCATCCCCTCCCATCACCGAGCACTTCCGTAGTAAGAAATACACACGCAATTACCAACAACCCCCTCCTGTTCTACCTCGCCTTGGATACATATCATAACATCAACACTTTAGATAACCCTGTACAGCACATACTAACAAACATATTACAATAGTATCCCATAATAAATCCCTTTCCCATCCCGCCCTCAGATAGCAATACCCCATAAGACTCCATATTATATGTAAATACTAAGACCTCCATCGCATTCACAATAATATAAATGGCACAAGATGATATTTAATATTGCAATGTAAATACCACTATATTTTATGCTTAGATCTTAATGTACATAATTCAAATGTTTAATCACTTTCCTCATTGTTAATAACGTTACCTACTGTAAAAAATTGTTTTTTCTCTTTTTTTTAATGTTAATTTTTAATGAATGTAA
Organism: Rhinatrema bivittatum; assembly: GCF_901001135.1. Classification (NCBI taxonomy): domain Eukaryota; kingdom Metazoa; phylum Chordata; class Amphibia; order Gymnophiona; family Rhinatrematidae; genus Rhinatrema; species Rhinatrema bivittatum. The sequence continues at coordinate 170,473,699 of NC_042616.1, read as the reverse complement.
TATGTTGTTTTAACTGTGAACCAGAGTGAAGGCATCCACCAACCTCGGTATATAGAAACATGCAAATAAAACTAAATTCAGCATGTAATGCCACCGTAGGCTGTGGAGTTAAACCACAGCTCCTTCAGGCTAGGTTAGGAGACGCAGGTGCAAACGTAGCTGCTGCGCCGCACTGGAGGGTTAAAATCCAGACAATTTCCGGACATTTCATCCCTCCATCCGACTTCCGGACACTGCCATGAAATTCTGTACTTACTGTCCGGAGAAAATCCAGATAGTTGGCTACTCTGTTCACAATTGTTCCTCTTTCTTTCTCTCTGTGTTGTCTCTGACTGATTTGAATTTGATCAATCTTTGATTCTGTGGATTGTCCCAGTTAGGATGCCTCTCCTCTGACAATCACCCTCCCAATCCTCTGACAGATCCCCTTCTTCCATGGGTCTCCTCAGATTCTGACTCTGTTCTGGAAGATTCTTCCTTACAAACCCTAGACTCCCAGGATCATCCCATCCTGTCGCCCTTCCTGTCAGATAAGCCCTTGCCAACCTCTCCCTAGGTCCCAGCCACATTCTCTGAACTTTAACCCCCTTCTTTCCTAAACCTTCCCTGTGAAGGGACAGGTCCGCTGGCACCCCTCTGTGAAGCGATAGCACCCAAGCAGAGCTACAGATCTTGGAATGTTCTCTCCTTAGTCCTCCCTCTGCATCACATGGGTGCAGGACATTTATCCACTCTCAAGACCCCTCCCAAAAGGGAATAGTACATTACTTCATCACACAATGGCAAGGTCTAGTAAGACCAGCCAGAGCTTACAGGTGCCATGCAAGGTCAGAACAAACTACCTACAGAATCTGATGCCCTGTTACAAGTAAATATATCAAAGGCTGCAAGTTCTAACATTGTCAGTCTGATATCTTTGGTCTTAAGGGCTTTTCCTGTTTCATGTATGTGGGAAAATTGTTTAGTATATCTGGTCTGTAATTCACAAGAAAATGTGAAATAACCCTCAGCTGTAATCTCTAAAATAGAATCTGTGTTGACAGGTTGTATAGATAAAGTGCAGTAATTGTTTCTCTTATGGCTATTATAAGGAACAATTTTGAGGGCCAGCCAACTGACCAAGTGTCAGCAAGGAAATACTTAGTTTCATTTCCTGATCTGGACTAGCCTAGATTGAGAGCACCCCAGGGACTATAATGGCACATCATGACATAAAGCCATGGGGTAAACTGGGTGCTAGATCACATTCTCGCTGGTGGAACTTAACCTACTGGTGAGAACATAGTGGGGCAGATTTGTTCGCGCAACCCAGCGCGAACAAATCTACGCCTGATTTTATAACATGCGCGTGCAGCCGCGCGCATGTTATAAAATCCAGGGTCGGCGCGCGCAAGGGGGTGTACAATTGTGCAACTTGCGCATGCCAAGCCGCGCAGCCTGCCTCCGTTCCCTCCGAGGCCGCTCCGAAATCGCATAGCAAATGGCCGCTGTGCCTGGAGGCTCAGGCCACGCCACGCCCCCCGCACCGCCCACGCCCCGCCCATTTTTGCAAGCCCCGAAACATACGCGCGTCCCGGGTCTTGCGCGCGCCGCTGAGCCTATGCAAGATAGGCTCAGCGCGCACAGGGGCAGGCAGGGGCAGCTTTTCGGGGGTCCCAGTGGGTATTTATTTTAACTGGGGGGTTTTTTTGTATTTATTTAACTGAAGCAGTAAAGCATATCCTTAAAAGTGCACATTACACTGTACATGTTGGGAGTGTGCCAGAATTAATTTTCAGTGTTGATAAAAAATTTAAAGCCATTTCTCAAATGGTTTTGCTGCTCAAACCTCAAGATTTTTTTTTTTTTACTTTATCTCTAATGCGAAATCCTACTATTATCCAAAATAATTATAAAAGATAATCTTACTAATATTTGTGATACTGTTGATGTAAAATCAATCGGGTGAATTTTAAAAGCCCTATACACGCCAAAGCCTGGAGATACATGCATATATTGGCCCAGTGCGCGCTGTGCGGATTTTAAGAGGTGCCTGGGTCTATGTATATCAGCTAGTACGTGAATACAATTTATTTTTCATAAAGCGGGTGGTGAATGGGTGTGGTCTGGATGGGGCATGGGCAGTCCAGGCAATATGAATGAAACCAGCATGGTAAGTATTTATGTACGCCAGCGTGTCCTAGAGTCCCTATCTGCGTAACTTTATTTCTGCTATGGACGGCATGTAAGTCATGAAACATAAAAAACTAGGCTAGCCAGCTGGGTTTTAAGGATCAGGACTAATAGGGTAAAAGGGAGGCAAGTTAGCTAGGGATTTTAGGAAGTCCTCTCCTTTGTTGGGGAGAACTGGGAACAAACTGGGGAAACAGGTAACTGGGATGACGCGCTTTAGCTTAACGCTAACTTCCTTGTAGCTGAAATTTTGTAAATCCAATGAAATATGATCTGGTTAGCTAATGATATTCTTGCCATCATTACAAGTTGATGTATTAGAATTAAGAAGTATTATTTTGATGTTATCTGGTATATACTGCCTTACAGTATAAGCAGTATATTAATCAGTGGAAATGAATCAGAAGCGAGGCAGCTGGGACTGGTGCTACAGAGGCAGCATTTACAGACCATGGGAGGGGTGCAGGAGTCATAGTCATCGTGCACTGGCGATAAATAGAGGCCAGATTTAGGTTCCTTGATTGTAAGGTTCCAGAAGAAGCCGTAGTGCATTGCTCTCAGCAAGGACTGTTGCAATGGCCGGACTAAACTAAAATAGAAGGAAAAATCCCGGTGCAGATGCCAGCCCTGGTTTCACCTGAGCTAGAAGCCCAAAGGAGCAGGAGGAAACTACTGGGTCAATAAAAAAGAGAAATGAATCAAAAGTAACAAAATAGTAATATTATTTTTGATAAATGCTTATTTGATCCCTTTTTGTATGAACTTTGGGGGAGGAGTTTAAAAATGGCATATCATCCTTGTGTGCTGTACTTTATTACTCATTACATAATCAGTATTTACCCACCAATGTAGAAGAGTCAAGTTTAAGTTAATTAGATCTGATAACATTTAACAATTGTGAGGTGTGCCTGAAATTTTTAAAGGCATGGCTGTATTTATGTGATACAAAATCTAACCATAGTCTGCATACAAACAGTTTCAAAGCATCTTCTTAAAAAGATAAAAAAAGGCTGTAATTCCAGAAGAGTTTACAAAGACAGAAAGATGATCATGATAAAAACAAGTCAACCAATTACATTTCTCTTAGAAAGAAACACAGTATTATCTTTCATAAAATGCAAATAGAGCAATAAAAGCCTGATTTGACAAGTTTCAACCCAATTATATCTGTTTCAAGAGTGGGTCTCAAATCAATATACAAAGTATAGCTTGCATTCAGGAGCAATGTCTTGTCCTCGGCTATCAGCTACCTCCTGAACAGCAAGAAAACAAGAATGGGGGACATTGTATTTTTGATCTCTGTACTAGCTGAATATATTTATTTTCAGGGATCAAGAGTAATCTTTTCTTAGCATCCAGTCAGATGAATCCAGAACAAGTGGGTTATGCACTTCTACCAGCAGATGGAAACGGAGCAAACTGACATTACAGTATATATTCCCCTGCAGTGACATCAGCCTGCCAGTATTCTCCATCTCCAGCAGATGGTGGATGTGCATCTCCCTACTTGGGATTGCTTCATTTTGTAAAAGGAGAATTAAGGATATTACATTGCCCCATTCTCCTGTGGTAATACCAAAAGGTCCCTTGCCCAGTTGAGAATTCCTGAGGTGATTTCAGTGGTCCCTCAGATGAGTGTCTTAGTGCAATAGCTATTTTTTTCAGCTGACATAGTCTTAGCTGCTTAAACGGCTGAAAGGCAGCAGGTGTAGGAAGCCGAGTGCAGCGGTAAAGGCATATATTCTCTCCCCCCGCAGCTGGAGACCGTCTGTGTACTCAGCCAGGTAAGTCACAGAGACGTGAAAGGAGGCTTTTGTAGCATAGGGCTTCCTCCTTTTTTTCTGGTCTCTGTGCTCGGTGCACCATTCTGTCGTTCATCCCACTCTATGGGAGGTTGAGGGATGTAGGCAGCTTGGCGGATTGAGCAGCCTCTGTAGGCTAGGCCCCGCTCTGTTGCTTTTTCGCTGAGCGTTGCATGGGTCGCAACGGCATTTTGCATGCTTTTCTTAGACTGTCCTTTGCAGGATTGTCGGTTCAGCGTGTGCGTCTAGCTTTGTGGCCAGATTGTGTGTCCAGTTTTTGGACGCTTAGTCAGGCCTTATATTCCATGCGTCTTAGTTAAGCGGCGCCTTAAGTAGCCGCACGCTTTCCTGTGCGCACAAGTTTTATTGTGTACTTAGATTGTTTTCCAACGCTTATTTTTGGGACACCTAAGTTTTGGACGCCTAGGTGTAAAATGCCTAACTTTTGGATGCCTAGTATTTTGGGGTGTTCAAAAAAAAAAAAGCTAGATGCATGCTTCTGGCTGCCGGTCAAGCCCCCTGTCAGCCATAATGGTGCCTATGCCTAAAAAACTTAAGCACCTTTCTCTTTGCACTGCCTGTCATATTCGGGCATCTCAACCAAGAGTACCTGCTAACTTGTGTCAGCGCTGTTTGGAGGCTCAG